>NW_022681442.1:18352500-18665000 GCF_009764315.1 Trachypithecus francoisi | reverse complement strand
AGCCTCTGACCAGACTGTCCCTTCCCGTGTTTGCACCTCTTCTGGACACAGGAAGTGGCCAAGGCCTTGACCCTTTGAGGGACGCCAGGCCCCTGCGCAGTGACACCCTGCGTGCCGGTGGATGCCTGAAACCCCACCTCTAGAGATGCAGTACTGTGATTTCTGCCCTGGAACACTGGAAAAATGCAGATTCATTTTTCCCTAGACAGCTTCAGTCCCACCAGCCACAGATCCCTCTGAGTGAGTTGTCTGACCATTTCCTAGGGGCAGATTTTGGGTTTGGGGGAGGACAGACCCACTACGTGAGGGAGCCTGATGGTCTTTGGGACAAGGGTTAGAAGGAAAGAGGGGCTTGGTTCCCTGGGAGCAGCTCCCTGGAGGTTGCCCCGTATCAGCTGCCTTCAGCCTTGCCCTAAAGCCCACTCCCTGGCCAGGCCCCTGTTCTTCTAAGGATTGTGTTCTGGCTCAGGGCTGCATGCAGGGAAACACAGGAGCCTGAGAATGGGCTCTGCCAAGGAGCAGATAATGGGTCGAGGGTCCCCTGGCAGGTCCCACGGCCATGCCCTGGCTGAGAAGGATTGAGAAAGAACAGGGAGGCTGGGTTGGAGTTTGGACAGCTAACCCTGGAGGCAGGCAAATTGTGTCCCTCCTCTGGCCCTGCTGAGGCTGAAAGAAGTCCAAATCCAATGTAGCGTACAATTTGGCATTTGGGGAAGGACCCAAAACGGATTCTTCCTGCCCTGAGCAGACCTTCCCCACACTGCCACATCCAGGGGTCTTGGCACAGAGGGGACACTGGCCATCAGAGACTCTCCGCTCAATTCCATCTTCTCTCATTCATCCACACCCACCCCTCCAGAGCTCTACACTGCATTTCTAAAGAAAGGGAGAAACTCGAGTGAGAACTGGAGGGCTTCAATGAGTTCATTATTGTCCCCGACAAGACTTCTAAATAATCCAGCCTTTCCCTGTTTGAAGCATGAGAAGTGTAAGCAGATTTATTCATTCATCCAATCAATATTTATTGAGCATCTACTATGTTCCAGGCCCCGAAGACACATGGTGAAGAAGACAGATAAGAAAACAAGGAAGATAGTCTCACTGCACTGCAAGTCAGAAAACTATTTTCATTTCCAGAATCCTGACTCCAATCTCGGGCAAGGTCACTCTCGGGGTCTCAAAATCACATTGCGATGCCTGTGCCTCTGCCCCCTTCCACGCTGCCCCCTGAGAGGAATGCCCTACCACTGTGAATTACCAGGCAAAATCCTCTCCAAGTAGACAATGCTGTGTGCTCATTCCTCCTTGCAGTCCCCATGACTGCATTAGCAAAGGAGCCCCGCTGGGGCTGAGTAGGGCTGACACTTGCCTGCAGGTGGGCAGGTCCCCATCAGCACTGGTCCTACTTCCAGGACTGGCCTAGGAGAGGCCAGGGATAGGAATGGGGACCGTTTACATCGGGGCTGACTTGAAGGATTTTTTTCCCCCTGCTTATTAAATGTTAAAGGTTTGACTTGGCAGGCAATCAGGAGCCCAAAATATCATAAAAGGGAAAAAAGTTGCCGAGTGGCTAAGAGGTGCACCACGGGAGTGTCACTGGGCCCGCCGGCGCGGTGAATTGCTGAGCAGAGAGCAGTGAACAGGGAGGAAATGGAGCAGCAGACATTTTCAAAGGCTGCTCTCCCCTTCTTCTCCCCTCTCTGTCCCCCATGCGGAAAGGGGAAAATAGAAGTAGAATCCAGATTGGGGCGCGTGGCTGATTTGGTCCTCCTCCCACACCATCCCCCCCCAGACAGCAGAGAAACTTTGATGTCTGGGTGCGTGGCATTCAGGGACAGAGGAGCCCGGGCATCCCAGCAAATGCAACCGCATGTTCCGCCTCTGGATGGCCTCTCTGAACTCCTTTGTGAGGGGAAATGAAGCCCACAGAGCTGGAAAGAGCAGCATTTTGAAATGAGGAAGTGTGGCTCGGCATTCCTTGAGCTCAGTGCTAGCCACCCTGGCGATGGGGTGGGCCAACCAGGAGCTCAGATTGATAAAACTTTTGAGCTTTGCGGGCCCTAGGGGGCCACTGTGGTCTACCTGTTGATTTTCAGATGGGGAAATGGGAGCTCAGAGAGGGGACAAGATTTGCTGAAGGTCACCTAGCAAATTGGTTACAGGTCCAGGAGTAGATTCCATGCCTTCAAGCCTCTGGTGAGACATCTTTCCTCTGCACCAGGAAGTGGAACTTCAAACAGCACCAGGGATTGGAACTTTTGTCTCAAATCCTCTCTGCCTCATCCCCACCTACTGCCCAGCAACTCCAGGCTGGGTCTTTTGTCCCGTCAGGCTCAGAAGGGCTGTGGCCCAGCCACAGAGCCAGGGGCCTCCTCAGTAGTGTTGGCCTTCACACTCTTGGTGCTAAAGTTCTCCAGTTACTTTTTTATTAAACCAACACGTACAGAAAAACTCAATTTTCGGCTGGGCACAGTGGCTCACACCTGTAATCCCAGCACTTTGAGAGGCCGAAGCAGGCGGATCACTTGAGGTCAGGAGTTCGAGACCAGCCTGGCCAACGTGGTGAAATCCTGTCTCTACAAAAATACAAAAACTAGCTGGGCATGGAGGCATGTGCCTGTAGTCCCTGCTAGTCGAGAGGGTGAGGCAGGAGAATCGCTTGAACCTGGGAGGCTGAAGTTGCAGTGCGCCGAGATCGCGCCACCGCACTCCAGCCTGGGCAACAGAGCAAGACTCTGTCACAAACAAAAAATCCCTCAGTTTTATCCCTGTGGGCTATGACGATCATCATAGCCCCACCATGACACTGAGCCTCAGCTACTGATGCTAAGGGGATGCAACTTAGAACTGGAGGGGAACCCGGACACCACTCCTGGGTCCAGATGGCTGTGGCTGGAGTGCAGTCACAGCAAGGAACAGTGTGGCAGGGACACCAGTGGGGCTCTGGTCTTTTCTCAGAGTCTGGCATCTTTCATGCCAAGTTGGGCCTCAGGTCTTGGGGCTCTAGACCCTGCTGTGCCAGTGGCCAGATGTGTGGCCTTATACGCCAGTCACACCCTGCTCCAGACCCCAGTTTCCTCATCCACAAAATGGGAAAGCTGGGCTAGAAAATCTCTTAGGAAGGTAGGTCTCTGCTAGCTCCCAGCCTTCCATGGCAGTGCAGAGGGAACCTTCCCAACAAAGTAAGAGCCAAAGGCTAAGATGGCAGCCGGTGGTTTGTAGAAACTTCTAGAAGATCAGGAGACTTGGTAAGCTGAGCTTGTAAGTGGTCCAGGATGCAGGGCTGGTGTCACAGGTGTGTGACCAGTACAGGTACACAGGGCTTTGTGCCCAGAAGGGCCCCACGCTTGGGAAATAAGGCTCTGCAGTCATTGTCTTCAAATTCTTAATAATTTTATCTTTGTCGCTGTGTTTTGTAAGTGAAGTCCAATGGGACAGTGGACTGTGAACTGGGGAGGTGGAGCCTCCCATCTCCCTGTGTCCAGGATCTGCTTCTCAGCTACTTGCGCCTCTGCCCCCCGCCCCCAGCTCCAGCTCCACTCAGCTTCTACCTCCCTGCCTCCCACCCAGCAACCACTGCCAACCTGCCCCCAACCTGGCACAGGCACACCCTGTGGGGGAGGGGGGCAAGCACACCCCACAGCATCTCAGAGTGGGGCATGGTGGCAGCAGTCCCCATCCTGCGCTGACAGCCTGGGGCACATTCAGTGCAGGACTCTGGGGGGGTGAGCCCCTAGCACCCCCAGATCCAGTACCTCGTGTGTCCTGGTACAAAATTTGTAGTGACCCTGGGGGCTGCCCGTCTGCTGTGGGTTGGGGCAGGAGCCTGTGGGAGGATGCCTGGCTCAACCTCCTGCCCTAGGCCTGGGGCACAACATGTGGGCCCAGCAGCTCACAGGAAAGGGAGCCAGAAGATGGGTTCAAGTGTTCGTGTGTTACCCAAGTCACCAGGGTGCCTGTGGGGGTCTGCACTCCCCCGGGAGAACCCTCATGTCTAGGGAGCACCCCATGGGGTCATCTCCATGCCTGAGAGGACCCTCCCTTCTTTCAACCTTCTGGAGTCCAGTTTGTCTCTTCTGGCCAGGTCAAGGTATCCTTCTGAGAGAACCGTGAAATACAGTGTGCCGTTTTGCTAATTCCACATGCAATATTCGGATATTTGCACTTAAAACTGGCGTTGCACAATGTAAAGAGGAATGGTAAAAGTCATGCTAATAATTTAAAATTTTGACTTTACTTAGAATGGCATTAACTAGCAAATTTAAAACACCATGACAAGTTGAAAATGAGACTGGGGAAGAAAGCAAAAAGCATGTTTTCTTACTAGTTGAACAAGGGGCCCCACATTTTCATTTTGTAGTGGGTCCTGAAAATTATGTAGCCAGTCCTGCCTGGTGAGCCACCTACCCTCTTGGGCATTTAGTTCTCTATCAGTAAACTAGATCATGAACACTGCGTCTGCCCCTCCTGCTCACGGGCACGTTAGGAACATGCACTTGGATAAAATCCAAGACAGAGATTTAGAAACCAGTGCATGGTGCCAGCTCTCAGCCTTGGAACCACAAGCCCATTTTTCTTAAAAAGGGATCTGGAGTGGCATCCAAAGAGATTTCAGTCCCCTCATGTAGGTTTAGCCACCATGGGCAAGGCAGTCTCTCTCCCATGTATTCCTCTCCCTAGGTGCTCTGCCCGAGAAATGAGGCCCCAGTCTAAAAGCCCCAGTCTAAAGCAGCCCCATCAATACAGAACCCAGAGAGATTTAATTTGGAATCCAAGCAAGTTGTGAAATGGAAAGACTAGTCGGCCAGAGAGCTGAAGTCTTATGGTGTGCAAAGGCCAGTCCTCAATATCTGCACCCATCCATTTGAGTTTCAGGTGAGGTTTAGGATTTGGGAACTCAGTACAAAGGTGCCAGCACCAAGGACGGTAGGTGCCAACTACGTTGGGTTTAGAGACATCATCCTCTTGGGAAAGGTAAAAATCCTGATCCACTGAGTTCCCAGGAAGAAGGCATCCCCATTTCACAACTGTTTTCTAAGCCACCCTCATGGAGGTTTCACCTGCAGCCTTCAATCTGCTTTGTCTGATGTCTGAGGATGCAACTGCCCCAAAATGGGTCTAAAGTAACATCCCATCGCGTTCTGTGAAAAGTAATACTGCACTTTAAGGTAACACTTATGGAATGTATGAATGAATGAGTCAGTTTGGATCAAGCTGCCTCAAATAGAGTCTAAATATAAGATTTCATACTTAATAGTGTTATTTCAGGATCAGAAAAATTAGGTGACTCCCGTTTGGTTTCTACAGCTTTTCCCCAATATCATGTTAAAGTTTCGGCTTTTTATCTTATTTCACTTATTTCATTTTGAGTGATGTCTTCTGGCTCCAGCTCAGCTTCCTAGAGATAATTCATTAGGCCCGAGAGCTGCTCCAGAGTGGGATTAGAACCGGTGTAGTACATAGTCACATTAAACTGAGATCGGCTAATTAATCGCTCTTCTCCGTGTAACTGAGCGATCGCACTCCTTCCCTGAGGAATTGCAATTTCATGGTTCCTAATGATGGTGCGATTACATTATGTGGATCACTTAGGCTGTGGGTGTCAGGAGCAGTACTTGGAGCCTCTCTCGGCGGGGATGGGAGAAGTCACTCCTAAAACCAGGGAGATGGAGAAAAGCAGTTAGAATGTCTGTTACTAATTTTTGTTAATGTGCTGCTGTTTCCTACATCTCATTCAGGCATTAGCTTCAAGTTCCATTTTCCCCCAGCACCGCGTGGCACCTTCCCCAGAACCCTCACGTGTTTTTTCTAATATTCACAGGGTTATTGTTTGAAAAAAAAAATCTATTTATTTGCTGTATTCCACCAAGTAATTTATTTTCATTAGATTTCTTGGAAATGTGGCTCTACATATCGTTAGTACAAGTAATACATTTTGATTGTTGTTTTCTGGAATAACTTGTATTATTTGATGAGTTAAATAAAATGCCTAATTCCAAAGTCGGCTATTCCCATCTTTTCCATTTGAATTCTTTCTCTTACTTCCATTTCCTTTCTAACTGAAGGTTAGTTCAACATCTTCAGTTCAGTGCTCTGCTACAGTTTTTGGACTGCAAATTAGATGCTGTCATTTTTTTAAATGATGAAACTTGGAAAGATAATATTCAAGGTTGTTTTTGAATGCAGGTTTTGTTTTTCTTTAATTTCCCAGAAATATGGCATTACAGAGCAATCACAGACTTGGGTCTGAGCTCTCATTCTCTCACTGGTGAGCCTGGATAACCTACTGATCTCCTCACTGAGCCTCAGTTTCCTCGACTGTAAAGCAGAGAAAATAGCACTCCACCCAAGGGCTGATATGAACATTCAACTAGGTAGCGGTGGAAAACACCAGGCATGTAAGAAACCATCACACTCATCATGATTAAATGTGTTACTCGGTAACATGGCAGACAAATATTGCTTGGGGGGGGTTGTTGGTGTTTTGGGGTTTTTTGTGTATGTACAGATTCCTCATGATTCTGGGCTTCAGATACCTAAAGAATGCCTTTATTCCATACCGTAGCTCCAGTGGCACAGTCAGTTAGCGCACGGTATGTGGAAGAACACCTTAATGGTAGAAAGATATTTATTTCTTCATTATTTAAAAAATTCATTTTTAAAATGTTTTAAAATTATTTTTTAACAATAAATAGAGCTGGACATGGTATCTCGTGCCTGTAATCCCAGCATTTTGGGAGGCTGAAGTGGGAGGATTGCTTGAGCCCAGGAATTCAAGACCAGCCTGGGCAACATAGTGAGACCCGTTCTCAGTAAATAAATATATATATATTAGACATGGCACCAGGATCATGAAGGTAACATTTGAATGACAAAACTGAGTCTCTGCTTTCCCCAAAGCTCAAGGGTACTAAGGGACACCCAGCAGTTCCCTGGCAATTAACTGCTATAGGAACTCAGTCACAGAGAGACCTGGAAGGTAAGGCAGGCAGTCTTGGTCGGTTATGCTGGTTTGAGCCTACCTAATGTCCAGGACACAGCATCCTGAAGGAAATTTGAGGACACATTTGAAACATTGATTTTTAAAAATCTATTGATTGACTGGGCACTGTGGCTCACGCCTATAATCCCAGCCATTTGGGAGGCCCAGGCAGGTGGATTGCTTGAGATCAGTTCAAGACCAGCCTAGCCAACATGGTGAAATCCCATCTCTACTAAAAATACAAAAAGAATTAGCGGGGAATGGTGGCAGGCACCTGTAGTCCTAGCTACTCAGGAGGCTGAGGCAGGAGAACCACTTGAACCCCGGAGGCAGAGGTTGCAGTGAGCTGAGATTGGGCCACTGCATGCCAGCCTGGGCAACAGAGCAAGACTCTGTTTCAAAAAAATAAAAATAAATAATCTATTGATTGAGAAAAGGGAGACTATGAGAAATGATAAATGCTGTGATGAGATGCTTTTAAATGAACTAATAACAGCATCTGTGGGAATGTGAAAAGTGAGGGATGCAGAATGTAGTTATTTATTCAGTCTGTGCACAACGCTTGACTCCTAATGAAATCCTGGACCCCTGGATCACTGGTGGTTCTTGAATAACCCACTGCTGAGGAGCAATTAAAAGGGAAGTAGAGAAGAAATAACTCACCTGTGCTCTCCCAGGAACACTGGTAGAATCCTAGTCCATTCTCCTCCACCCTGCTCAAGCTGCCACCTCTCACCTGCCATAGCCTCCAAGCTGTTCTCCCCACTTCTACTAGGTAGGTTGTCCAAGCTCACAATAGCCAGGGTGAGGATTTGACAATGAAAATCAGATCATAAAGCCTTCTGGTTCAAAAGCCTCTGACTTGGCATAGCCTTTCAAATCAGAATTCCTTCCCATGGCCCGTCCAGCCTTCCTTGACCTGATGCCTGCCCCTGGTCAGGCATTTTCTCTCTCCTCGCCTCCTGTCTCCACTCCACTTCCCTCACTCCTTTCTCCCTCCAACACTGCAAAGTCTTTCTCCCCTCAGAGCCTCTGCCTGGAACGTTCTCCTCCCCTTCCCTCTTCTCCTTGACTAGCTCTTGCTACCTGCTCTGTCTCAGGTTACATACACCATCGCAGAAGCCTTCCCTGAACCCTCCTCCAATCTCAAGAAGGTCCCCCTGATTCTACCTCAACCTACCTTTTTCCTTATCATAATACATACTCCAGTATTTATTCCTGTGTTTATTCTTTCATGTCTGTCATCCACATTATGTGGATCACTTAGGCTGTGGGTGTCAGGAGCAGTACTCAAAGCCTGTACCAGGGACAGGGAGAAATCACTCCTAAAACCGAGGAGATGGAGAAAGCAGTTGGAATGTCTGTTACTAATTTTCATTAACATGCTGCTGTTTCCTCCATCTCACTCAGGCATTAGCTTCAACTTCCACATTTTTCCCCAGCTCCACGTGGCACCGTCCCTAAAACCCATGTGTACCATGTGTATATATATATATATATATATATAATATATATATATATATATTTTTTTTTTTTTTTTTTTTTTCTTGTAGACAGGGTCTCACTCAGTCACCCAAGCTGGAGTACAGTGGCACGATCATGGCTATATATATATATATATATTCTTGTAGTTAGGGTCTCTGTCACCCAAGCCGGAGTGCAGTGGCACGATCACGGCTCACAGCAGCCTCGACCCCCCCAGGCTCAGGTGATCCTCCCACCTCAACCTCCTGAGAAGCTGGGACCACAAGCGCGGGCCACCATGCTCGGCTAAGTTTTGTATTTTTTTGTAGAGAATTTTTTTTTCTAATATGCACTCCCCAGTTAGTCTGCATGCTCGGTGAAGGCTGGTACAAAGCCTGTTTTATTTCTCCATTGTTTGGTGCCAGAAGAGAGAGTGGCACATAGTGGGTTCTCAGTAGATTATTGTTGAATGAATGAATGGGAGAGAACTTCTATTATTTCAGACAACCTGCTCAGCCAAAACTTCACCACCAGCAAGTTCTCTGTTAATTATCATTTGTCACCATCCAAAAGCCTGAGCACTGTGCATGGTGTGGGAGAGAAGACATGTGGGATCCACTTTTCTCCCGGACAAGAGGTGGGGCTGGGAAGAGGCGCTGGGCCGCCAGCCACACCTGAGCTAATATTCCTGGCACATCAGGTGCTTCTCAAGTGTTTGCGGGCAGACTGCTGCCTTGGATGAAAGGGTATTCACCAGGCGTGTCCTTTTACTGTCTAATTTGGTCACCAAGATTCTCCCCCATTTTAAGAGGGAGCCGAGCAGCTTCACAAAGCTAGTCTTGTTTGGATGCATAGCACAATGAATTGGTACCCGCCGAGCCTCCAGCGCTGACATTTCAAAACCTACAGTACACTAAACGTAAAACTTTGTTCAAATTTCAGGGATTTTGATAGCCCAAGTGAATAGACACTGCCTATTGATTTTTCCCTTACAATGACTCTTGGATAACCTATTTTCTCATTTATTTTTAAAGACAGCTCATGAGATTTCATAGCAATTCTGCCCAACCTCCTAATATCAAAATCCCTCCTTGACCCTGAAAATTGTAATTCTGCTATAGATCACAGCTGCTGAATATTACCTTTTACTAAGCTGGTTAAATAAAATATGTCCAAATCACTAGATCCCACAAGCCGTGGGCTGCAAGTCTAATGATCCAGAGGCAGAGGTTTCAGCCGCTGCACACTCAACAGCCCCGCGCTCTTGCCGGCCGACACCAGAGTGTGGGAATCGAGAATATCGGCTTGGGTTTGGAATTTAAGGAGGAGGAGAGAAAAAGGATAGCTCGGCTGGTCTTCAATGATTTTCTTGTAAAACTTTTACAAGGGAGACTTAGGCTGTTTGATGTGTTCTAGACAATCAAATGCCCGCCGAGTCTGAGGCAGAGAGTGGCTGGTTTTCTCCCTAGTGGAGGAGGGGGTGTATTTGATGTAGGGCAAGTTCAAAACCCCCAAAGCCTTGCACGCTGGTAGGTCAGATTACACTCACAAGCTGGGGGAAAATACAACACGTAAAATGTGAAGAAGACCTCTGACCCTGAAAGTCTCATTCTGCCCAGGCCAGGGCTGTTGGTGGGCTCTTAGTTTGGCTGGAGAGGGCCTGGGTATCATTTATCCCATGGAGGCTTCTACCCTGCCTGCACCCCGTTGGGCCTCTATGCATTCCTGCTCTCACCTGCACTTCATCCATTTTAGCCAAAGGGGCCCTGCCCACCACGCTGTCCAGCAGCACATCCACATCAGACTTACTTTTTCTCTTTCTCAGAAGAATGAAGGGCGGCACTGACCCAAGTTGGTTCCAGGGGAGTTGTGAATATTTCAAAGCTGAGACTTAGATCAAAAGTCATAACCTCTGGCTTTCAGACTGTCCTCTTCCCTTATCTGGGTGGCCCCTGCATCCAATATGGAAATATTTCCTGGAGAATCTCACTCATTGCAGGTGAGCGGAGCCTGAACTGACTCTCACTCAGCAGAAATGTGGCCTCTCTCAGCAGTGGCCATGGGAGCCCATTTGAAATGCAAGAGACTCTTCCGTGGGCCTGTGGAGCTCTGTAGCTCAGCTGCCTCCCAGCCCTGGCCCTGCAGTAATTCTGCTAGACCTGTTGCCTCCCCTCGCAGGGCGGGCAGTGGGGCTTTGGCAGGTGATGGGTCCATGGAATAGATGCAGAAGTCTGCTGATATCAGCACCAGGTGAGTCTGAGTGAGCAAGAAACTGTCCATGAAAAACAAATTAATCAATAACAGTCGTCCCCCAGCCCTGGTCAAGACCTGTCAGTGGATCAGAAGAGTTCACATGTTACTGCACTTTAAGCATGCCTTATGCCAGGGAGGACAGGCATGTGGCAAGAGGTCCTCTCCTTCCCCTCCCCATGCTCCTGACAGACATTGCTAATTGATCCTGGCTCTTTTGACTTCAGAATCCTCTTCCTCTCAGCATCTCCTGCAGCCTCTACTCATCAGAAAGAGTGGAGTTAGTGGGTGCAATCCATCTAACCCCTAGCCTCCCATGTCCCACATCCCACATCACCTGCATACCTCTTCCTCTACCTAGAGCATCCTCATACCCCTCTCCAGTACCCTGCATACTCCTTCAAGGTTCCACCCAGTCCCTGTTTTCCTGACCATCATTCTCCCCACCGCCTAACTGACCACTAAGGAACCAAGCAGAGGAGTGAATCGGAGAGTAGGGGTGTGAAGACTCCTAAGTTCTGGCCCTGGTTTTGCCTCTGAATTAGCTGGATAACCTTGGACAAGTCACTTTCCTTCTTTATACCCTTACTTTCCCATCTGTAGATTAATGATAAAGACTCTGTGATCTCTAAGGTGAGTCTCAACTCCTCCATGTTATGATGCAGATTCCTTTGGAGCTATCCCACTCTTTGAGCCATTTAATATGGCCCTTAGTCATTTCTTTCTCCACCCATGTGAGCTCTTGGAGGGCAGGAATCATGTCTGGGGCTGCTGCTGTATTTCTCCTTGGGGCATCAAAGTGCTGGGAGACAGAGTACTGAGGGCCTACTGGTGCCATGTTCAATCCCTGTAACACTGATCTTCAGCTCCCAAAGAAGGAGTATTCTTGGGAAAATGCAGTAACTTCAAATTAAGCATTGTTCAAAGGGACTGACTCTATCTTCTATCCCTCCAAGGGGCTTCTGAGCCACTTCGGAGCTCAGGACTGTGAGCCAATGAGAGATAAGAGAGGTGGTGGAGGCTCAGGGCCACAAGCCAGACTGCTGCTTGCTCTCTGGCTAGGTGAGCCTAAGCAAGTTAATGCACCTCCCTGAACCTCGTTCCCTTCCCTGCAAGTTTGTCATGGTAACATTACCAAGTTACGGAGGTGGCGTGAGGATCAGATGACAGAATCCATGTGGCACATGCAGCTCAGAACCTGGACAGCAGTGAGTGCTCAGTGAACGGACGCCCATCACAGCCCTCACAAAGGCCACCAGCCTCGGCCAGGCCACACCCCTGCCCCAGTCTCTGGTCTGTTCATGGGACATTCCCCACAGGAGCTTGTTCTCTTAGTTCAAGTGAGCTGATGCCTGCTCTGTGCCAGCTACTAGTCTAGGAATACAGATGGGAATAAGCAATTCTTGGCTAGAAAGAGGAGTTGAGAACATCCAGAGCACAAACCAGATGAGGCCAAACAAGGAGGTCACAATTCTGACAGTCAGATGGGATGCTTCCCAGAGAGACACCATCCCTAACCCCCGACCAACCTGTGATTGATTCCATGCAAAGAACCCTCTCATGGTGTAGCAGACCCCCTGCCCAGTGGACAGTGCCACCTGCGCCTGGGGAGAATACAAGCCACCAGGCAATAAATTTCAGCTCTTGTTACCACCTCTCCATTCTCCTCCATTGCTCCCTCTTGATCTCCTCTCTCTGCTGACAACAAGATATGGCTGGCATTTAGTTGAGGATTTAAAATCAGGAAAGCTTCTCCCTCCCTTCAGGCTGGAAGCTTGCTCCCCTGGCTCTCTGAGGCCTCCTGAAGCTGGGCGTTTGCTGAGTGCCAGGAGACCAGCTCCTGAAACCGGAAGGGGCCTGCATTGTTGGACTAAAATAGCAAATGTGCAACATGAGTCTCTTCAGGGGCCTTCAGCGGGCTGGCAGCTTCCGGTGGGTGCTCTACACAGGCCACAGGGAAGCAAACTGGAGTGGCCCTCCCTGCCACTTGAGAGAGCCCTTCTATGTACATGACTGTTCTGTCCCTTAGCTAGATTAATTTATCCAACTGAAAATGGACTTTAGCTGTGCCCAGCAAAAAAGAAAAAAAAAAAATGGCATGTCTGAGTCAAATCAACCATGCTTAGACACAGGGCCTGTGCGCTTCCCGACTGACATAAATCTCATCTGGGGCTTGCTGCCTGGATCTCCCAAGACAAAAGAGACCTCCCAAAGCCAAAAAGAGCCCTCTCACATGGATGGCAGCCACAGCCCGACCCATGAGGCCAGAACACGGAGCTCCAGAATGTCGCTTCTCTTCCCCGGTGGCAGCCAATTGATTACTTGTCAGTTTCCAAAATGGTCTCATCTCCAGAAGAAACAATGCACGAAAAAGCAGTTCTGAAAAAGAGAATTAAGAGCTTGTTAGACACGGGCCTCAGGTCAGGGTAGGTGGCCTATCTGGGGGGCCTTTGAGGAGGCATGCTGCGATTGTTTTAAGCCAGCCCTCTCCCCTGCAGTTCTCGCTTAATGAAGCTGCTGTACAAGCCCCTTGGAGGGCCCACGTACTGCAAAGTAGTACCAAGTGTCCCGTTACTGTAAACGGCCTTTTATTTTTAAACTAATGCTATATTTGGAAAGCAGTAATCCTGGGGAAATGATACTGGGACTAATGGGGAACATATTACCTTTCATGTGTTTTTTTCATGTTTAACGTTTCTTTGTTATTATCTAAGTAGCAAGGCTCTGCACACACTCTTGGGCAAAAAATCAAAATAAGCCTTAAAGCAATAATATTTTAATAAGCATCAAATGTCTTCAATGAGATAAAAGTATTATATGGTGTTTTGATACTGGGCTTTAGTTAAAACCTCATTAAGAAAAGAAAATTTCTCAGATGTATTGGGGTAGGGGGGCAGTAATGTATTTTTAAATTCAGGTGGAGGAAAAGTTCCAGTTCAGGTCAATTATGCTAATTAAATGCCACAAATGACTGAAATCGCCCGCAAATGGACATTATTATTTGTTGCTTTCACTATTTCCCATTGATCAAAAACAGCAGCTAATGACACTTGAGCCTGCAAAGGCCAAAGCTCCAGTCTGAATAAACATCGGCTGCCTGAACACCAATCACAGCCCTTGGGGTGGGAGAACTAAGCTCTTGTCCAGCTTGCGTCCGGCACTGCCCTCTTCCTGGGTGAGGTTTCCAACAGCCGAGGCTGCAGTCACCTCCCCGAAACTCAGATTAGTTTCGTCAGTGAATGCCTGGTCCTGTTCCCAGCCCCATCTGGGAAGTGCTGAGGGGCGCAAGTTATGAAATGAAACTAAGTCTTTGATTTCTTCACCCATGACCAGAGACCCAGCTAGAATCATGAACTCTTTGGAACTGAAAGGAAGAACCTTGAAGATCCTTCATTTGGTTATATAAAATGAGGAAACTGAGGCTCAGAGAGGGGAAGTGACCTGCCCAAGGGCACACAGCAAGCTACTTGCAGAGCCAAGAATAGAACAGCAGTTTCCTGATTCTCAGTCCATGCCCCTTCACATGCTGTCCTCTCCAATATTATAGTATAAAAGAGAACTTCAACTTTCCTCTCCGCTACCTCATAGCAAATTTCCCTCCATTTTCTCTTGTAACTGCATGTCAAAGCTTAGTTGGGGACTTCGGCACAAACTAACCTGACTCCAAGATTGGAATCAGGCCACGTGTAGTAGGACTTGAATCTGTCTTCTCCTCTGGTTGACCTAAAAGGGGAGTCTAATTTCAGCTACAGAATGAAAGGCAGTGATTGTGTATGGATGGGACATTGGAGCATGATGTGGGGAGAGCGGGGGTATGGAATCCATGGTTTCAGGCCCATCTGTAGACTCCATGATCCTGACTTTATCTCCTGAGCTAATGTAGAAACCATACTCCAAGCTGCTACCAGTCATTTCTACCTCAAGGTAAATAAACCGTCTCGGAAGAATGCAGTGGCTTCAAGTTAAGCATTGTTCAAAGGAATTGACTCCATCTTCTATCCCTCCAAGGAGCTTCAGAGCTACTTGGGAGCTCAGGACTGTGAGCCAATACTGCAGGAGAAGGAGTCAAAGGAGATCAAAATCCTGGGAAGGGGCCGGGAGTGGTGACCTACGCCTGTAATCCCAGCACTTTGGGAGGCCAAGGCAGGCGGATCACAAGGTCATGAGTTCGAGACCAGCCTGGCCCATATGGTGAAACCCCATCTCTACTAAAAATACAAAACTCAGCTGTGCGTGGTGGTGCATGCCTGATAATCCTGGCTACTTGGGAGGCTGAGGCAGAAGAATTGTTTGAACCCAGGAAGCGGAGGTTGCAGTGAGCCAAGATTGTGCCACTGCACTCCAGCCTGGGTGACAGTGCGAGACTACATCTCAAAAAAAAAAAATTCCTGGGAAGGGGAGGGGATGGAAGACGTAGGGTGGGTGGTTAAGGATGTCACAATGACCCACCTATTTGTTTCTTGTCCTGCTGATGTGGATCCTGAAGGCCATGACCCCTGCTGCTCCTCAGCCTACCTGATTTCCAGGCGTGGTTGCGTGAGAACCCTCCTCCACAGCTCAGTCAGAGCTGCAGCTGACATGAAGACAGCCCTGCCCTCCTAAGGGCTTCAGGAATCCTTGGTTCTGCTCCAGGCTCTATCCCAGACATGTGACCCTGAGCAAGTCACTGGCCCACTGGGCCTCAATTTGCTGATGTGCAAGATGGGAGGGCTTGGTCTGGAAGGCTTGGGGTTGAATGGCTCCCCAGGAACAGTTCCTGGGTCTTGGGAACATAGGGCAGGCAGCCGTGTCCCTAGAGACATACAGGTAATTCCTAGCCGCAGGTAATCCTGAAGTCCTGTTCGGGCTTTATAGGGAGACTTCTGCGATGTCTTTGAAGCGCCAGGGTCAGATCAGCCATCTGAATTTGGTTTGCCTCACGGTCATGAAATGAAACCACTTTTGGGTGACAGTAGAAAAGGGGAGGGAGGGAGTACCCAGCCCAATCCAGGCCTGGGCCGAGGGTTTGACCTGCATCATCCGATTAATCCTCAAAATGGCCCTCCTAGGAGGCAGGAACCTTCATGTTCTCCATTTTCGGATGGGGAAACGAAGGTCAGGATGCTGAAGTCATGCTGCTATTCAGGACTGAGGCCAGTGCGAAGGCCCAGGCACACAGCTCAATGTCTGGCCTGGTACTGAGTGCGTCTCCCTCTGCCCACGTGACTTGGGAGGAAAAGACCCCAAGAGGGCTGGGGCCAAGCCCACAAGGCAGGTGCTCCCCCTGCTCTGTGCATTCTACTCCCAAGACAGCCCCAGGTGGGTGGGGCCAGTCCCCAGGAAGGGCCTCGGACAGGCCTCGGGTCCTCCTGGGGTCAGAGCCAGAGATGACTGCAGGTGGCTACTAGGGGATCCCAGGGACCTGGGAGCAGAGCCTTCTGCACAGACTGGGCAAACACCAGTGCATGTGCCTGTTGGGAAGCAAATTTGAGTTAATGAAAAGTAAAAAGTGCTTATGCGCTGCACATTATGTCATATATGGTGTAGATTACAACTGGGAATGATCCTGTATCCGATTTTTTCCCCTAGACTAATTTGTATTTCATGTGTCCAATATTTTGTTGAAAGCATCAGGACACCCCCTCTTCTTAGTAACATAGGGCAGGAAGGGAGTAGGCAGGATGGGAAGGAACTCAGAGACCCTTCGCTGCCCCTGCCTGTGGGTACCAGGTGACTTGAAGGGCAAGAACGGGGCACAGAAGACGCTGGAGGAGCAGGGGGTGCAGAGAAGGAGCAGGCCTCAGTCACGGGCCAGCTCACTGCGCTTCCAGGCGTCTGGTGTCGTGGAAGTGCACTGCTCTAAAGGTTGTCAGATCTGGGTGAAATCACGATCCTGCATCTCCTAGCTGGGGGCTTCAGACAAGTTCCTTAACCTCCCTGAGCCTCACTTTGTCACCAGCAATGTGGATGATGGTGATACTGACTTTGGAGGGTTGCCACCAGCATTTGACCAGATCCAGTCAGTCCCGCAGCCTGCAGAGTTTGCAGCTGATGCAAGAACCCCACTTTCTCCCCTGAGGGCTGCTGGCTGGGTCATCTCGCAGCTCAGCCCAAGGAGGGGCCACAGGCAGCCACTGAGGCTGGTTCTGCTGGTTGCCCCTCCCTTGCTCACGGGTCAGGGATGGAGCTGGAGCCTCATCTCAAGAGCAGGAAGAGCAGATACTGGGGAAGGATTCAAAACTCACTCATTCATCCATTCACAGAGTATTTCCTGAGCCCTGGCAGGGCAAGCACATTTCGGTCCTCAGAGGCTCTGACAACCCACAAACCATCGTGAGCCTTTGTCATTTCCCATTGTGAGAAGCACCGCGACAGTGATGGGGGTGGGGTCCTGGCCTGCAGGGGCAGCTGCTGAGCTGGAGGAGGTGACGCCTGAGCTGAGTCCCAAAAAATGCTGAGGAACCCAGTGGGGAGTTCCAGGCAGAGGGAAAGGCCAGGGCAAAGGGCTGAAGGCAGGAAGGAGGCTACTTGGGGAGGTGGCCCGGGAAGGTCTGAGTGATGCCATCTGAGCTTTTCAAGGACCACTGGCTGGTTGGGAGGGTTGGAGGGAGCATAGATGAAAAGGGAGACAAACATGGAATCAGAGAGACAAGGGTGGGCTCTCGGGGATGATCCAAAGTGCCCCCTGCTGCTCTGAAGGGTTATTCTGAGATAGAGGCACTGCTGCTGGGGGGGCAGCCCAGGAGTCTCTCCTTCTCACTGCACCCCTACTCCTACCTCCGCTCCCCCTCCCCCATCATGATTTACCAGACCTAGCACCCTAAGGCAAAGCAGGGTCACCTCCCTCTCAGGAGGGAGGAACACCTACCATCCTGCTGTCAGTGGGACCATCTCAATGGGGTGGGGCTTGCAGGGGATAGAGGATGAGTGGTGACAGGCAGCTTGGTGTAGATCAGAATGGCCCAACTCCACATACCCAGTACAGCTGAGGGGCTTCAGGCACATTCCTGGACTTCTTTGGGAGTCAGTTTCCTCATCTGTAAGTTGGACTGCTGTGAGGATAAAGAGCTGAGAGACTGGATACACAAGTGGAGGAGGGCCAGGCTGTATATAAAAACAGGACTCTGCCTCACGGTCTACAGCAACCTGGCCAGGAAACCAACCTCTTAGCTACATAAACAACCCAGGAAGCCAGCTGGAATGACAGGAAGCCAGGCTGCTATCTCTGGTGAAATCCAGAAACTAAACAATAACTCCTGCCACATTCTGCCCTAAATGGCCAGGACTTGATTTACAACTGACAGCTTCCCTAATTTTTGTCTCCATTTCCTACTTAGGACCAACCAGAGAAAACCAAATGTGCACCCCAACCAATTAGATAGGATGCCCCCTTCTAGTTATCCCAGCCACAACTCCCCCAACCCAACAGCCTCCACTCAGGGCACACCAAAGTCTTCCCACTCCTGGTGGCTAGGCTAACTCCTTTGCTACAGCAAACTCAGAACAAATAGCCTTTGCTTATTCTCATTGGTTGGTATCATTTATTTCCACAGTGCCAAGGCATGAAAAGCTCCTATTGCCTCCCTAGCACTTAACAGTTGCTTAGTGAGGTTCTGTCCCTACCCACTGAGACCCCCTGAGCAGCTGCCTCACTGCCTGCTGGCCCAAGAGCGTCTAAACTCTGAGCTGCGAGGTAGGTACAGGTGCCCTAAGAATTGGCTGGTTCCCAGAACAACTGGACCCCTGGGGGAAAACTGAGCCTAATAAAATTCTGTATTTCCTTATGTATGGTATTGAGGGGGTGGGATTAGGGAGAGGCTATATTTTTGGGAAGGAGGCCACTAGTATAATGGGAAGAGAGTGGGTTTTGCCTGGGGGTTCAAATCCCAAGTCCGTGCTAGCTCTGTGGCCTTGGGCGACAGTTGTCTTAGTTGTTAAGTGGAGAAGATTAAATGAGCTAATTGGGGTTAGATACTTAGCACAACACCTGGCATCTAGGACATGTGCCTTCAACAGAAACTAGCAGCCAGAAGTGGTGGTGACAATGTGTGGCCATCTCAGCCAGCACCAAAGCAAGTGGCCAAAGGTTCAGAAAACTGTTCAGGAGGACACATGTAGGCACACCCCTCCAGAATGAACCAGCACACTAGCTTCATCCCAGGGCTTTCCTAGGGGATAGTAAAGAGACTGCAGGACTCCTGAGATCTGCAACTGTGACCCTCTCCCCAACTAGGCCCCCACCTCAGTGGAAGCAAAGGTAGTTTCCCGAAGGGCTAACAGGGTAAGTGACATTCTATCAAGAGGTGTGGGCCAGGCGCGGTGGCTCAAGCCTGTAATCCCAGCACTTTGGGAGGCCGAGACGGGCGGAGCACGAGGTCAGGAGATCGAGACCATCCTGGCTAACACGGTGAAACCCTGTCTACTAAAAAATACAAAAAAGTAGCCAGGCGAGGTGGCGGGCGCCTGTAGTCCCAGCTACTCGGGAGGCTGAGGCAGGAGAATGGCATGAACCCGGGAGGCGGAGCTTGCAGTGAGCTGAGATCTGGCCACTGCACTCCAGCCTGGGTGACAGAGTGAGACTCTGTCTCAAAAAAAAAAAAAAAAAAAAAAAGAGGTGTGGGTCCCAAAAATATTAGTGCACCATCCCATGTAAGAAGGCTAGACGAGGGTGTTCTGGAAAACAACCGAATTGCTGTTCATCCATTCTTAGTCTTTATATTTTAATAGGAGGCAAAGCCCTGAGTCCAGAGAAACTCCATTATTGTAGGCTTTCAGGCAGTTTGGATAAAAAGAAATAACCCTTGATTGAGAGAAGAGGGGCATTGGGAGCCACACCACCAAGATGGTGCAAGGGGCATTGGTCATGCAGCTGGCCAATATCAAAGCCCACTAGAGGACCCTCTTGCTGCCAGGGACCAGGGAAAGTGGGCGTCTGCGTCTGGAGCTGTCATCACAAAATAGGAAGGTGGTGAAGAATTCATTCCAGCCCTGCCCATGGCAGTCACAGCCACTTTCAGAGGAGCAGCACCAGAAGGGGGTGTGGCACTCCGTGGTGGGGGCAGTAGGAGCTCAGGCCCCAGGGTTTGGCAGCATCCCCAGTGGCATCCGCTGAGCAGGGGATAGTTTCCAGGCACAGGTCTCCTGCCCTCTTGATAATTCTGTCACTCCACAATAGTCTTCCAATAAATCCCGTCTCTACTAAATCAGTGGCTTGCCACTAGGAATCTGCTCTGATGCAGCCCACAAGCCCAAGGCCAGTGGAGGCAAGAGAATGATTACAAAAAGCAAGCGACACTGTTGATTTTAATTTCACGACATGGTTTCCAACAATTGGATACAGAAACAAGGAGTTTTTAAAATGAGTTGCCTGTTACCAGATGGAAAAGTGATAGGGTTTCCATAGTTGGGTAAGGATTAGGGAAATGTGACTTACATATTCTCATGCTTTCATGAGACCTGCCCCACCCTGCTTCCCCCATCCTGGGAAGGCTGCAGAACTCATCTCTGATCACTCACCTTCCCATTACAGCCAGGTGTTTACCAGCTCACATCAAAGTAGCCAGCCTGCCATGGGACACATTTCAACTTGGCTGTGCCTTACTTACAAGCTCACATGAATCTCCTTATTTGAGATCCTGAGGTCCAAGGATGAGAACTGGTCCAGGTCAGCAGGCCTGGCTTCCAGCCACAGCTCTGGGGACTAACTGGCATTACTCTCCTCTCCGGGCCTCAGTTTTTCCCATCAACAAAATGAAAAGAACTAAGCTGTCTCTGTATAAAGGTCCTCTGGCTGCAAATTCTATGATGCTATTATTCTGATTATTTGGCAGTCTCCCTGTCATTGCTTCCTTTTCTGCACTCTGTATAGGTGGACCACAGACGTAACACAGAAAACAGGGGGAGCAAATGCAGCAAGCATCCATCTTTCATCTTGCAACCAAGTTCTGTTCCCTGCCCTTAAGGTGTTGATGGAACTGTAGCTGTCAGGGGGTTTGGTCATGAAAACAGAAGCCACTCTGGGTATTCCAAGTAGGAAGGGTTCCAATACAGGGAATTGGATACTTGCACAATCACTGGAAAGGCTGGGGAAACAAAGGTCAGGCCAGCAGCTGCCAGAGACTGGTGATTTACAGGAGCTCACCCGGAAGCTGCAAAGAACCCAGCAGTCTCAGCGGTGGCTACAGCCACCAATCTCAATAACCAGAAGCACCAGAGCATGCGATTCTCAAGGCTTTGGGTTTTACCCGTGGGTCAAGCTGCAGCTGCCCCCAGAGAATGACAGTGATTCTCCTTCTTCGCCTCCCAATTCTCCCAGCAGTGCCTCTCATTGGCTGAGTCTAATGTGGGGCTGTACAGGGAAAGGGATTCTGGGAAATGCAGTTCCAGGCTTCTCCGCTGAGATGTAGACTGTAGAAGTGTGTGGCCATGATGCCAAGGACAACATTCAGCAAAGCCACAAACCAGGAAGAGCAGAGAGATTTTATCTGAAGGGCCAGCTCCTGGTTCATTGGTAATGGCTGACTAGAACACTATATGGAAAATAATTTTGAGGCTGTATCTAGGAGGAGCAGGAAAAGGTGGTACGACTCACTAGCATTGCCTGTCATGGGTGTGGAATTAATGTGAGGAATTGTATGCAACACACTTGCACTCAAGCTCTAAACTGATGATTGGAAAGTTCTCTAAAGTGACTGCTAACAGCATTTGTTTCCTTTGTCCCCGAGTCAAACATACACGTTGTAACCATCTATGTGTGGAGTTAACACCCATAAACCTGGAGCTCGAGAGGGATCTCAGAATTAGAGCAGCTAATGAAAAACAGGGTGGGAACATTGAGGAAGCCGTGGGGGTCTCCAGCCTCCTGGAACTCTGCTCTTCACAGTCCACACAGTCACGTTGCTCAAGGTCATCGTGTGGTCAGCTCTTTCATAACCAGCCCCAATCCCCTGTCCTCATCTCATTTCACTTCTAAGCTTCCAGGCCCGGCTCCGCCAGGCCTACCATGTGATCTTGGAGAAACCTTTCCCCACCCCATCTCCAGTTAATTACTTCCCCTCTCTGTACCTCGGTTTCCTCATGGGCATATTTACGAGTTGGGTTAGATCCACGGTTTGCAGACTGTGTGCCCAGGAGCCCTGGGGCGTTCAGGAGGAGGAAGGTTAGAGGAATGCCAAGGCATAGGGCTTTGAGAGGCATTATTTTATCCGTTTCAGATATTGTGCTTTGGCTTAAGATGTCATTTGAAAAAAAAGGGAAAAGGGTCTCCTGCTATAAATGAAAATTAAAGGCTCAAGAACCTCTGGATAAACAAAAGGTCCCCCTGGAGTCCTTCTAGATGTACCATTCCCTGGTGCTGCTTGGTTTGTCTCCCTCTCTTCTTCTCTCTCCATTTCCTTTCCTCATTTCTTTTCCCATCCCCCTGTCTTCCAAAGAAACGAGTTGCAAATCTCCATCTTAACTTCCAAAGTTGAGTTGAGAACCAAACATGAAGCCTGGATCTTGTCATTATGAGAGGCTCTGAGGTCATGGAAAGGAGAAGAGGACGATAAAGCCAAGACGGAGTCTTGCTCTGTCGTCCAGGCTAGAGTCAGTGGTTCAATCTTGGCTCACTGCAGTCTCCACCTCCAGGGTTGAAGCGATTCTTCTGCCTCAGCCTCCCAAGTAGCTGGGATTACAGGCACCCACCACCACGTCCAGCTAAGTTTTGTATTTTTAGTAGAGACGGAGTTTCGCCATGTTGGTCTGGCTGGTCTCGAACTCCTGACCTCAGGCGATCCGCCCATCTTGGTCTCCCAAAGTGCTGGGATTACAGGCGTGAGCCACCGCGCCTGGCGTGTTATCCTTTTTTGTAATTGAAAATCACACTGAACCATGGAAAATGTAGTTTGACATCCTGAAGTTAAGAGATATTCACCCTTTCCCGTCCTCTTACTGTGCAGCGTGAAAGTTGGAGAAATGGGAACATGCTGCTTTGAGTTGTTGTTTTTAATGTCACTGCGATGACTGGACAGTTTTTATCGTTGGCAAGAAAAGGCAGGAGGAACCATTCACATAGGGTTTTCTGCTCAAAATGTACTTTGGAGTTCCATCTTGGGGAATAGGAACCCCTCTGTTCCTCTTCCTGCTGCAGTTTCACCGAGGTTCCACTGGTGTCAACTCCAGAGGACTCTGACCGTGTCAGCCGTAAAATATGTCCGTTCAGGAAGAGGACAAGTTCATTTTCATTATTCCCTGGTGGAGAGAAAGGGCAGAGTCGGTGAGAGGCCTGGCAGGGCGTGTTTGAAGAATGATGGCCCGAGTCTACCATTCCACACCAGCTCTGTGGGGTCCTCTGGCCAGGGTCTTGGCTGGAGAAGGACGTGGCGGGAACCCCCACCCAAAAGCCTTTGTCTGCACAAGTTGGAGCAGGACGGCCAGGTAGACACAGAGCATGCACAGACCTCGCCTGCTGATTGGCTGAATCCTGGGGGTTCAGAAGGCAGCGCCTTCTCCCATTGGTTGTTCCAGGTGGGCACAGCTGGCTGGAGAGGGCGGGGCTTGTGTTCCGCAAATCCACCTGTCTCACCTGTTCTCTGGTTCCCGAATTCCCCCACTAAGAAAGAGGGGCTGCCTGGACTTCACTAATGCCTGGCTCTAGAGAAATGCTTTCAGAAGTAACTTGTGCAGCAGCGGCCCTCTCCCCGGGAGGAACAGTAACCCACATACAGGAGAAGTGGTAGCTTTGTCTTTCCTGAGAGCTCCTTGGACACAGAGTTCAGGGCACTGAGGGTTGAGCTGGAGGAAAAGCCTCCTCGGGAGGAGGAGGAAAGTCAGGGCTGTTTTACTCAGGACCAGCCCCGGGTTCTCCCAAGGTGGAGCTGATGACCAAAAGACAGAGGTGGGGGCCTGGACGTGGTGGCTCACGCCTGTAATCTCAGCACTTTGGGAGGCCAAAGCAGGCGGATCATTTGAGGTCGGGAATTCGAGACCAGCCTGGCCAACATGGTGAAACCCCATCTCTACTAAAAATACAAAAATTAGCCAGGTCTGGTGGCATGCACCTGTAATCCCAGCTACTGGGGAGGCTGAGGCAGGAGAATCACTTGAACCCGGGAGGTGGAGGTTGCAGTGAGCCACGATTGCACCACCACACTCCAGCCTGGGTGACAGAGCAAGGCTCTGTCTGAAATGAAAAGAAAAGAAGACAGAGGTGGGAATCTTGATGTCCTTTCTGGAGAAGAGAAGAGGGCTCCAGGCAGAGCCTGGCAGAATGGGAACTTGCGTCACAGATAGGAGAGTTTACCCCCAAAATAAGCGAGTCATCTTCCGTTCACATTTCTTTTGGGGGGTCTTTCCCCAGGCACTAAAGCCTGAATCCCATGATCAGAACTTTCATGTTCTGTTGGATCTCCTCTTGAACTGCATTTCCCTTAAAAGGGCCATAGGAAGTCCCATCTTACAGAAATGGATACCTCATGGCCTTGGGAGTGGCTGATGTGTGCACAAGCTAGACAGGTGGGAGACTGGCACAAGCATGCACTGTTTTTTTTGTTTTTTTTTTTTTATACTTTAAGTTCTAAGGTACATGTGCATAACGTTTATATCATGTATAACTCCCCAATGCAATCCCTCCCTCCTCCCCCCTCCCCCTGATAGGCCCCAGTGTGTGATGTTCCCCTTCCCGAGTCCAAGTGATCTCATTGTTCAGTTCCCACCTATGAGTGAGAACATGCGGTGTTTGGTTTTCTCTTCTTGTGATAGTTTGCTAAGAATGATGGTTTCCAGCTGCATCCATGTCCCTACAAAGGACGCAAACTCATCCTTTTTGATGGCTGCATAGTATTCCATGGTGTATATGTGCCACATTTTCTTAATCCAGTCTGTCACAGATGGACATTTGGGTTGATTCCAAGTCTTTGCTATTGTGAATAGTGCCGCAATAAACATACATGTGCATGTGTCTTTGTAGTAGAGTAATTTATAATCCTTTGGGTATATACCCAGTAGTGGGATGGCTGGGTCATATGGTACATCTAGTTCTAGATCCTTGAGGAATTGCCATACTGTTTTCCATAATGGTTGAACTAGTTTACAATCCCACCAACAGTGTAAAAGTGTTCCTATTTCTCCACATCCTCTCCAACATCTATTGTTTCCTGACTTCTTAATGATTGCCATTCTAACTGGTGTGAGATGGTATCTCATTGTGGTTTTGATTTGCATTTCTCTGATGGCGAGTGATGACGAGCATTTTTTCATGTGTCTGTTGGCTGTATGATGTCTTCTTTTGAGAAATGTCTGTTCATATCCTTTCCCCACTTTTTGATGGGGTTGTTTGTTTTTTTCTTGTAAATTTGTTTGAGTTCTTTGTAGATTCTGGATATTAGCCCTTTGTCAGATGAGTAGGTTGCAAAAATTTTCTCCCATTCTGTAGGTTGCCTGTTCACTCTGATGGTAGTTTCTTTTGCTGTGCAGAAGCTCTTTAGTTTAATTAGATCCCATTTGTCAATTTTGGCTTTTGCTGCCGTTGCTTTTGGTGTTTTAGACATGAAGTCCTTGCCCATGCCTATGTCCTGAATGGTACTACCTAGATTTTCTTCTAGGGTTTTTATGGTATTAGGTCTAACATTTAAGTCTCTAATCCATCTTGAATTAATTTTCGTATAAGGGGTAAGGAAAGGATCCAGTTTCAGCTTTCTACTTATGGCTAGCCAATTTTCCCAGCACCGTTTATTAATAGGGAATCCTTTCCCCATTTCTTGTTTTTGTCAGGTTTGTCAAAGATCAGATGGCTGTAGATGTGTGGTATTATTTCTGAGGACTCTGTTCTGTTCCATTGGTCTATTTCTCTGTTGTGGTACCAGTACCATGCTGTTTTGGTTACTGTAGCCTTGTAGTATAGTTTGAAGTCAGGTAGCGTGACGCCTCCAGCTTTGTCCTTTTGACCTAGGATTGTCTTGGCAATGCGGGCTCTTTTTTGGTTCCATATGAACTTTAAAGCAGTTTTTTCCAATTCTGTGAAGAAAGTCATTGGTAGCTTGATGGGGATGGCATTGAATCTATAAATAACCTTGGGCAGTATGGCCATTTTCACGATATTGATTCTTCCTATCCATGAGCATGGTATGTTCTTCCATTTGTTTGTGTCCTCTTTGATTTCACTGAGCAGTGGTTTGTAGTTCTCCTTGAAGAGGTCCTTTACATCCCTTGTAAGCTGGATTCCTAGGTATTTTATTCTCTTTGAAGCAATTGTGAATGGAAGTTGATTCCTGATTTGGCTCTCTTGCTTGTCTGTTACTGGTGTATAAGAATGCTTGGGATTTTTGCACATTAATTCTGTATCCTGAGACTTTGCTGAAGTTGCTTATCAGCTTAAGGAGATTTTGGGCTGAGACGATGGGGTTTTCTAAATATACAATCATGTCATCTGCAAACAGGGACATTTTGACTTCTTCTTTTCCTAACTGGATACCCTTGATTTCTTTCTCTTGCCTGATTGCCCTAGCCAGAACTTCCAACACTATGTTGAATAGAGTGGTGAGAGAGGGCATCCCTGTCTTGTGCCAGTTTTCAAAGGGATTTTTCCAGTTTTTGCCCATTCAGTATGATATTAGCTGTGGGTTTGTCATAAATAGCTCTTATTATTTTGAGGTACGTTCCCTCAATACCGAATTTATTGAGCGTTTTTAGCATAAAGGGCTGTTGAATTTTGTCAAAAGCCTTTTCTGCATCTATTGAGATAATCATGTGGTTCTTGTCTTTGGTTCTGTTTATATGCTGGATTACGTTTATTGATTTGCGAATGTTGAACCAGCCTTGCATCCCAGGGATGAAGCCCACTTGATCATGGTGGATAAGCTTTTTGATGTGCTGCTGAATCCGGTTTGCCAGTATTTTATTGAGAATTTTTGCATCGATGTTCATCAGGGATATTGGTCTAAAATTCTCTTTTTTTGTTGTGTCTCTGCCAGGCTTTGGTATCAGGATGATGTTGGCCTCATAAAATGAGTTAGGGAGGATTCCCTCTTTTTCTATTGATTGGAATAGTTTCAGAAGGAATGGTACCAGCTCCTCCTTGTACCTCTGGTAGAATTCAGCTGTGAATCCATCTGGTCCTGGACTTTTTTTCGTGGGTAGGCTATTAATTGTTGCCTCAATTTCAGAGCCTGCTATTGGTCTATTCAGGGATTCAACTTCTTCCTGGTTCAGTCTTGGGAGAGTGTAAGTGTCCAGGAAATTATCCATTCTTCTAGATTTTCTAGTTGATTTGCGTAGAGGCATTTATAGTATTCTCTGATGGTTGTTTGTATTTCTGTGGGGTCGGTGGTGATATCCCCTTTATCATTTTTTATTGCATCTATTTGATTCCTCTCTCTTTTCTTCTTTATTAGTCTTGCTAGCGGTCTGTCAATTTTGTTGATCTTTTCAAAAAACCAACTCCTGGATTCATTGATTTTTTGGAGGGTTTTTTGTGACTCTATCTCCTTCAGTTCTGCTCTGATCTTAGTTATTTCTTGCCTTCTGCTAGCTTTTGAATGTGTTTGCTCTTGCCTCTCTAGTTCTTTTAATTGTGATGTTAAGTGTCAATTTTAGATCTTTCCTGCTTTCTCTTGTGGGCATTTAGTGCTATAAATTTCCCTCTACACACTGCTTTAAATGTGTCCCAGAGATTCTGGTATGTTGTATCTTTGTTCTCATTGGTTTCAAAGAACATCTTTATTTCTGCTTCATTTCGTTATGTACCCAGTAGTCATTCAGGAGCAGGTTGTTCAGTTTCCATGTAGTTGAGCGGTTTGGATTGAGTTTCTTAGTCCTGAGTTCTAGTTTGATTGCACTGTGGTCTGAGAGACAGTTTGTTATAATTTCTGTTCTTGTACATTTGCTGAGGAGTGCTTTACTTCCAATTATGTGGTCAATTTTGGAATAAGTGCGATGTGGTGCTGAGAAGAATGTATATTCTGTTGATTTGGGGTGGAGAGTTCTATAGATGTCTATTAGGTCTGCTTGGTGGAGAGATGAGTTCAATTCCTGGATATCCTTGTTAACTTTCTGTCTCGTTGATCTGTCCAATGTTGACAGTGGAGTGTTGAAGTCTCCCATTATTATTGTATGGGAGTCTAAGTCTCTTTGTAAGTCTCTAAGGACTTGCTTTATGAATCTGGGTGCTCCTGTATTGGGTGCATATATATTTAGGAGAGTTAGCTCTTCCTGTTGAATTGATCCCTTTACCATTATGTAATGGCCTTCTTTGTCTCTTTTGATCTTTGATGGTTTAAAGTCTGTTTTATCAGAGACTAGGATTGCAACCCCTGCTTTTTTTTGTTCTCCATTTGCTTGGTAGATCTTCCTCCATCCCTTTATTTTGAGCCTATGTATGTCTCTGCATGTGAGATGGGTCTCCTGAATACAGCAGACTGATGGGTCTTGACTCTTTATCCATTTGCCAGTCTGTGTCTTTTAATTGGAGCATTTAGTCCATTGACATTTAAGGTTAATATTGTTATGTGTGAACTTGATCCTGTCATTATGATATTAACTGGTTATTTTGCTCGTTAGTTGATGCAGTTTCTTCCTAGCCTCGATGGTCTTTACATTTTGGCATGTTTTTGCAATGGCTGGTACCGGTTGTTCCTTTCCATGTTTAGGGCTTCCTTCAGGGTCTCTTGTAAGGCAGGCCTGGTGGTGACAAAATCTCTAAGCATTTGCTTATCTGTAAAGGATTTTATTTCTCCTTCACTGATGAAACTTAGTTTGGCTGGATATGAAATTCTGGGTTGAAAATTCTTTTCTTTAAGAACGTTGAATATTGGCCCCCACTCTCTTCTGGCTTGTAGAGTTTCTGCCGAGAGATCTGCTGTTAGTCTGATGGGCTTCCCTTTGTGGGTAACCCGACCTTTCTCTCTGGCTGCCCTTAAGATTTTTTCCTTCATTTCAACTTTGGTGAATCTGGCAATTATGTGTCTTGGAGTTGCTCTTCTGGAGGAGTATCTTTGTGGCGTTCTCTGTATTTCCTGAATTTGAATGTTGGCCTGCCCTACTAGGTTGGGGAAGTTCTCCTGGATGATATCCTGAAGAGTGTTTTCCAACTTGGTTCCATTTTCCCCCTCACTTTCAGGCACCCCAATCAGACGTAGATTTGGTCTTTTTACATAATCCCATACTTCTTGCAGGCTTTGTTCATTTCTTTTTCTTCTTTTTTCTTTTGGTTTCTCTTCTCGCTTCATTTCATTCATTTGATCCTCAATCGCTGATACTCTTTCTTCCAGTTGATCGAGTCGGTTACTGAAGCTTGTGCATTTGTCACGTATTTCTCGTGTCATGGTTTTCATCTCTGTCATTTCGTTTATGATCTTCTCTGCATTAATTAGTCTAGCTGTCAATTCTTCCACTTTTTTTTCAAGATTTTTAGTTTCTTTGCGCTGGGTACGTAATTCCTCCTTTAGCTCTGAGAAGTTTGATGGCTGAAGCCTTCTTCTCTCATCTCGTCAAAGTCATTCTCTGACCAGCTTTGATCCGTTGCTGGTGATGGGCTGCGCTCCTTTGCAGGGGGAGATGCGCTCTTATTTTTTGAATTTCCAGCTTTTCTGCCCTGCTTCTTCCCCATCTTTGTGGTTTTATCTGTCTCTGGTCTTTGATGACGGTGACGTACTGATGGGGTTTTGGTATAGGTGTCCTTCCTGTTTGATAGTTTTCCGTCTGACAGTCAGAAGGACTGTCTGTTGGTCTGTTGGAGATTGCTTGAGGTCCACTCCAGACCCTGTTTGCCTGGGTATCAGCAGCAGAGGTTGCCGAAGATAGAATATTGCTGAACAGCGAGTGTACCTGTCTGATTCTTCCTTGGAAGTTTCCTCTCAGGGATGACTCCACTCTGTGAGGTGTGGGGTGTCAGACTGCCCCTAGTGGGGGATGTCTCCCAGCTAGGCTACTCAGGGGTCAGGGACCCACCTGAGCAGGCAGTCTGTCCGTTCTCGGATCTCAACCTCCGCGTTGGGAGATCCACGGCTCTCCCCAAAGCTGTCAGACAGAGTCGTTCGCCTCTGCACCGGCCCCCGCTGCTTTCCCTATTGGACCTCAGCTGTGGGCTGTCCCCAGAGGTGGAGTCTACAGAGACAGGCAGGTTTCCTTGAGCTGCTGTGAGCTCCACCCAGTTCGAGCTTCCCAGCGGCTTTGTTTACCTACTTAAGCCTCAGCAATGGCGGGCGCCCCTCCCCCAGCCTCGCTGCTACCTTGCGGATAGATCGCCGCAGACTGCTGTGTTAGCAGTGAGGGAGGCTCCGTGGGCGTGGGACCCTCCCGGCCAGGTGTGGGATATATTCTCTTGGTGTGCCTGTTTCCTTAAAGTGCAGTATTGGGGTGGGAGTTACCCGATTTTCCAGGTGTTATGTGTCTCAGTTCCCCTGGCTAGGAAAACGGATTTCCTTCCCCCTTGCGCTTCCAGGTGAGGCGATGCCTCGCCCTGCTTCAGCTCACGCTGGTCAGGCTGCAGCAGCTGACCAGCACCGATTGTCCGGCACTCCCTAGAGAGATGACCCCAGTACCTCAGTTGAAAATGCTGAAATCACCGGTCTTCTGTGTCACTCGCGCTGGGAGTTGGAGACTGGAGCTGTTCCTATTCGGCCATCTTGCTCCGCCCCCGCATGCACTGTTGATATTGGAACAGCACTGGCCAACAAAACTCTGTGACGATGTTCAATAGAACTAACTCATGCTGCATAACAGTGTATGGCAACTGAGCACTTGAAATATGGCCAGTGGAACCAAGGAACCGGGTGTTTAATTTTAATAGCCAAACTGTCTACTGGCTACCATATTGAACAGTGGCAGTTCTAGAAAGTCTAACTTGGAAGAGACCCAAGATATACTTTGGTTCAGGAAGTCTCACCAGGTGAAGACTCCAGGAGGAATGCAGCCCTGCCAATGCCTTGATTTAGACTTCTGACCTCCAGAACCGTAAGATAATAAGCCTGTATTGTATTAAGCCACTAGTTTTGGTAATTTGTTATGGTGGCAATGGATAGCTAACACAGCTACTGTTGGAGGGGTTGGCTCCTGCTGTCACCAGGATCTACAGAATTGAGAGAAATGCATGACAGGAGCTTATTTCCTTCAAATTATGTTTGTTTCCTCTGTTGAACAGTGTCCTCCAGCTGCGGGGTCTCTCCTCCCTCAGTAAGTTTTTGACTGTTGTGTGGAATTCCTCTTTGGTAGTTGGAGCAGCTGCCAATCTCCCTTGGTGCTCTAGAGAGCTGATCATCTCCCTTGATTTCCCTTTACCTTTTTCCCAAGAGGCCTCAGGCACTTCAAGCAGATCGAATCTCCTAGGATTTGTCTTAATATTCCAGAGTTCTTTTTTAACAACTAACTTTCCTACTCTCTTCTATGTCACCTCTTCCCTCTATCCCCTCAAAAGTCCAATGAGCAAAGCCAGAAACTCAAGGAAGAACGGGAATCAAATTTCTATTTCCCATCCAGAGCAAGGAGGGTCGCCCTCTGATTCCCAGGATGACAAGAGCCACTGGATCACTCAACCTTTCCCTGTTTCTACAGTTTAAGCAGGCCCTAAAAGCTACATTCTACATGCAGCTCCTTCTTACTGCCAAGAAAGAAGACCAGGCCCTGACTTCATCTAGAGATCCTTAGGAAACATTCTTTCCTACTCATCCTGAGAATCTTTCTGACCATCACAGTACCCACCATTCAGCATGCCAAATGAGATAACTTAGTTATTCTCTCTTACAAACCCCATGCCTTTGTGTACACTTATTTATTCATTCTACCATTGAACATTTCCCTAGAATCTCCTGGGTGCCAGACACTGTGCCTAGTTACTGAAGAAACATATCTCCCATCTGCGGCACCAGGCATATAAGCAAAGAAGAAACCATCTTGGATAGTCCAGCACACACCACATAGAGCGGAAGAACCACCCAGCTAAGCCCAATCCAAAATGCTGAAGCATGAGGAAAAAAAATAAACTATTGTTTTAGGCAACTAAGATTTGGGGGTAGTTTTTTACACAACAATAGCTAATTGAAACATTCCCAGACACAACCCCCATCATCAGACTTTAGGTCTTGTCTTTTTGTTTCAGCAGGCTCTTCCCAGCTTCTTGGCCAGCTCTCCCAATCCCCTCCCTGTCAGCTGCTTGTAGTTCTGTAACTGGCAGCAGTGCTGGGAGCACCTACCCAACCAGTTCTTTGTGTGGTCAGGTGTAATTAATTAACTAGCCATTTGTGGGCCCCAGACAGAAGGTGCCATTGGTCTTCAATCTCCTCCTTTGATGAGTAGCCCTTGAGCTGGAGCCATTAAGGGAGAGGCAAGGATAACTCGGGTAATTCCAGACACAGAACCCCACCCCTGCTGTCAGTTACAGATGACCTGATGACATGGTCCCTGGCAAATGACCCTGGTCAGACCCTGGAGAGCAAAGAAACCTCAAGAGAGGCTTCCAGCAAATGGGGAGTCTCATGAGAAACAACAGAAGTGATCATATTTAATGTCACAGGTTGGAGACACAGACCATGGCAGTTACAGTAAACCATGCATTTTCTGTGGATAAAGTCTCCTGGCCTATTACCTTATTCAATAAACAATTCAATTATTCAGTCCAGCAAACATTTGCTAGTTCCAGATGATCACAACCAGAAAGGGAAGCCAGAGAAGCAAAAAAGTGATTATGATGCCTTTTGATAGTGTAGAAACAGAAGCACATACAAAACCCAGAGACTGCCCTGAGGAGGAAGAGAATGATAATTTCTGGGGGTATTCAGGAAGGCCCCCAGGAGAGGTGACCAATGAGATGGATCTTGAAGGGCAAATAGGAGTTCGCTAGCCATAAAGGGTGGGAGGTCATCTTTAATGGTTGGTAGCCATGATTTGTGGGTGGGTCTACCTGGTTTAAAGACAAAGAAGCAAAGCCAACTTTCCACATGCAATTCTCAATATGCATACATATTGATCTGATGGTGGGGTGAGGCCAGCTTCTGGACCCATGACCAACTTTGGAGGTCATGACACCCACTGAGGTCTTGGCAGGGAGCAGCCTTAGAAGGCACAAGCACTGGTGGAATCCACCACTCACAAAGGTTATTAACACTATATGAGTTTTTGCGCATTGTATAGCAAGACGGAAGGAACCAAGGAAGAACAAATGGAAAACAACACATGCTAAGCTGTTCATCTGCAACTGTTAAGACTCCAAGTGGTGACAGTGCTAGCTCAGAGCCCTCCACCTGCTGGAGATGTTTCTACATTGTGTTCATACATGGGCATTCATCCCTTAGTGGGGTGGGATGAGCCCTGAGGTAAGGTTACAACTCCTGAGACCCCATTTGTGGAGATGACCCATCTAAGGAACTGGAATCTGGGGCAACCTCACTCCTTCCTCCACAGTGAAATAGACTAAACCTCCAGCACACTGACCAGCACAGGTCTTGAATGGTGACTCCTGGTCTAGGGCTGGTCCCCTCTTAGAAAACCTGCCTTCCAACGATGGAGGGCTCTGCCTGGGTATCCATTGGAGGGGGCAGCCCTGAGGTAGGAATTACCCCTTTGAAAAGAGCTAATGTCATTCTTGTCACTTTAAATTAACTTTAGCCAAGAGGGACTGACAGAAACATGGATCTGGGTGAACTATATTTGACTGATATTCTGTCAAATATTGCGTGGGGTTGTGATCCACAACTTTTCCCATCTGCTGCTCCAGTCTGAGTCGCTGAATGCACAATGGCATCATTACCATATTTTGTTCAGATTTCTCTCTATCGGATCAGAGCCTGTGAATGTGAAATGTGCCCACAGAAAAAGGCAGCCCTGGCGAGGTGGGTGCTGCAAGGGCAAGGGTGTCCCTTAGTTCTTCCCAAGGGGAGAGCTGGGAAGGGGGAGGGCTCCTCCGGAAGGCATCCCGGCCCTCAGCCAGGAAGGTGCACATCCTGGAAACAAAAGAGGAAGGTGGTGGATCAGGAGTAAGGAGTGGGATTAAGATCACACAAACCTACAGCCTTTAGAAACTAGCTTAATCCATTTTATAAAGAGTTGGGAGGGTTTTTCTCTCCGTGAATATAATACCTTGCACATCTCATCAGCGTTTTTCCCAGAACATTTCAAAGCTCTCTGCAAATACAGCAGAGTCTCCTTAGATTAGAGCACGGCCTATTATTACCTGGCTTTGGAGACACCCCAGGTCAGCGGGTCACCTGGGGCCTTCTGAAATAAGACAGTTCCCTACAACAAAAAGCCTGGTGTGATGTGGTTTGTCTAACTAGTGGTTTTCAAACTATGTGAGTCATAGGACCCTTGAAGAAAAAAAAAGAAACAGCCTGAAGCTCAATTTCTAATTCAGAACAAAATGAAATTAGGTTAAGGTAAAGAGTAAAGGAAGAGGGTGAGGGGGAGCAAAGAGAGGTCCACCTGACACCCCATTCACTAAACCCCCAGGACTCCCAAGACCACAATTTGAAGACTACTGTGGAGGTCACCCCCTCCCCAACCAGAGGCAGGTTTTCTGTGAAGTTAATGAAACTTAAGTTTCTGCAGCGCACTTTCTCTTCCTAGGTACCTCTTCCAAGACTTGGAACTTAATTTTATTTCTCTTATTTTGTGTTGTTTTTAAAATGAGGGCCCCCCAAATTATATAAGTGTCACAAAGAACCAGCTACATAATTTGGGCAGCCAAGTGCAAAATAAAAATGTGGGGCCCTTTGTTCAAAAACAACTAAAACTTTGAAGATGGCAACACCAGTGCCTTCTTGGCACTGGGCCCTGCGCAACTGTGCAGGTGCATGTCCATGAAGCCAACCCTGATTTCATGCCCTGCGAAACCTGGATCTGCCCCTTTCCCCAACTTTCCAAAGAAATGCCAGTTGATTCAAATAAACCTCAGCCTCTCCCGAGAATTCTCTTACATCCCAGTGTGTCAGATTAGCTCACCTTGCAGCACCTGAGACTGCAGCTCCTCCCAAGACAGAGGCACATGCTTCCTTCCAAACTCTGCTTTCACATAGAAGATTGGCTTTAAGATGAAGGCCTGCATTTGCTAACAGAAACTATAGCAGACACATAAAATCCATTGTATTTTCAGGCATTCAGATTGGAGCAGAACTTAAGAGAATTGGTGGGGTGATCCTGAAAGTCTCAGAGCATTTGACTGAATCATTTCAAGGTGCTCCTTGAGGGCCAGGGCCACATGCATTCCTTTTCTGGGTCGCCTGTGATACTAGGCCATGGTAATGGTTGAAAACATGTCTATTGAATAAACACAGCCTCTCTACCAACTAGACTATGTGCTCATGGCTCTCTGACTGTGCCATACTCATGGCAATTGACAAACTTTCATATGCTTCTTCCCCTGCCCAGAAAGATCTTTCTAGTACCTCCTTCAATCGAGATTCTGTCTACACGCTGAACCCCTGTGGAAGTGGCACCTTCAGGCAGCCCTGCCTTTGAGATGAAATAGGCTGCTCTGTTTTGGAAGTAAGGGGTGCCCCTTCCTCAGGGGTGTTTGGGTTAAAGCTGGACACCAATTAGTGAACACACCCAGCAAAGTCCACCCAGGAAAAAGAAACCAGAAAGTATTGAAAACAGAGGGATGTGAGTGCAGCAATTGGTTTTTGCAGGAGATGGAAGAGCTGAGAAGCCATACAGGGGCTTCTGAACTCCTGAAGCTTCTGAAGTAGGGAGAGGCATTTGAACTTGAGAACTTTAGGGAACCTTTCCAGCCCTGGGAGGGGCACTTGATAGAAACACTCTTTACTTTCCACCACACTTCACATGATAATGGCCATAGGAAGACTGTTTCTCAACCTCAGTGAAATTATACTGAAAAATCTTTCCACTGAATATTTAATATCCCACCAGATTAATTTTTCTTTATAACTAAAGAGAATGTTGTGTTTTCTGACTTGCAGATTCACTTCCTTTTATGAGACAAAAGAAAAAAAATAAAATGAAAATGAGAATTATATAACCAATCATATTTCCTTTTTTGCGTTAGCTACCAGGAAGCTCTAAGCTAAATTTGAAACTTCCTAAATACAGATTTTTAATTATATACCATCCCATTTTATATTTCTTTACATTCACAATTTTTAATTTAATACTCTCATGGATTAAATATGTTATAAGACACCTCAAATACTTCTGAGTAGATAAAGTACACTGTGGCTTCTTTTAAATTTGAGATGATTCCAACAATTCCTACATCTCTAATTATTTCCCACATTTGGTCCCTACCTGTTCCCTTTCCCCCACAAAACTTCCTAGTGATTTGTCATTTTCCCACGTTGAGAAAGCCACAGGCCCTCCCCACTTCTCCATGGCACTGTCTTGCTCTTAAATTATTGCTGTATCTCTTTCACTTCTCATTTCTCCGCCCTCTTTGGAGATTTCCTCTCCAGCAGGGCATGAACCCTTTCTAAGCAGTGCCAGCATCACGGGGCCCACTAAAGAGGAAGCCGCAAGTCTGGACAGAGAAGTGAAGGCTCCTGAGGTGGGGGGGTTGGCACGTGGCATTATTGGCAGCATGGGCTTTGGGTCACTGACCTGTACCATTCACCTTTTGTGACCAATGGACGTCTGTGGTGTATACCTGCTTCGCAGTGCAGTGTCCCCTCCTTCGTTCTTGGTAACAGCACCCAGTTTTCCTCTGGGGATTGCTCCTCTCCCCTTGCATTCAGTCTGGATAGGACTGTCTTTCTTGGTTTTGTTTTGTTTTGTTTTTTGAGATGGAGTCTTGCTCTGTCGCCAGGCTGGAGTGCAGTGGCGTAATCTTAGGTCACTGCAACCTCCACCTCCCAGGTTCAAGCAATTCCTCTGCCTCAGCCTCCCAACTAAGTGGCACAAGGCGTGCACCACCACAGCTGGCTAATTTTTTTTTTTTTTGTATTTTAGTAGAGATGGGGGTTTCACCATGTTGGCCAGGCTGGTCTCGAACTCCTGACCTCGTGATCCACCTGCCTTGGCTTCCCAAAGTGCTGGGATTACAGGCATGAGCCACCGCGCCCGGCCAGGACTGTCTTTCAAAGTGCCATGTTCTCCTTGTCTAAGGTACAGCCAGGCAACCCGGCCAAATCCATAAGACTCAGTCTTCCAAGGGGGTAAACTTTGAGTGGGGTGACAAGTTAAAGCTCAGTATTTTGCCTGCAATCTCCAATTACTGTGTCTGTGAGCTCCTACTACCTCCAGCCCTACAACTGCCCACATCCTTGTCCTTGTAATACCTGCTTGCTCACCTTTTTCTTATGTCTTTAAGAATGAGTCTCTGTTGCTTGCAGCCATCAAACTCCAAGTGATCCAGGGTCTGATAGTGGGCAAGGTGTGTAGCCTCTTTGAGCCTCGGATTCTGCATTTATATAATGGAGATACCTCATGAGGCGAGGGGCAAGGTGCTTAGTCCATCATATGTGTTTCACAAATATTTCACACTTTCTTCCTTGCCCTGCTGAACTAGTGACCTTCAAAAGGTAATGGAATGTACCCACATTCCACAGGTAGCCAGTGGCAAACATCGATGGTCAAGTCTCCTGAGACCTCATGTTGTTCTTCAAGACCTTGAGATCACACAGATGGGTGAGCAGTGGTTTACCCATTTCAATGGAGGAAAAGTGAAATTTCTTAAAAAAAAAAAAACAGCTCGTCAAAAACTCATCGTAAGGAACAAAAGCAACAGATTCTCCAGCTGTGGCCCTTTACCAAAAGCCCTGGCCCAAGCTTCTACACAGCAAAGCTGCTACACTGTGTGGATTCCTCTCTCCATCAAACTGCCACTGATTTTGCTTAGAAGGATATGTGGAAAGAGCCTTGGCTTTGAGGGACCTACCGCCTCCCCTGTGACTCTGAATTGGTGAGCACAGAAGATCCTCAGATCCTCCAAGACGTCCTCAGCAGACATCCTCAGCCTCCCTTCTTCTTCACCCTGCTCAGCATGAACCTAGAGCTAGAGGCACCTGGCCATGTCTGGCTGCCTCCCTGGGTCCTCGTATGACATTGAGCCAGGTCTCCAGGGAACACTGTTCAAATGGACAGAGTCAGAATTCAGTAGCATGCTCCTGAGCCCACAGTGGGCTCCACGGGAAACATACCGGCTATTCCAAAGGCCTGCTGGCCACAAAGCCTTCTAACAGTAATAAGTACTAGCAGTATCACTGCCATTTATTGCTTCCTGTCAGGTGGGAACTAAGTCCATTAGCCCAAGTTCAGTAGCCCTATTTTACAAATGTAGAAACAGGCTTAGAACAATTAAGAAACTTGATCAAGACCATCACAGTTATTAAGGGATAGTCAAGAATTTCACCCAGGTCTCCCTGACTCCAAAGCCTCTGCTCTTAACTACTATAGATGTCTCTAATGCTTCGGAGGGGAGGCTACCATGACCCCCACTTACAGTCACCAGCTGGGCCCCAGCCACCCAGAGATCAAGCAGAGTGAAGAGAACTGATTTCCAGCACTGCTGCTCCATGGCTATGTGACTTCCGACAGTCTCATTTCCCCTCTGTTTCTCGGTTCCCTCTTATGAAAGATGGAGGACACTATACCTGCCATGCCTCAGTGGAGCAAGATCATCTATAATGTTCTGCGTGGAAGCACCATGAAGGGCATTGCGAGCTTGAAGAAAACCAGTGTCTGGAATGAGGTGACACCAGTGCGTAGGGAGAGCAATCGGGAAGCGATGAGAAGGAGATTCACTAGAGGTCTGCTGGGCCGCCTGCGGCAGAGAATGGCTCTAGAATTCTGCACTCCCATCTTCCCTTCTGCAGCTCAAAGCTGGCCCACCCTGGGGATGGTACTAGCTGGGGCACTCCTTCCAGGCCTCTGGGAGGGAGGGGAAGGAGCCAAGAATGGGTCAGTAACCACAGGATTCTTTGAGTTCACAGAGAGCCTGCCTGCTGTGGGCCTCCAAAGAGTCCTGCCGGTTCTTCCCAAGTCAGTTTGGGCTTACAGTCTTTTCTGCACCAACTGGGAAGGAGCTGGAGAAGCTCGACCTGGGATGGGAAGCTCAACCCAGGATGGGAAGCCTACTTTGTGTTGAACTTCCTATTTTGTCACTCTCTGCAGGCCCAATGACCAGAGAATTTTCTTTGCCCTTTCTGGCAAGATTAGTGGCTTCCCCTCACCCACTCTACCCCCACCTCCTCATTACAGAACAAAGGAACCTGGCTCCTTCCCGCCAGTCCAGAGAGGGTTCCTAATTGGCTTTCCATTAAAGAGAAAATAGACTACTGTTTCCACCTCATTATTTATGAGCCTTTCTGGAAGTGCATTTCCATGCACTCTGGGATTACTCACGCCCATTTTGCTTGGCCATATTTTATGATCTGTTTTATTTATTCAGGGCCTCTATTGGGTACTCACATCTGAAACCAATTAAAAACCAAGAAATAGGAAAAATCAAATAAACACCTGGAGATATCCAAACGCAGTCTTCCTGAAGCCTGCTTTTGGTGGGACTGGCATGGCCATGCCAACAATATAGGCCATTGGAAGTGGAGATTGCTCTCCTAGAGATATCAGGTAACATGGCCACACAAAATGGCAGCCCACAGATGCACAGACTTCCTGCCCACAGAACTTGGGCTGAAGTTGCCTGATTCGTTGGTTCCCCTGAGGTCTCCCTGTGCAGGGCAAGGGTACTGCTTATTCATTTTTGTATCCTCCTTTCAGCCTGGCACATAGTAGGAACTCAATAACTTTTTGCTCAGCCTTGTTCTCATAGACACCATGCTTGCTGTGAGTGCATCTGTGGACACACTGTCTCAAGAGTTTAAAAGGACAATATGGAGAACCATCTCTATGAATTCTGGAATGGTTTGCCTTTTATAAACAGTGATTCCAGCTCACCCTGGATGGATTCCTAGGGCTAAACACACTCCCTTTCAATCTCAAGAAAGCAGCTACCAAGCCTGGTTTTCCTAGAATCAGACAGTCTCACCTTCTGAAGCCCTGCACTCAGCCAGGTACAGATGGGGGTGCCACGGAAAAGAAAGCAGGCACTCCCATCTTTTTCAGGGGAGCCTGAGACCTGAGACCATTCACACATCTGCATAGGGTTTGCTTTGGAGTCTGTGTGCATGGATGGCCCATCCTGCCTCTTGCTTTTCCACATAAAATGTGCAGAAGTTCCCCCTTTTATCCCACCTGCCCTCACCCATCTCCAACTTCAATCTCTGCCAGAATTAAAGGCTCCTCTCTGTCCATTTCCCACCTCCACCCTGGAGAGGCAGCACATTGTTTGGTGGTCTCTGTCCTGAAGCCAAATGCCACACCCCTCCCATTCCTCTCCTCAGGCTGAGCTGGGTGTGTGGACAGTGTGGACAAGTACAGGAGCAAGTGGGAGTGGGAGCACCTGTGGGGCAGGCAGATGGGTGGGGGATGAAAGGCAGCACATGGCAGGACTTTGCAGGGCTTCTGTTGGGATTGAAGAAAATAAAAATACACACCACATATGTTACTTTTTTTCTCTATAGGATATTTATGATGCTTATTGTAATCAGATTTTAGACATACACACACACATTTGGGGATGGAACTGGGCCCCTGAATTCTTAGGGATCACGCTGTTTATAGACTTATCTCTTCCAATCTCCAGCCTCCCCTAGTAATTTATGTAAGTCCTCTCTATTAGTCAGTCTTCTCCAGAGAAATAGAACCAATAGGATCTATTTATCTATCTATCTATACATACATAGACAAAGAGAAAGGAAGAGAGAGACAGAGACAGTATGGGAATTGGCTCACAAAATTATGCATGCAAAGAAGTTCCATGATCTGCTTGTCTGCAACCTGGAGAACAAAAGAAGCTGGTGGTATCATTCAGTTCAAGTCGAAAGACCAAGTCTGAAGGCCTGAGGACAGGGGAGCAGATAGTGTAAGTCCTGATCTAAGTCCAAAGGCCCAGCAACTAGGAGTACCAATGTTCAAGGGCAGGAAGAGATAGATGTCCCAGCTCAAATAGAGACAGCGAATTCACTCTTCCTCTGCCTTTTTGTTCTACCTGGGCCATCACTGGCTTAGATGATGCCTACCCGCATTGGTGAGGGCAATCTTCTTTACTGGGTCTACTGATTCAAATGCTAATCTCTTCCACTCCCTCACAGACATGCCCAGAAATAGTATTACCAGCTATCTGGGCATCCCTTAGTCCAGGCAAGTTGACACATAAAATTAACGACCATATTTTTCCTTCCCTTCCTTCCTTCCTTGTTCATCAATCAGCCAACGATGTGTTGAGTGCCTCTATTGGAAGGCACTGGCTGCACATCTGATATAAGCTACCCCTCCGTTAGCTGCCAGCCTGTGCCTTCTCTTGGGATAATGCATTTCACAGGCTTACTCTTTACTTTGAATGTGAGAACTATGAAAGTCATCATCTCTTGAGACAGGAAGGGAACTAGGAACCTGACACACTCTATTTGTCCACAAACCACTGCTTCCAAATTTGAGGTCTGTTCTCCTATCTCTTAGTCACGTTCTGGCAAACATGATCATTTCTTGCTGCCACAAATGTCTGGCCTGATTCTTCCAAATATGCAACGCAAAGTTACCCAATCTCCCCATCCCCTACTTTCTTCATCAGCACACGGGGACTGATAGTATGGTGAAGATCCAGGCAGCAAATAGGCAGGTGACTGGCGGGAGTGGGGAGGAGAATGCCCACACAACCACAGATGGCTTCCCACTCAGAGAAAGATCCAGAGTTTGGCAATGTCAATGTGGGTTAAGTGAAGCTGAATTACTCTGTATGTCCATATTGGCCCCCCGGGGAAGGCTAAGGATCCCTTCTCAGATTCATGTTTTTAAACAGATAAAACAAAATATTAAGATGAGGAAGCCAACTCTATTAGAATACAGTTATCAAACTATCAAACTATATTAGAATACAGTTATCAAAATATTTTAAAAACGGTAATAAGTAATTTATGTGCTTTTTTTTTTTTTTTTTGAGATGGAGTCTCGCGCTGTTGCCCAGGCTAGTGTGCAATGGCACAGTCTCGGCTCACTGCAACCTCTGTCTCCCAGGTTCAAGCGATTTTCCTGCCTCAGCCTCCTGAATAGCTGGGATTACAGGCATGTACCACCATGCTTGGCTAATGTTTGTATTTTTAGTAGAGATGGGGTTTTTCCATGTTCGCCAGGATGATCTCAAACTCCTAACCTCAGGTAATCCCCCCATCTCAGCCTCCCAAAGTGCTGGGATTACATGAACCATTGCACCCAGCTTTTTTTTTTTTTTTTTTTTTTTTTTTTACCAGACAGAGTCTCACTCTGCTACCTGTCGCCCAGGCTGGAGAGCAGTGGAGCGATCTCGGCTCACTGCAACCTGTGCCTCCCAGGTTGAAGAGATTCTCATGCCTCAGCCTTCCAAGTACTTGGCACTACAGGCACCCACCACCATGCTTGGCTAAGGCGAGTGGATCACTTGAGGACAGGAGTTCTAGACCAGCCTGGCCAACATGGTGAAACCCCATCTCTACTACAAATACAAACATTAGCTGGCCGTGGTGGCGGGTGCCAGTAATCCTAGCTCCTTGGGAGACTGAGGCAGGAGAATGGCTTGAACCCGGGAGGCGGAGGTTGCAGTGAGTTGAGATCGCACCACTGTACTCCAGCCTGGGCTACAGAGTGAGACTGTGTCTCAAAAAAAAAAAAAAGGAAGAGGGGGCTTTGGATATCCACAGGTCATGGAGTACAGGGGTCCGGAGATGGTCTCATCTAGATCTCAGGGTCCTGGGACCCCTGCACGTTGGGTGGCATCTAGAAGGGTCACAGGGCCTTTGGCAGAAGAGAAAGTAAGTCATTCATGGCTCTGATGTTCAGGGGGCTGCAGAATGGTCATTCTGGTAACCCCCTGACTTCTCACTTGCTTTTTCCACAACACACAACCCTTCCCTGGGGCTCAGGCATCCAGAAAACAGGTGTGGCCTTCCTGGGGTGTGGGTGCTCCCATCACCATATCTAAGGGTTTGGCCCTTTCAGAAATCTGAGTGAGAGACTGGCCCCTGGCAGTTGCCAGCCCAGGCGCTGGTTGCAGAGGAAGTTCTAATGAGAATCCAACAAATGAACCCCCTTTGCCCTGCCCTGCCTCCAGCAAGCCCACGCTTCCTCACACTGTCTTCCCCATGCTGTTTTGTAAGTTTTCTTCCTAATCTCAACTTCAATTCCTTTTTCCCATTCTTCTGAATGTTAAAGTCATGACCTTTGCGGTTTATGGGCCACCGGAGACTGAACTAAATGTGTTAGCTCAGAGTCCAAACAAGTAATAGCCAGCCAATTAAATTAATAATCCATACTGTTACAATGTTTAACTACGGCTGTTTCCTCAGCGGTCTGTTTAAATCACAGCCAAGGCCTGACCTATTAAAATGAATAACTGGAATTATGAGAAACTCCATTTAATAAACACAGCGAGGAACGCAGCACAATTGGGCATGAAATATTTATTACCACTTGAAGCAGAGAGCTGTTTGGGACTTTCAAATGGGATTAATGAATGCGTTTTAATTTCTGACTCACAAGGTGGGAGGCTGGGCTGGAACCAGGAGCCCTTTGGTAGATCCCTGGAAAAATCATCTCACCTTATATTATCACACTGTGATGGGGCTACTTGTTTATGTGTGGGCCTCCTTCAATCCACTGTAATCATGGCCCTACAGGGACCTAGTACTTGCTTAGCAAATGTTAGTGGATGGATTGGATGGATGGATGGATGGATGGATGGATGGATGATCAGACAGATGGGTGGATGGGTGATCAGACAGATGGATGAATGGATAGATGGATGGGTGGACACATGGATGGATGGATGGATGGATGGATGATCAGACAGATGGATGGATGATCAGATGGATGGATGGATGGATGGATGGACGGACACATGGATGGATGGATGGATGGATGGATGATCAGACGGATGGATGGATGATCAGATGGGTGGATGGATGGATGGATGGATGGATGGACAAATGGATACATAGATGGATGAATGGACTAATTATAATAAAATGGTTTTGACATTTTAGTGTCTACACTTCAGTGATACAGAACATATAGAACACAGCTCAGTGCCTGACACGTTCAAGTCCTGCAGTCAATAATAACTGTCATTACAGTTAGGAGAGTAAGGTCTCATTAATTTACTAAAAAATCAATTCTTACATTTGGCAACTCTTCAGGAGTTTCAGAGCTGCCCCAGGACCCAAGTTCCCGCCTGACTGGCCCATTTATCTTTATGTGCACTTGGGAGCCTGATTTGCATTGGAGGTTTTTATTGTACTGTTTTTGGCTTTTTTCAGAGTTGCTCCCTTCTCTGTTTTCCCAAAGCTCAATGTCTTATCCTTGCATTTGCCCCAGCATGTCCCTGTTCTCCCTGGTATGGCTACATTTCACAGGATCTGTTTCCTTTTCCCAGACAATGTCAGCTCTGAAGTTTTGATAACGGGTTTAGAAAATGTGGTTGCTGTAATGATAGCCCTTAGCAAGTTTTGTAAGCGCAGTGATTATTGGGGATCTCTGAACAAGATAACTGAGCCTTTTCTCCAGGAGAGCCCCAAATGGGAACAAGATGGCTTAACTCTGCCAAAACTTGCTTTCCAGAGAAAGGGGAAAGCAGGCAGCCCAAGCCGTGTGCTGACAGAGCACCTTTGACATTGTAAGGTCTGGTGGGGGGGAGGGGAGGACAGGAGGGGAAAGAGCCACAGGAAGGCTTAGCTTTGGTTTCCTCTTTTGAGAACCAGAGGGCATCTCTTGGAGACCACAAAAATTCCGCTCAGGTTCAGTCATCACATTTGCAGGTCCAGAATTCAACGTATTAGTAAATCCAAGGCAGGCAAAGGGCAGTCTCATTTTGGATAGGGAGACACTTGAAACTAAAACCAGAAAGAGGAATGCACTTTGTAAAGGTGGGTAGGTCTCTGTGTTTGGAGGTGATGTTGGAGACTTTTTTTCTTTCATTGAGAAAAAGACGGATCTAACTACATGGAGACTGATGGGATCTTGCCACCTCCCTACTAAATTCAAAAGCCCACCGTGGTCCCAAAGAGGAGTGTCACCAGAGGCCTACATGGCCTCACGGGATGTGGCATGGGGAGCTTGCCCGGTCCTGAGAGACCTTCAAGAGATTGGAACTTCAAAGGATTCTATCTATCTGGCAGTCTGCAGATATGATAACAGTGTTAGTATCTGTTACTTCTATCTCTTTAATCCTTAAGGATGGATTTGACACATGGCTGCATTGGAATCATGTGTTTTCCTATATGGTGAAGGAGCCTTATATGGAATAAGAGAGCTCCAGCCTTCCTGGTAGAAGGCTTCAGAATTACATAAAGACATAAGGTAGAGCTGCTTCTGTATTACCCATCCCTGCCCTACTAGATTGTACGTTCCTACAGGGTAAGACTGTATCTTATTCATGTTTGTATCCCCCACTGTGACTTGCACAGTAGCTGATGTCCTGTAGGTTCTCAGCAAATGTTTGTGGAAAGTAAAAACCCCCATTCGTGGGGCTGTGTGCTATCCTGAGCTCTGTGCTAAGTTCTTTGCATGTTCCCTCTCATGTACTGTTTCCAACCACACTAAAGCTCTCTGTTAGCCCCCAAGTTATGGATGAGGCCACTGAAACAAAAGAGATTCAGCCCTTGTCCAAGATCATCTAGATAACAAGGAATTTGATACTAAGGAATTTGAACCCTTATCAGTAATATTGCTAGGCCTTTGCTTTCATTGCTCTGCCATTTGGTCTGCAAGAGTTGAACTCACACACAACTTAACCAAGCACGGAAACAGACAGAGTCTGAGCAAGGCTGCGAGAGTGAGGTTGCAGAGAGAGGAGGTGCAAGAGATTCTGGCAGCATAGACTTGCCTCTCTCTTATGGCTTTCTCTTTCGCATCTCTTACCCAAAGCATAGTTGAGTTTTCTCCTGTGCTTTGTGCCCACCAAGCACCTTGTTACTAACAGGTCATTCCATCCCTCAAATCTCTTAATGCATCCACGAGGTATGGCAAGAAGGCCAAGAGTAGAAAGCAAGAGGTGTGGGTTCCTGGCCTGGCTCTGCCACTGATGTGTGGTGTAAACTTGGGCAAGCCACCCAGGCCCAGCTTACCTGACAGTACCCTGAGGGAGTTGGGTTAGCTGATCTTCATCTCTCTTCTGTAATTCCTCAGATAGGTCATCATCAGATTAAATGCCTTCTCCTAGCCAATCTGGATTATTCTTTGAGGGTCTTATGACAGTTTCCGTGCCTGTCTACAGGATCCGGTAGCCCAGGTCTGGCTGTGTAAGTAAGAGACCAGTCAATGGTACATGAACAGCAAGTGAACACTGAGTGTGAGGTCAGGCCACTCTGGGACTTTTCCTTTGTGACCCTGACCAATAGCCACCAAGTTCCTATGTGCTTTGGCACTCTGGGCTTTGGTTTCACCTGTGTATTGAGGATGATAAAGCCTGTGCTACTTTCTTCCAGGACTATAAGAGGGACTAAATAATATCACAGATGCTTTGAAAGGTTGGAATGTGCCAGGCACAGTGGCTCATGCCTGTAATCCCAGCACTTTGGGAGGCCAAGGTGGGTGGATCACCTGAGGTCAGGAGTTCAAGACTAGCCTGGCCAATATGGAAAAACCCTGTATTTACGAAAAGTACAAAAATGGGGGAGGAGGGAGGGACTGCATTGGGAGTTATACCTGATATAAATGACGAATTGATGGGTGCTGACGCGTTGATGGGTGCAGCACACCAACATGGCACAAGTATACATATGTAACAAACCTGCATGTTATGAACATGTACCCTAGAACTTAAAGTATAATTAAAAAAAAAAAAAAGAAAAGTACAAAAATTAGTTGGGTGTGGTGGTGGGCACCTGTAATCCCAGCTACTCAGGAGACTGAGGCAGGAGAACTGCTTGAACCCAGGAGGGGGAGGCTGCAGTGAGCTGAGATCACGCCATTGCACTCCAGTCTCCCCACCTCCCCACCATCTTCCACAGAACCTCAATTTTACATTTCCCAGACTCCCTTGCAGCTAGATGTGGTCATGTGATAAGTTCTGGCCAAAGGGAAGTGAGCAGAAATGATTTGCTAACAGCCAGTCCATGGCCTTAAAGGGAAGGGGCTCTGGCCCAATTCAGCCTCCACATGTAACCTTGAAATCTTTAGGCCAAGATGGCTACATCAGAGAGAAATACACTTCTATCTTGTTTAAGTCTCTGTTATTTTAGACCCTTGTTTCAGCAGCTGAAACTTTATACAATCCAATACAGAAACCTAGAAATTAATTAGTAAATATTAAGGAGTGTGCCCAGCCTCTGCCACTCCTTAAAGGGAAGAAAAGAAACATAGTCACTTCTTCTGCCCAAGGGGCTCAAAACCTAGCAGATAAGGCAAGTCTGATTCACTTTTTCTAATTGTGTAGAAGAGTTTATCAGAGGCTAACTTGTGTGCCACACACAGGAAGGTCTTCATTTCAGTGCAGTGCATTACATGAGTCCTGCCCTGTTTTATCAAAGGATGAGAAGTCGGTCAAACAAAATATAACGTGAAAAAAGAGACCATCCAAACAGAAGAAAGAGATAGATAATAGGAAAAGACTTTTGGGTCCAATACCTTGGCAGGATGAGTTTTGTTGGTAAAAATAAACAAATAAATAAATAATGTCAGGGCCTAATGACCAAGGAGTAGGAGGAGGGAGTCCCTCTAGCTGTTGCTGAGTCCTTGCTTGTGCCTTCTGTAGCCACTGCAAGTTAAATATCAAGCTGCATATACTTACAAATGCACCCAAATGTCCATCAAAAACATGTGAATTGCTTGCTCTAGACCTAGCATCAATCTTTATCTGAGGAGCCCTACCTTCATTGAGAAATAGTATTTAAAGACCGTAATCTGGGCTCTCTTTGTTGCTGAATTGGTTGCTGTTTCTAAATGTTTAAGTGAAGAGTGCTGAAAAATACTTTTTAAGGGAAACTACATCATGAGTTTAAACAAACATTCCAATTCTAATTCTATTGGATTTTCACTTATTTGATTTTATATACATATTTCTTTTATGATGAAAATCTTGATTCCTAAAGAACACCAACGTAATTACTTATTTCAAACATGTAAAATAGTTTCAAATTAACATCGATATTAATGCTAACAATATGATTTTAAAGGTACAAAATGAGAGTGGATTGTCGTCATATCAGAAAGCAAACAGCTATCAAAGACTTTTGTAATTGTGTCAAAGGACATAGAACTAACCCAAAGTGGCTCCCCACCCGCCAAAGGTGGAGAAATCTGCACAGTAAAATAATAACTGCTTTAAATCAAAGCACATCAAATATGTTCCAATCCATGAGTTCACAATGATACTTTTCTTTAAAACTCTCACAGTTAATTATTAGAGATGGCTAGGGACCTAATTTCATTTTCTGAAGACTGGTAAGTAAGGAAAGAATCAAGTATTTACCTGCCCTACTGGCATGAACTATGTTTCCGAAAAATCAAATAGTTGATGTAGGAAAGTTCTTTTTTATACAAGATTCTCAGCTAATCAGTGTGAAAGAATGACAAAATTAGAATATCACCATTTTACAACCTCTAATGAAATAATGGATCCAGGGCTGGGCGTGGTGGCTCACGCCTGTAATCCCAGAACTTTGGGAGGCCAAGGTGGGTGGATCACTTGAGGTCAGGAGTTCGAGACCGGCCTGACCAACATGCTGAAACCCCATCTCTACTAAAAATACAAAATTAGCTGAGCATGGTGACACATATCTGTAATCCTAGCTACTTGGGAGGCTGAGGCAGGAGAATTGCTGAACCCGGGAGGCAGAGGTTGCAGTGAGCCGAGATCGCGCCACTGCGCTCCAGCCTGGGCGACAAGAGCAAAACTCCATCTCAAAAAAAAAAAAAAAAAAAGAAACAATGGATCCAGGCAATGATCACCTACGGCTCCTGAAGCCTTCCAGTGAGAAGCTAATGGGGAACTGGATAGTGAACAGACCAGGCTGATGATATCTGAGCCCACTGATCAATCTTATAACAAATAACATTACATACCCTCTCACATAAAGTAATACAAAATACACAGGACTCTTTATGAAAGATTCTTGCCAGAAAATCAAACCGAAATCTGATCTTGCTGCTAGCTCTAATTACAATTGACAGAAGGTACAGGGGAGAGAGGAATAGGTTACACAACACCCACATGATACAGTCAGCAAAAAACAGATTGTGGGACTCTCTATCAGATGACGAACCAGTTCGTCTGAAAAAAAAAAAAAAGGTCAAGAAAGAGAAGAGAGAGAGGAGGAAACTGTACACTAAAAGAGTCTTAAGATCAGACACAAAAGCCATGTATTTTATAAATTTTTTTATATTAAGCATTCAGAATGGGCAATTCCATAGAGACGGGAAGTAGATTAGGGGTTGTCTCGGGCTAGGAGAGAGGGGAACAGGGAATAATTACTTAAAGGGTATTTTTCTGAGATGATGAAAAAAAGAATTTTTTTTTTTTTTTTTTTGAGACTGAGTCTTGGTCTTGTTGCCCAGGCTGGAGTGCAGTGGGGTGATCTTGGCTCATTGCAACCTCCGCCTCCTGGGTTCAAGTGATTCTCCTGCCTCAGTCTCCCACATAGCTGGGATTATGGGTGCCCGCCACCATGCCTGGCTAATTTTTGTATTTTTTAATAGGGCAGGGTTTAGCCATCTTGGCCAGGCTGGTCTTGAACTCCTGACCTCAGATGATCCACTCACCTTGGCCTCCCAAAGTGCTGAGATTACAGGCATGAGCCACCGTGCTCAGCCTGATGAAAATGTTTTGAAAATAAAAGAGTGAATGCACTAAAGGCCACTAAATTGTGCCCTTTAAAATGGTAATTACATGTTATGTGAATTTCACCTCAATAAAAGAGAAAGAGAGAAAGACTTAAGAGACATATCAACCATATGTAAATGTGTGGTATAGATGTTGATTCCAACAAACCAATTGTAAAAAAATAAAATAAAAACTGGCCAGGTGCAGTGGCTCACGCCTGTAATCCCAGCACTTTGGGAGGCTGAGGCAGGCAGATCACGAGGTCAAGAGATCGAGATCATCCTGGCCAACCTGGTGAAACCCCATCTCTACTAAAAATACAAAAATCAGCTTGGCGTGGTGGCACACACCTGTAGTCTCAGCTACTCAGGAGGCTGAGGCAGGAGAATCACTTGAACCTGGGAGGCGGAGGTTGCAGTGAGCCGAGATCACGCCACTGCACTCCAGCCTGGGACAGAGTGAGACTCCATCTCAAAAAAAAAAAAAAAGAAACAATCAGAGACTTATGAATATTGACTGGATACTTGCTGGTATTTTAATAAATTATTATTCTTTAAGTTTGATAATGATATTTTGGTTATATTATCACCAACAAAAATCATTTTATGTTTAAAATATATACTGAAAATGTACAATTTATATGATGCCTGGAATTTGTTATAAAATAATCTGGTATGTTTGTGTATATGAGGAAGGAGAAGTAGGAAGATATATAAATGTTGAAACTGAGTGATAGCTACATAGGAGTATCCTTACTCTCTATTATGGAAAATTTTTGAAACTTTCCAAAATAGATTCTAAAAATAAATTTGCAAAGTTGGTCATCCAACACTTTAAATATAGTTAACCTCCCTAGTGATCAAAGAAATGCAAATTAAAATTACAAGATGCAGTTACCCACTTGTCAGATTGGCAAAGGTTATGAGAATGATAATATGCAATATTGGTAAAGATTAGGGTAACGGGCACTCTTTTGCCTTCCCGGTTCACTTGGTATGGCCTTGGTATCACCTTACTACAAAGCATCTTGGCAGTATGACTGAAAAGCCTTAAATATGTAGGTACCCTTTGCCCCAGGAATTCTGCTTAGATTAATTTATCCAAAGGAAGTGATTAAACAAGGCTGCAAGATTGGTCAAGGATGTTTATTACAGTTTAATTATAATAACAAAAGATTTAAATAACCAAAATACATACCAATAAGAAAATGGTTTTAAGATGAAGGTATATCTACATAATGGATGTAGATATACAGAGCCATTAAGAGCTGTGACAAAGATGCATATATGTATTTGTTTATTTATTTATTTATTTGAGACAGAGTCTCACTCGTTGCCCAGGCTAGAGTGCAATGGTGCATTCTTGACTCGCTGCATCCTCGACCTGCCAGACTCAGGTGATCCTCCCATCTCAGCCTCCCAAGTAGCTGAGACTACAGGCATGCACCACCATGCCCCACTAATGTTTTGTATTTTTAGTAGAGATGGAGTTTCACCACTTTGCCCAGACTGGTCTCGAACTCCTCGGCTCAAGTAATCTCCCCACCTCAGCCTCCCAAAGTACTGGGATTACAGGGTTGAGCCATCGCACCTGGCGAAGATGTATCTTTTGTTAGCATAAGAAGATGTGTCATAGATACTTTAATAAGGGGGAAAAAATCAAGCTTCAAAGGTTTTATATGGTAAGATAATTTGTGGGTTTTTTGTTTTTGTTTTTTTTTTTTAATGCAGGAAGAATTTGCAACAATGACAATCTCTTGGTGATGAGAACATGGATTGTTTTCATTACTTTCCTTTTGCTTAACTTTATTTTTTTATGTTTATGCTTGCGATCTTTTTACCTAGGGAGGGAAAGGAGAGGGAGGAGAGGGGAATGGGGGCACAACTTCTGCACACCTGAGCTTGGGTTTCTTTTTTCTCTTGTTCCCAAGGATGTAAACAGGGTGGAAAAAATACGAAATTTTAAAGGGGAGGTTGAAATAAAACCACCACCAACAATAAGAACTCAGACGCGCCGGGCGCGGTGGCTCAAGCCTGTAATCCCAGCACTTTGGGAGGCCGAGACGGGTGGAACACGAGGTCAGGAGATCGAGACCATCCTGGCTAACACAGTGAAACCCCGTCTCTACTAAAAAATACAAAAACTAGCCGGGCGAGGTGCCGGGCGCCTGTAGTCCCAGCTACTGGGGAGGCTGAGGCAGGAGAATGGCGTAAACCCGGGAGGCGGAGCTTGCAGTGAGCTGAGATCCGGCCACTGCACTCCAGCCCGGGCGACAGAGCGAGACTCCGTCTCAAAACAAAAACAAAAACAAAAAAAAAACCTCATACGTAAACAGCAAAGTGGAGGAGACCGAAGGTACAGGGGAGTCCATGCCGCTTCAGTTTTTCGTTTTCCTTTTTTTGGAGATGGAGTCTTGCTCTGCCGCCCAGGCTGGAGTGCAGTGGCGCGATCTCAGCTCACTGCAACCTCTGTCTCCCAGGTTCAAGCGATTCTCCTGTCTCAGCCTGCCAAGTAGCTGGGATTATAGGCACCTGCCACCACGCCTGGCTAATTTTTGTATTTTTAGTAGAGACGGGGTTTCAGCGTGTTGTCCAGACCGGTCTCAAACTCCTGACCTCAGGTGATCCACCCTCCTCAGCCCTGCAAAGTGCTGGGATTACAGGTGTGAGCCATCGCACCTGGCCTAGTTTTTCATCTGTCTTAGTGGATTTTGAGTAGTTTTGGAACTCCAAATAATGAATTCCTATATAATTAAAATCACCTTTGTCAAGAGAGTAGATCTTAAATGTTCTCACCTCAAAAAATAAGCATGTGAGGTGATGGACATGTCAATTGGCTTGATTTAGTCATTTCACAATGTGTGCATATATAAAAACATCACATTGTACTCTGTAAACATATTCAATTTTTGTTAGCCAATTATACCTTAGTAAAACTGAAGGGAAAATTAAATTTTTTTATTTAAATAAATAAAATGTCCTTTGCTTACTAAAATGACTTGAGATCTGGAATTTATTCCAAAGTTACCTAGGATCGCGCTATAGAGAAAACAATTTGGGCTGTGGGTTGACAGTTCTTGAACCTGGGTAACCAGGTACCTAGGGGTTTGCTTTGATTTGTTCTCTACTTCTGTGTTTAGAATTTTTCTTCTTCTTTTTTTTTTTTTTGGAGACAGAGTCTCACTCTGTCACCCAGGCTGGAATGCAGTGGTGTGATCTCAGCTCACTGCAGTCTCAACCTCTGCCTCCTTGGGTTTAAGCAATTCTCCTGCCTCAGCCTCCTGAGTAGCTGGAACTACAGGCACCCACTACCATGACCAGCTAATTTTTGTATTTTTAGTAGAGATGGGTTTCACTATGTTGGCCGGGCTGGTCTCTAACTCCTGACCTCAGGTGATCCACCCACCTCAGCCTCCCAAAGTGGTGAGATTACAGGTGTGAGCCACCATGCCCAGCCTTGTTGGGAATTTTTCATACAAAAGGTTCTCAAAATAAATAAATAAATAAATAAATAGGCCAAGCCTGGTGGCTCATGCCTGTAATCCCAGCACTTTGGGAGGCTGAGGCAGGTGGACTACCCGAGGTCAGAAGGTCGAGACCAACCTGGCTGATGTGGCAAAACCCCATCTCTACTAAAAATACAAAAATTAGCCAGGTATGGTAGTGGGTGCCTGTAATCCCAGCTACTCGGGAGGCTGAGGCAGGAGAATCATTTGAATTTGGGAGGTGGAGGTTTCAGTGAGCCAAGATTATGCTACTGCACTCCAGCCTGGGCGACAGAACGAGACTCCATCTCAAAAACAATAAATAAATAAGTAAATAAATAAATAAAAATAATCTTTGCCAGTACAAAATGACACTTTGTGGTCTTTGGTGTCTACTCCTTCCACAACACACCCCCAGAGATCACAAAGGGTCAGTGTCATGCTGTGAAGCAGGATCACTGTCTGATATTTTGCTTGTTAAAATGGCTCACCCCTCCTGTGTTCAGAAAGGGACTGGGTTTGAACTGGCCCTCTTCTAAAAGTCCCTCCCTTTCTGACTTTTCCTACCTGCACAAGATAGTTCTGATGGTTATTCTATGTGTCAACTTGACTGGGCTCGGGATGCCCAGATATCTGGTTAAACATTACCTCTGGATGTGCCTGCAAGGGTGTTTGCGGAAGAGATGAGCATTTGAACTAGTGGACCCAGGAAAGCAGATTCCCCTCCCCAATGTGGGTGAACCTCATCCAATACATTGAGGATGTGACCAGAACAAAAATGAACAAGAAGGTTGAATTCACTCTCTGACTGTCGCTTTTAGCTGAGACATCAGTCTTCCTGGTCTGGGACTTAAACCATTGGCTCTCCTAATTCTCAGACGTTCACACTTGGACTGAAACTATAGCACTGGCTTTCCTGGGTCTTCAGCCTGCAGGCATAAATAGCAAGACTTCCTTTTTTTTTTTTTTTTTTTTTTGAGACAGAGTCATGCTCTTGTTGCCCAGGCTGGAGTACAGTGGCACAAAATTGGCTCACTGCAACCTCTGCCTCCCAAGTTCAAGTGATTCTCCTGCCTTAGCCTCCCACATAGCTGGGATTATAGGCATGTGCCACCATATCTGGCTAATTTTAGTATTTTTAGAGGAGATAAGGTTTCACCATGTTGGCCAGGCTGGTCTTGAACTCCTGACCTCAAATGATCCACCTGCCTTAGTCTCCCTAAGTGCTGAGATTACAAGTGTGAGCCATGGAGCCCGACCAAATTGCAGGACTTTTTAGCCTCCATAACCACATGAGCCAGTTCCATATATATATTTATATTTACATAAATATATATATACACACATATATACACAATATGAATATATATGGAACTGGCTCATTGCTTATATACATATAAATACACATATATTATGGTGTGTGTGTGTTTGCTCTGTTTCTCTGGAGAATCCTGACTAATATAATACCTGTCTGAGGCCAGGGGCACAGACTTCGGCCAAGAGATTCAGAAGAGCTAGTTGGTTCATTTAAGAAACAGACTCGGCCGGGCACGGTGGCTCAAGCCTGTAATCCCAGCACTTTGGGAGGCCGAGACGGGCGGATCACGAGGTCAGGAGATTGTAGACCATCCTGGCTAACACGGTGAAACCCCGTCTCTACTAAAAATACAAAAACTAGCCAGGCGAGGTGGCGGGCACCTGTAGTCCCAGCTACTGGGGAGGCTGAGGCAGGAGAATGGCGTAAACCCGGGAGGCGGAGCTTGCAGTGAGCTGAGATCCGGCCACTGCACTCCAGCCCGGGCGACAGAGTGAGACTCCGTCTCAAAAAAAAAAAAAAAAGAAACAGACTCATAGCCTTTCCCTTTTTAGCACCTTTGTCAACCTGATTCCTGTGTCACCCTACCTTTCATAGCCTGCCATGCTCCCTCCTACATGGGCCATCTCCTTCTCAAAGGAAGGAAGCATGAAGAGGCTAGTAGATTTGGCATTCCCAGCCTGAAGATTGGTTCTTTTCATTTGGCCACTGCTTCACACTGTCTCATCCATGCATGTTGGCTACAAAAGTGCCTGGAATGCAGAAATTACTATGAATATTCATGAAGTTATATTATGAATGATACTTCTATAAAAATGAATAGTCTTCACCCTGGGAAATGGAATTCTTTGTCCACACGTTGGGTCACTTGGAGATTGTCATTAGCAGTGTTCAGCAAACTATAGCCCATTGGCCAAAGGTGCTCCACCATCTACTCTCATATGGCCTGCAAGCCAAGACTGATTTTCACATCTGTAAATGTTTGGAAAAAAAAATCAAAAGAAGAAAACTCTTTTGTGATATATAAAATTATTAAATTCACATTTCAGTGTCTATACCATTTTATTGAAACACAGCCACACTCATTTGCTTATATTTTGCCAAAGTCTGTTTTCATGCTACAAGGACAGTGTTAAGCAATTGTGATGGACATATAACCCACACAGCCTAAAATATTTAGTATCTAGCCTTTTACAGAAAAAGTTTGTTGACCACTGGTGTATAGGCTTGAGGTTCTCCTAAATGCATTCTTGGTGGTTCCAAACTCTTGTCTCATAGAGCTGAACTGCAGTGCCATACATTGCCAGTAGGTGAGGCTATGCACTACACACCAGCCTGAAACCACCAGGAGCTGAAGCTTTGGGATTTAGAACATTCATTCATTCATTTATTCATTCATCAAAGATTTAATGAAGGCCAACTTTGTGCCACACACAGTTTTAAGTTCTAGATATATAGAAGCCTACAAAACAAGCAGAAATGTCTGCTTTCTTGGAACTGAGGTTTTACTGAGAGGAGATGACCACAAACAAGATGGATAATACTACACAGTATGCTAAGTGGAAATGAGTGTGATGAAGACAAATAAAGCAAGGCAGCAGGTAGAAAGGGTCAGAGATGGGGAGAGTAGCACCTTTAAATCAGGTTAGGTGGCCAGCACAATGGCTCATGCCTGTAATCCCAGCACTTCGGGAGGCCGAGGCGGACGGATCACTTGAGGCCAGGAGTTTGAGACCAGCCTGGCCAATATGGTGAAACCCTGTCTCTACTAAAAATACAAAAAAAAAAAAAAAATTAGCCCAGGGTTGTGGTGCACACCTGTAGTCCCAGCTACTTGGGAGGCTGAGACATGAGAATTGCTTGAACCCAGGAGGCGGAGGTTACAGTGAGCTGAGATCATATCACTGCACTTCAGCCTGGGTAACAGAGGGAAACTGTCTCAAAAATAAAATAAAATAAATAAATAAATAAATAAATAAGGATAGGTATCAATTTTTACCTTGTCAGTGAAGTCCTGAAGGAGATGAGAGGGCAGGCAGTCCATGAATATGTTTGTGATAAGAACATTCCAGGCACAAGGAACAGCAAATGCAAAGGTCCTGGGGTGGACTGCACCCATCACATTCAAGGAAGATCAAAGGCAATTAGTAGAAATTGAGGTCAGGAAGGCAAGGAGTAGAGGACAGCTCATACGGGGCCTTGTAGGTCACATTGATGATGTGGCTTTTATTCTGAGTGATGTATGAAGCCAGCAAAGCAATAGGAGCAGATAAGTAATATAATCTGATTTCCAATTCCTGAATTAATATCTGTCTGAAATATTCTACCACTACTTTACATAAATGAGGCATACTTTGCCTTTTATTTTGATATATTATGTTGAAATGTGTGAGGGTAAGTATAAAAAGTTGAGTAACAGGAAGAAAGTATGTCCATGATCACTTCAGTTATCCATTGCTGCATAACCAATCAACCCAAAGCTTAGCAGTTTAAATGAACAATGATTTGCCATTTGTCATGATACTGTGGCTTTAGTAGGATCAGTCAGGCCATTCTACTTGCTTGGCATCAGCTGAGGTCACTCATGTGGCTGAATTCTACTGGCGAGTGAGCTGGACTGGCAGGTCTAAGGTTTCACCCCACACATCTGGAACTTTGTTGTCCTCTATGGGCTTCTCCCCTCAGTTATCTTGGGCTTCCTCACAATATGGCAGCCTCAGAGTCTCAGGGTTTCCAGGATTTCTGCAAAAGCTGGCTTCAAGAGGGAACCAAGAAGCTGTCAGAACTCTCAGAGGCTAGACCTATAACTGGCACAGCATCACTTCTGCCACATTGTATTGGTCAAAGTAAGTCAAAAGTGCAGCCCAGATTCAAGGCTAGGAGAGATTCCATCTGGTGATAGTTGTTTGATGGGTTGAGCAGCGTGCATGTACTTGGAGGGAAGAAATTGATGGTGGCCATCTTTGGAGACTGTCAGAATGGGCAAGAAACAATGATTTCCCCCATCACCACCATGGCATCTTGGGATGTCCTTCTCTCCTTTTGGCCATTGTGTGTGCATAATATTGATCAATTTGACTGGTGGACGGAAATTGATTAACTTTATATTCTTGAATCATGCGTTTCCCTGAGGCCTGGAAATTATTCTGAGAAGGCCCCTGACCCCTATACACGAGCCCCCTTATAGCCTGTGTTGATTTTCCTCCCTGGCTCTGCAGGCCCACCATCCCATTCCTGGGCATTGTCACACTCTGACAGGCAGTTGGGCTACTGTCGGAAAATGGGACAGGTGGTATGGTATTCTGCAGAATCTGGGGGATGTGGTACAGCTTCTTCCCTGGAAGAAGCCAGAGCTGGCCAGACTGGCCAAATGTGTACCCCAGCCCTGATGATAGTCCACCTTCCCAAAAGGAAAGCAAGTGAAAGATCATGCATTTAAATTACCTCTGGGCTTCATAAACAAAACCAAAACCTTTTTTCTGGAAATAATTTTAGATTTATAAAAGAGTTATAAAGATGGTACAGAGAGGTTCTCACACCCTTCACCCAGCTTCCCCTAATGTTAACTACTTACATAACCATGATCCATTTGTCAAAATGAAGACATTAACATTGACACCCAGGCGTGGTGGTGCACGCCTGTAGTGCCAGCTACTCAGGAGGCTGAGGTGGGAGGATCCCCTGAGCCTGAGAGGCGGAGATTGCCATGAGCCACTGCACTCCAGCCTGGACAACAGAGTGAGACCCTGTCTCAAAAAAGCAAAACAATAACAACAAAAACATTGGCACAATACTATTAGCCAAACTACAGACTTATTTAGGTTTCCCCAGTTTTCCCAATATGGCCCTTCTTCCGTCCAAGAGCCCATCTTGGATTCCACGTAACATTTAGCCTTAGCCATCATGTCTCATTAGTCTCCTTCACGACAGTTTCGCAGTCGTTTCTTGTCTTTCATGACCTGGAGAGCTTTTGAAGATTAGCACTCAGGTGTTTCGTAGAATGTTCCTCAATTTGGGATTGACTCATGTTTTCTCATAAGTCAACTGAGGTCATGAGGTTTGGGAAGACGTGCCATGCCATTCACATTGTATCATGTCAGGGGCACATGCCATCAACCTGCAATATTACTGGTGATGTTAACCTTGACATTAACCTTACCTAAGGTGGTATTTGTGAGGTTTCTCCATTGTGAATTCACTGTATTTTCCTTTCCATTCTCCGTTAGAAGTAAGTCACGAAGTCCAACTCACACTCAAGGAGATGGGAATTTAACTTCTGGGGGAGGAGGAACCTCTGGGCTTTTAAAAATACACAGCACACTAGGCTGGGCTGCCAGGAGCAGGGAGGGTCCCAGGCCTGCCCACTGACTTGCTGTTGACCTTGGGTGAGTCACTCTGTTTCTCACAGCCGGGATTTCCCTCCCTCTTATGAAATCCATCACGGTATCACAGCCCCACAGCTGTCTCTAGGAGCCTCAGAAGGATTTAGCCGGTAACACTTTGAGCTGCTGGAGTACGGACCTGATGGGGGACACAGGATCCTTGTTAATGACACTGGGGTCCTGTTCCTGGTCTGTAAGCAGTTTCCAATCCGGATGCTCATCATCCGCGTAACAGGGGTGCCCTCTCAAAGTGGTGAGGCCGTCACTATTTTTACAAAATAGTCTCATGTTATAAACATGCTAACAAGGACTTCGTGTAGTAGGAAATACCACAGGGAAATATTTTCATAAAGTGAAGCATTATTTTGCAAAGTGAATAATTCCCTGAATTAGCCTTTTTGTCTAAAGTCAGCTTTTCACTTATTGGATTTGCTTAAACTAAGGGGCTCTAGGAATTCCTTCCAAAGTACGCACTGTCTTTGTGCAAATGCTTCTGAACACACAGAGTGTTTTCTATGTTGATGGTGATGAATTACCTGAGAATCATAACTTAATAGTAATTATTTTACAGCCTTGTTGGTTGACTCTTTACTAGTGGAGAATCCTGGCCAACTTGTATTCTGTCAATTGACACTAACAAGAACTAAACCCCAAAAAGATTGCTGTTTGGTGACTTTAGCAAAGATAATGAATGGTGAGCTATGTTTTTCTTGGAGTAGGTATATCTGCTGGGATTAGACGTTTTCCCCATTTCTTTTGACATCGCACCACTTTCCATGGGCCACCATGTCTGGGCACACAGACTTTGCATCCTGCACAACTCCAGGGCATCACTCCCAGGGATTCTGATGTGGATGGTGCTCCCTAGAGTTCAGCAACATGGCAGGCCTGTCTCCCACCCTGTGGAGCCACTGCTGAACTCGCCCAGTTACTCACCCCACATCAGTTCTCTGAGAAGCCTGGAGCAGGGCTGACATAGAGCAGAATGCCACTGGTCCAAGACTTCAGTGTCCTCTCCAATGTCCTGGTCTGATGTTTGGTTCTGGATCTATCAGGGCCACTGTATGGAAATGACCCACCCAGGAGTGGAGCCACATCAGAGGAAAGAACAGAAATGGATGATGATGATGATGACGATGATGATGATGATGGTTTGTTTTTTGTTTTTTGAGACGGAGTTTCACTCTTATTGCCCAGGCTGGAGTGCAATGGCATGATCTCAGTTCACTACTACCTCTGCCTCCCGGGTTCAGGTGATTCATTTTCCTGCCTCAGCCTCCTGAGCAGCTGGGATTACAGGCGCCTGCCACCGCACCCGGCTAGTTTTCACATTTTTAGTAGAGACGGGGTTTCACCATGTTGGTTAGGCTGGTCTTGAATACCTGACCTTAGGTGATCCACCCGCCTCGGCCTCCCAAAGTGCTGAGATTATAGGCGTGAGCCACCAAGACTGGCGATGATGATGTTTAAGCCCCTGGATTCAGCTGTACCTGAAGTTAGAATTCTCCCTTAGACTTTTCTGGTACCTAAGCCTATAAATTCCTCTTTTGCTCTAGCTAGTTTGGTTTCTGCCACTTGCAATACAAAGTTCTTTGTGGATAGGGATCATGCCTGATTTACCTTGACATTCCCCTGTGGCAAGCGCAGTGCTTGGCATATATGTAGTAAGTGTTTCATAAATAGTTATTGCTGATATAGGGGAAAATATACTAAACCAGTCAGTTCAAAGGGGGAAAATTCTTTTTTTTTTTTTTTTTTTTTTTGAGATGGAGTCTCACTCTGTCACCCCCAGGCTGGAGTACAGTGGCACAATCTCACCTCACTGCAACCTCCATCTCCTGAGTTCAAGTGATTCTCCTGCCTCAACCTCCTTAGTAGCTGGGATTACAAGTGTGTGCCACCACGCCCAGCTAATTTTTTTTCTATTTTTAGTAGAGATAGAGTTTCACCATGTTGGCCAGGCTGGTCTCGAACTCCTGACCTCAAATGATCTGCCCCCTCAGGCTCTCAAAGTGTTGGGATTACGGGTGTGAGCCACTGCACCCAGCGTAACGGAGAACAATTCTCATTTTATGAAAACCAAATAAACCACAGTGGTTTTTCACCTCTCACCTAGCAAGACAAGGTCCACGTGGTAGCCTATGGCCCTGGGTGCTTGTCTTTATTCTCTCCCCTCACTCCTTAGTCTCTGAACTATGGCTTCTCAAGACCATGAGCTCTAAGGTCAGGCTGCCTGGCTTCAAATCAACATTTTGCTGCTTATAAGTCTGTGTCCTTAGACAAAGTATTTAGTCTTTCTAATCCTCAGTTTCTTCAAATGTAAAATGGGGAAAATAGTAATATCTATGGCTTGGGTTGCTATGAAGATTAAATGAGCTGTTATTGTAACTTTTTTCTTTTTTTTTGTGAAATGGAGTCTCGCTCTGTCGCCCAGGCTGGAGTGCAGTGGCCGGATCTCAGCTCACTGCAAGCTCCGCCTCCCGGGTTTACGCCATTCTCCTGCCTCAGCCTCCCGAGTAGCTGGGACTACAGGCGCCCACCACCTCGCCCGGCTAGTTTTTTTTTTGTATTTTTTAGTAGAGACGGGGTTTCACCATGTTAGCCAGGATGGTCTCGACCTCCTGACCTCGTGATCCACCCTTCTCGGCCTCCCAAAGTGCTGGGATTACAGGCTTGAGCCACCGCGCCCAGCAACTTTTTTCTTTTTCACTCTGTCACCGAGGCTGGAGTGCAGTGGTACAATTAGCCTCTACCTCCTGAGCTCAAGTGATCTTCCTATCTCAACCTCCTAAGTAGCTGAGACCACAAGTCTGTGCCATCATGGCCAACTAATTTTTAGAAATTTTTTTGTAGAGATGAAGTTGTTGCCCAGGCTGGTCTCAAACTCCTGGGCTCAAGTGATACTCCTGCCTCAGCCTCCCAAAGTACTGAGATTACAGGTGTGAGCCACCACACCACCACACCCGCTTATTATAGCCTGTTATAATTCTTTTTTCTTTTTTCTTTATTTTTTTTTTGAGACAGAGTCTCACTTCGTTGCGCAGGCTGGAGTGCAACACACAGCTCACTGCAGCCTTGACCTCGTGGACTCAGGTGATCCTCCTACTCCAGCCTTCTGGGTAGCTGGGACTACAGGCGTGCACCATCATGCCCAGCTAATTTTTCATATTTTTTGTAGAACCAAGGTTTCACCATGTTGTTCAGGCTCATCTCAAACTCCAGGGCTCAAGTGATCCCCCTCCCTCAGCTTCCCAAAGTGCTGGGATTACAGTTATGCAGTTATGAGCCACCATACTCAGCCCACAATTCTTAAAATACCAACATATCCTCCCTGAAGTCTATACCATTTAGCTGTTTCCTGTTGGATCCTAGGCAGGACTTTGGGACCAGGCCATGCTGTGCGAAAAGGTGCAGGAACAGTGTCAGAGTTGGGATAGTGTCAGCCAGAGGAAAAGCAGGTGATCTCTCAAGTAACAGATAAAGAAGACCTCAGATTTCTGTTAACTGCAGCCAACCTCTACCAAGAATAAAGGCACCGCATCCTCAGACTTTACAGATGTAATTTTTCTCCTTCATGGATGGAGGAAGAACAGAAAGAAAAACATGAGTTTTGGTGTGAGACTGATGGTTCAAAGTCCAATTCCGATCCTTCATAACACTTGGACCTCTCAGAACCTTAGTTTCCTCATGTGTAAAATGGGGATGACATTACCGACTTCAGTAAGAAAAATCACTTAGAATAGTAATTACTCAGGCCATCATTCAACACAGATATTTTTAGCTTAGTCTGTAAGCCTTCTGACACATGACAGGGTGAACAGTATACTCATGCACTCTACCCTCATGGACCTTAGACTAATGAGGAAGAGAGTTATCAGTCAACAGATTCTAACAAAACATGGTGAGTAATTTGATAGGGGTAGTAAAAGGAACTCCAGATCTTATAATGGGAGGTTTAAAATGTAAGTTAAGCATTTAGAAGATGAGTAAACAAAGAGGAGGAGTTGAAGGACCGATAAGGAGCCCAGAGTGAAATTGAGGAAAGCAAGACTTCTGTCTCAGCCTTGTGATTTGCATGGGATCCCTCTCATCTCTAGCTCCAGGAGTAATTTCAGCCTTTTATTATAACAACTGATGGAGGCGGCCCAGTCTTAAGCCAAATAGCACATGACATTTCCACAGCAATTGTTTTGGGATGATCCAATTAGAGCAAAGATAAAAACTCTTTGTTCCCATTGATATGACTTAAAAAGCTGTGTTGGCAGCCATCTTACATAAAACTATGTGGGAAATTTGACTGAGGACAAAGCCAATACCTCAGAAGGGGGCAAAGACTGAAGAACTGCAGAGCCTGAGCCCTGATCAAACTATACCTGAAGCTTACTAACCACTGGTCTTTTGATGATGCATGAGCTGATAAATCTTTGTTTAAGCCAGCTTGTGCTGAACTTTTTGTTATTTTTATATTTATTTATTTATTTTTGAGATGGAGTCTTGCTCTGTCGCCCAGGCTGGAGTACAGTGGCACAATCTTGGCTCACTGCAACCTCCACTTCCTGGGTTCAAGCAATTCTCCTGCCTCAGCCTCCCGAGTAGCTGGGATTACAGGCACCCACCATCATGCCTGGCTAATTTTTGTACATTTAGTGGGGACAGGGTTTCACCAGATTGGCCAGGCTGGTCTCAAACTCTTGACCTTGTGATCCGCCCACCTCGGCCTCCCAAAGTGCTGGGATTACAGGCGTGAGCCACCGTGCCCAGCCCATTTTGTTATTTTTAAATGGAATTATTCTAACCAATAGATAAGAGAAGAGTAGTTTGAGAAATAGGAAGCAAGTACAATAGTATCTGATGATATCAACATGTCAAGCAAAACAAGAACAAGAAGTTTCCTTTGGATTTGGCAACATGAAGATCACTTGCGACCTGGGCAAGATAAGTTTCAGTAGTAGGGAGTGGGGTGACAAGGAGAACTCTACGCAAGCTTGTACAGTGCAAGTAAGCAGAGGACCCCCTTGATTGTGTCTGAGGGATGCAAGCAATCCATAGTCTCTGTCATCACAGTGGGATTATATTCTGTAAGATCTTAAACATTCTGTCTTATTGTCCCACTATCCATCAAAACACTTCCCCCAGATCCTTTAACTGTTTGGGTTCTGGGCTGTCCTGTAGGTTTAACTATAGAAAGTACAGTGTTTCAAGTAAACTGTGTAAGAAGCTTCCATCACAGTTGACCAATTGGATTAAATTTTGGCCTTTTTCCAACTAATGTAGTTATTGCTTCCTAACATTCTGGGGACAGGGAGTCACATAGCCCTTAGAGAATTAGATTAAAACCATGAACTCTCTCCCTTGGAGAGAAAATGCCCCCAAATTCTGTGTACATTTCTGAGGCTTTATGATCACTATGCAGCTGGCCTCACGGATTACCTAGGACACTGCCCAAGCTTGCCATCATTTATAAGCTCTAGGGAATCAAAGTGTCCTTAACTGGGGTCTTGTTCCAATGAATGAAGGATTCCAACTTATCAAACTAGCTCTTTCTTCCTGCCAGTAGCTCCTGGAATTCCAGCTTTCTCCTTCAGCCTTCAGGGGTTGATCAAGGTGGAGTTTGTAGCTTTCTCACCCTGTCAAACCCACACCAGCCTCACCTCTCTCTCCTTCCCTTCCCAATTTCTCTTCCACCAAGCACAAATCTCCAGCCCTGGCCCTAGTGAAAGCCATGAATTTAAAAGGTGTGTAGGGTCATACTCTCACTCACTCATCTCTTCATTCTTGGGATTCTACCTGCAGAGTGAGCCACAGTTCTCAGACACCTGTCCCATACAACCCCGAAAACCACACACAGGAATTGGGAGGCGAAGACATACAAGCCCAGGATGTGACCTGCCACTAACACATTCCCTACTTGTGGCCTGAATGTTTCACATCATGCTGCTCCTTCAGTATAAAATAATTCACTTGTCCCGAACTGCTTGTTTCAGCCCAGCTACGAGATTGGCTGGAGAGGAAGGGTGTGGTGTGTGATCTGGGGGCAGCTCTGGCTCTCCCATCTGGAGTAAACAACTTTGCCTAATGGTATGCCTCCCACCCGAGCTGAAGAAAAGGGTCTAAAGTACTTCGTTTTGACCTCTGTTAACACTTATAATTATGTCCTGATTATTTGCATGCCCACCAGTCATCCTCACTAGCTCCTTTGGGGTGCAACCATGGGTAATTCACCCTCATGTATTACAGATAATAACATTAACAAGAGTGAGTGTGGACTGAGCTCTCTGATCTGAGAATGGAGTTAGGCACTATCTATGCCTAACATCTCTTAAGTTTTTTTAAACTTTGTTTTTTTTTTTCAATCAAAGTCTCACTTTGTCACCCAGGCTAGAGTGCAATGGTGTAATCTTGACTCACTGAAACTTCTGCCTTCCAGGTCCAAGTGATTCGCCTCCCTCAGCCTCCTGAGTAGCTGGGGTTACAGGTGCACGCCATCATGCCTGGGTAATTTCTGTATTTTTAGTAGAGATGGGGTTTCACTATGTTGGCCAGGCTGGTCTTGAACTCCTGACCTCAAGTGATCTGCCCGCTTCTGCCTTCCAAAGTGCTGGTGTAAGCCACTGCACCCAGCCTTAAACTTTTCATTCTGTACTAATTTTGCAATTCTTCTGCAATACTAATATTGCAAAATTAGTACAAAAATATTCCCATATATCCTTTACCCAGCCCCTGCCCAAATGTTAACATCTTGCACAACCACAATAAAATAGTCAAAATCAGAAAATTAACACTGAGGCAATACTTAGCCAGCCTATGGAACTAATAACTATGTCTAGTAATAGCTAATCTCATTCAAATTTCACCAGTTATACCACTACTAGACTTTTTCTGGTCCAGAATTCAGAGTTTCATGTTGCATTCAGCTGACATGTCTCCAGTTTCCTTTCATCTGAGGCAGTTTGTCCTTAATGCTTTTGAAGAGTATTGGCCAGTTAGTGATTTGTAGAATGTCCCTTCATTTGGATTTGTCTGATGTTTCTTTAGGATTAGAATCAGGTTATGCATTTTCGGCAAGAATATGGCAAAAGAAACGCTGTGCCTTTTTCAGTGCATCATGTCAGGAGGTACATGATGTCAATTTACTGCATCTCATTACTGGGAATGTCAACTTTGATCACCTGATGAAGGTGGTATATACCAGCTTTCTCCACTGTAAAGTTACTTTCCCCCTTTGTAACTGATAAGGATCTTGTGGGGAAATTCTTTGAGACTATGTAAGTATCCTCTTCCTCATGATACTTTTCCTACTAATTTTAACATCTATCAATGATCCTTTCTTAAAAACAATCATGACTGGGGTGTTTGCCAAATGCTGATCCTCTATTTCCATATTTCTTTCTCCATTGAAAACTGGAATTCTGTAAGGAAGAGCTTTTCTCCTCTCCTTTTTGCTTACTTAGTTATTTATTGACATCAGTATACACTCAGAGAATATTAACCCAATCTTTTCATTGAGGCAACTGAGGCTGAAAGCTGTTAGATAATATGGTACCCACAGCCACAAAGCTAGAATGAAGGAGAGCCAGGATTTAGTCTTGCATCACCTAAGTGCTTAACAGATACTTCTTTATGACGATGCAAATTTTGTAACTTAGCATGGTTACCTCTTTGCTTTGATTACCAGGTGATATAGTTTGGCTGTGTCCCCACCCGAATCTCACCTTGAATTGTAATAATCCCCACGTGTCAAGGGTGGGGCCAGGTGGAGATCATTGACTCACAGGGGCGATGTCTCCCATACTATTCTTGTGATAGTGAATAAGTCTCATGAGATCTGATGGTTTTATAAATGGGAGTTCCCCTAAACAAGCTCTTTTGCCTGCCGCCATTTAAGATGTGACTTTGTTCTGCATTCACCTTCCGCCATAATTGTGAGGCCTCCCCAGCCACGTGGAACTGTGAGTCAGTTAAACCTCTTTCCTTTATAAATTACCGAGTCTTGGGCATGTCTTTCTTAGCAATGTAAGAACAGACTAATACACCAGGAAATTCAAGTTAAAGACTACCTTCAGTAATACTACCAGTTTGTACAACATGCAAATTTTGCTACTACATTCTCTTATTATTGTATCCTATTTTTCTCTTGCACCCATGTCATTATCTGTGTTTTATTTTCTCAATCGTATTTGTATTTTTTAAAATCACATTAAATCTTTTTAGGGGAGAAAACAAATAATAAATAAATATATCTCTGAGGCCAGGACACGGTAGGTTGCTTATTATTACATGATGTGAATCACTTTGATTGCTGAAAGATTGTTTCTTGACAATAGTGGCCACATGTGGTCCTTAAGAATTATCCACAAGGACAAGTTCACAGAACGTGTAGAGACACACACCTTCTTTCTGTGGCTCCTAATAAATGAGTGTGCTCAGATGGGGTTATCAGAGGATGCAATGACAGCCAGGTACCAAGTGCTGAATGCCTAAAGTTGATATGTGGAGGGAGGGACATTTTTAATGATGTCTCTTTAAGATGGAACCCCAAATGGCTTATTCTGGGACATTGTTTGGAGATTAAAGAGACTGACGGGGCAAGCAGTGAGCTCTCTGAGACTGCAAGTATTTGAGCAGAGAATTCCAGCAGACCAAATACAAGGGCTTTTGCAGGGCATGCCAACGTCACTTGGAAGATGTGGATGGTAGATCTCTGTGCTTTGCTTTCCAGGCTCCATTTTCCCTCCTTCTGGGAAGCAGGTCTAAAGTCTGAAATGCGTCTCTCCTCCACTGTGACTGCATAGTTAGAGTAAGCTGAATTCACCCACAGCTCCAGGTCTTTAAGCCAATACATTTCACCTATCCCCAACCATAATGTCTAGTTCAGGTATCTGCAGGTAACAACCCAGAGTTGGAGACATGATAGTCAGCCTCTAGCACCTTCCAGGAAAGAGAAGCTCATCTCCTCCAAGAAGGTTTATGGAAGTGATATGCTCTCTTCCCCAGTGATGGTGAGTGTGAAGTAGGGAGCTATGGCAGCCTGATGATAGTCAGCCTGAGGCTATGCCAGACAATGGGAGCTAAGAAATGGAACTATGGTCTGAGCTGTGGCTGTCGCTCCATCAGAAGCCAGATATCTCCTGGATCTCCTGGGTGATGACAAGACCGAGTAGTTTGCCATTCTTTATTAAAACAGTAGAGGCTTTGATCATTTGCAACTGAAAGAATCATCAATGTTAAAACTAGATGGACTAAAAGTCAGATTTAGTTTTAGAACCACTGAAGGAAGTTTACTAAACACACAGAATGCCTTTAAATTTGTATCAAATACAAATATGATTGATAAACATCCCCTAGTAATTCTTGCGCATACCCAGACCTGGAAGCCACTGGTCTCTGCTCAGACACATTAAGACTGGCCTTTGAAAGGTCCTTAGTGTGTCTTTTGCTCCCTCCTCTCCTCCTTCTCCTCTGCCCTCTCCTCAGCCAGGTGAGAGACCCCCAGGGAGAAGGCTTGGCTCCAGCCCCGAGCTTCAAGGCTTTCTATTTATATGCGAAATTGCTTGCGGTTTCCTAGTTAGTGGCAGATCTGCCTGTTTGATGTTAATGAGTTTGTGAACCCAACAAAAACATGAAAGATGAGGCTCTTCCAAAGAGAAAAAATAGAAAATAAAGTGCCATCCAAAATGGGACAGGCTTGAAATCAGCCTTGCATCTCACCAGCCCCTTTCTCTGTCTTCCCAAAGGGGCCCCTTTCATCCAATTGAGGAAATCAAGATAAAATGCCAGCCTAGTGAGCATCCTGCAAAACCAAACTGATCTGATTTGTCTGGACAAAGAAAATGAGGAATTTGGCTGATCAAAGTGGGCACAGCTCCCTCTTAAGCCCCACCCACCCCATCAGGCCTCCTGTGGACAAGAAACACAAATCTCTTGCACTTCAGCGCCGCTCTCATATTCATTTTCAAATAGCCTCTTGCATCCTGGTGCAAATCTTAGCTGTCTCCTAATAACCCACTTTAGGACATGGATGTTCTGATCTGATATTATTAAATGGAAAGGGGCCGCTTTCTAATCTGGAGAGAGGCAGGGGCATTTGTAACAGCCAGAATCAAAGGCCTGGTCTCTTTCTGTTCCTAATTATCAATAGTGTTTTATAATCTTATTAATATTGATACACAGTATACTGAAGATCTGTAAAGATGTAATGTATGTGGAAGATAATTAACAAGATCCGAGTCAGATCAATCGCCTATTTGACAGCCAACGGTGTGTGGCTTATAAATTATACATATTCTAGGTATTGCTCAAAATGTTTAAAGTTTCTGTCCAACCCTTCCGATCCAGCGCTGGGGGAAGGCATGAACCTAAAGGTACCGTCCCCAGCCTATTGGAGCCTTCTCTGCACACGTAGGACTCACTCTTACTTACAAATCAAAGGGTTCTGTTAACCGCCAAGATCTACACAGAGCATAAAAACACACCTTCTCCTTGTAAAGTGCAGAAAAACAAAAGGTGAAATCTTGTAATAAAAGAGATGATTAACAAAAGGAAGATAATTTGCCTTTTGATTTCTGAGAGAAGGTAGCAGTTGGGTATTTCAAATGGCAGAGCTGATCTTTCCTGCTGATGCCAGTCTGTAACAGAGTAAGATATTTGGTGGCAGTAAATGCAATTAACAATCCCAATTAATGCGTATGTTTGGGTGGATTGAAGAGCTTAAACTGGGCCAGGTGCACTGGCCCACACCTATAATCCCAGCACTTTGGGAGGCTGAGATGGGCTGATTGCTTGAGCCTAGGAGTTTGAGGCCAGCCTGAAAAACATAGTGAGAACCCGTCTCAACAAAAAAACAAAAATTTGCCAGGTACGATGGCACATGTCTCTAGTCCCAGTTACTCCAGAGGCTGAGGTGGCAGGATGGCTTTAGCCCAGGAGGTCAAGGCTGCAATGAGTCAAGATTGAGCCACTGCCATCCAGCCTGGGTGACAGAGCAAGATCCTGTCTCAAAAAAAAGTTTAAAATGTTCTCTTTTGCTCTTGGTCAAATATTGTGTGTGTGTGTGTATGTGTGTGTGTGTTTATGTATGTGTGTGTGTGTCCATGTGCTGTGAAGTCACTGAAAATTATTTTTTCTCTGACAGCATTCCTTTAGGGATAACCTGTCCCCCATTCTATAATAATCCCACTGGGTCTATGCAGTTCAGATGGGTCTGACCCCACCCCAGCAGGCACAATGCCCAATTTGGCCGATCAGATTCCTCTCGCCATTTATTTTTCAGTCACCAGAAAAGACTGTATGATTTCTCACTGGGTTTTTAAGCAAGAAGGGTACAAACCTTCTACTGCTGGTGGTCTCTTTGCCACCAGGCAGAGAGAGCCTGCCTTAAACTGGGCCACTGTACTTGGCCCAGTTTAAGCTCTTCAACCCACCCAAAATACACATTAATTGGAATTGTTAATTGCATTGCACCTTCTCTCAGAAATCAAAAGGCAAATTATCTTCCTTTTGTTAATCATCTCTTTTCTTACAAGACTTCACCTTTTGTTTTTCTGCACTTCACAAAAAAAGTTTAAAGTTTCAGTCCAATTCAAAAAAAAAAAAAAAAGCAGCACTAGGATGCTAGTCCTGCTAGCATCACGAGCTCCTGGATAGAGCTGTGCCTGAAGTATGCACTGGGACTCTCAATTACCAGAGCCAATAATTATGTCCCCTTTTCTGCATAAGGCAATAAGAATTGGGCTTGTATCACTTAACTGAAAAAATTCTAGCTAACGCAGGCAATTGAGGCAACGTTTTTGGCCCTTCTTCTGTTCTTCTCCACAATGCCAATGAGAAAGGTAGGCAACACAATGAGGTTCAGTACCTGGAAAAGGACGAGCCACCATAAGAGAGTGCAGCCCTTTTATCAAGACGATGGGGGCCTGATGTAGTGGCTCACACCTGTAATTCCAGTACCTTGGGAGGCTCTGGTGGGAGGATCGCCTGAGGCCAAGAGCTTGAGACAACCATAGGCAACATAGCAAGACTGTCTCCAAAAAAAGTTGAACCAGAAGTGGTGGTTTGTACGTGCCTGTAGTCCTAGCTATTCTAGAAGCTGAGATGAGAAGATCACTTGAACCCAGGAGTTAGAGATTACAATGAACTATGATTGCACCACTGCACTCCAACCTGGGCAACAGAGTGAGACCCTGTCTCTAAAAAACAGTGGGGCTGTGATGAGATGTGATGTGGTGCTGAGTCCTGCAGATATCCAGCATCCATCACATTTAACTGGGGAGACTGCAGGGCTTTACTGCAGAGCTTGCTGCCTCCATCAGAAGGAAGTCAGGGTTTCAGAGAGTCCTCCAAATCAAGCAGTGTACTGGCCTGGACGGGGGAAAGTGACAACCTACTCAAAAGGAATAGCTCCCTGAGCCTAAACAATCCTTGGGATTTGCAATGGGTCATTGTGAGGACATTGAATGATGTTGAGTATTGTGGTATTGAGTTCATGGAGGTTCACCATGATGATTCAATGTAGCCTCATCTTATTTGCTGGTTAGGTACTAAAACAAGTGTTAAGGTCAACATCATAGAAGGAGTAATGTGGAACTGCCACACTAGCCTCTATAGTGTTTTGGCACAAATTGGAAAAAGGTACCGCCTTTGGATAGACAAATTAGAAAAAAAAAAAGGTGTCTCTTCTAGAGAGAAGACTACAGCAGAGCACAGGGCTTGGAAAGAGTAGTTCTAGCAGGAATTTAATTGCCATTTGTCCCCTTAGGCAGCCCTTTGTGCAGTGCACAGACTAGACAATGGTATGTGGCAGCCCTGAGTAGAGACTCCCTAATCAGCCCCCACTAACTAACTCTGATCCATCGGCTGCTCTTCCTGCCCTCTGTAAAACATCTGAGGGGATGCGTGTCCATAGCCATCTGAATGCTCAGGATTGGTGCATTTCATACTCTCCAGTGTTTCCATGCACCTCTGCTTCCCCAGCTGAGTTTAGTGCTTACCATGAGTCCACCAGATTTGTACCCAAACCTGCTTATGCCACGACATTGCAATGAACTAATTTAACAGAAAAGTATGGCAACCAACAAAATAGGAAGAAGCAAAGAGAGCATAGTGGTATCTATGAAAAGTAAAGGCATGCTTTGGAATGATAAAGGCAAGTTGCTAAAAAAAATCCTTAAAATTAAGGAATTGTTTAGGGGTAATAGAAATGCATTATAGCTTGATAGTGTTTCACAGCTATATAAGACTGTATCCAACTTATTAAAAAATTAAAAATTCAACTTTGTTAAAAGATGTTGAATTATGTGTTGTAACTAGTGCAGTTTATTATATGTAAATTATTCCTCCATAAAGTTGATAGGAAAAATATTAAGTGCAAGTGAGACAAAATAAAAGATTGGAGAAGAAACATAAAACTCCCCAAAGAGTTTTGCAATCTGATTGTTCTCCAGGTATCTTTAAGATCTGGCTTCACTTTAAGAAAACCACAACTAGAAATTGTAAATGATGGGCATTTGGCCTAGTCAAGAAAGAGAAGCCGGAACTCCAAAGAACAAACCCATTCCCTCAAGAAAAGCCTTGGTTTCACATCAAAAGATTGGTAAAGAAAATGTATACTTACCATGTTTAAATTTTGTTTGTTTTGTTTTGTTTTGTTTTTGTAGATAGAGTATTGCTCTGTCACCCAGATGGAAGTGCAGTGGTGTGATCTCAGCTCACTGCAACCTTTGCCTCATGGGTTCAAGTGATTCTTGTGCCTCAGCCTCCCCAGGTAGTTGGGATTACAGGCACGCCACCATGCCTGGCTAATTTTTGTATTTTTAGTAGAGACAGGGTTTAACCATGTTGGCCAGGCTGGTCTCGAATGCCTGACTTCAAGTGATCTGCCTGCCTCAACCTCCCAAAGTGCTAGGATTACAGGCATAAACCACGACACCCGGCCACCATGTTTAAAAATTTTTAAAAGCATTTACAGTATATGCACATGAGCTGTTTTATAAAGATTCTCCATTTTAACTGATTTTTTTGTGATTAACTGTCAACGTATGCCCTGACTGTATCACACAGCAAGCCTTCCACAATGGTCTAGTCATCCTGAAAATCCCAGAAATCATCCTTAAAGTGTGTGGTAGTGCCATCTTGCAACAAATCCAGCACAATCTATTTTTCCTTTTTTTCTCCAAGGAAACGGTTGCTATTTCTTCAGTTGAGCCTGTGTGTGTGAGGGCCACAAAATGCTGGCTGCCACCCTCAGTGTAGGAGCCATCAGTGAGATGTGCATCCTATGGGAGGCCCTTCCAGAACAGAACACAGGCTTTCCTAGGGAAATGCCAGGTGCAATCACCTACACCATTTAAATTGTTCCGTGTGTGAGGGGGGGTGGGGGGGGGGGCGTGGGGGGGAGTGGCGGGCATGTAGCTGAGTTTCTTATAACTTAAATTTTTATATGCTGGGATTCTGCCACATATCCACTTATATACAGCAATTCATTCTTTATCACTTCTATTACTTCTACCAACTCCAGAGCCACATGCCGGAGTAATGGGCTCTCCCATTTAGAATCACTGAGCATTAACAGTAGGAGTGTGTTGCCGGGCGCAGTGGCTCACTCCTGTAATCCCAGCACTTTGGGAGGCTGAGACGGGTGGATCACCAGGTCAGGAGATTGAGACCATCGTGGCTAACATGGTAAAACCCTGTCTCTACTAAAAATACAAAAAAAAAAATTAGCCAGGTATGGTGGCTGGGAGGCTGAGGCAGGAAATGGCATGAACTTTGGAGGCGGAGCTTGCAGTGAGCCAAGATCGTGCCACTGCACTCCAGCCTGGGTGACAGAGCGAGACTCCACCTCAAAAAAAAAAAAGAAAAAAGATAGGAATATGGGCAACGAGATTATCATCCCAATCCTTCCTTCCCTTCCTTCTATAGCATTATAATCGCCCTCTCATGGCTTCACCAGGGCACAGTACTTCTCTATCTCTAAACATTGGACTTGGCCATTGATGTGGCCATGCAGACATGACAGGAGTTGTGGGCCAGCAGGAACAGACATAGGCATGGAGATTTGCATGCAGTGATGAATGACGTTGGCTTTATTCTGTGGGCAATGGTGAGCCAGGAACAGTTTAGGGTTTCCAGCAGCATTATCGTGATGATGACACTGAGCAAACTTTCGTACAGCTATCAGAGAATTGAGTGAGACAGGTACTGTATAAATATTTTTTTTTTAGGACAGAAATGGGTTTGTGCATTTGGCTTGCTATCTTTTCTTTCTGCCATATGCCATGAAAAGAGCATGCCCTAAGAAACCACTGGTCCAAGGAAGGTAAGACACACAGGGAGAAAACCTAGACCTAACCTACTGTCTGAAATGAAGCCCAATCAATCCATACCCTAAAACAGCGCTGCCTTAGCCAACTCATATAACCATGAGCTGGAAATGTATGCATCTGTGTTGTATGCCACTGAGACTTAGGAGCCTTTTGTTATGCAGCATTGTGGAATAAAACCCTAACTGATACAAAAGGGAAATTAAAGACTTTCTAGTCCACCCCACTGATTTTGTAGCTAAAATTATTTACTCTGGAATATATATATTGCTTAGACAGTTTCTGGTCTCAGTTCCATAATCTGTGAAATGAAAATACTGTACCTGGCCAGGCGCAGTGGCTCACGCCTGTAATCCCAGCACTTTCGGAGGCTGAGGCAGGTGGATCACCTGAGGTTGGGAGTTTGAGACCAGCCTGGCCAACATGGCAAAACCCTGTCTGTACTAAAAATACAAAAATTAGCCGGGGAGGTGTTGCATGCCTGTAATACCCGCTACTTGAGAGGCTGAGGCAGGAGAATCGCTTGAACTCAGGAGGTGGAGGTTGCATGAACCAAGATCATGCCACTGCACTCCAGTCTGGGCAACAGAGTGAGACTCTGTCTCAAAAACAAAAAGCAAAACTTACAGTACCTGTCTTGCCCAACTCTGATAGTTGTGCGAAAGTTTGCTCAGTGTCATAATCACAATAATACTGCTGGAAACCCTGAACTCTTCATGGCTCACCATTGCCCACAGAATAAAGCCAGCGTCAGTCATCACAGCATGCCAGTCTCCATGCCTATGTCTGTTCCTGCTGGCCCATCACCGCTTTGTTTCTCCCCATACTCACACACTCTGTTGCTCCCATTTGAATTATTTGCCATTTCCCAAACTGTCTCTGATCTTCTCTCCACGGGTTTTCTCTCATTGGTCTCTTCCCTAACAAAGCCTTTTCCTGCCCTCTCACCTTTTGGAAACCTTCATGGTGTAACTTAGATATCGCATTCTACAAATGGCTTCCCCTATCCCTTTAGCTGAAATTAAGACATATTTCCTTCTGGATGCTTAACACATTTTACTCGCATTACAGGCATTGGGGCCAAGTCCATCACCTACACTAAGAACAAGTTTATGAGACCAAGGATCAGTTTTTGCATCTCCTGTGGACCCTACCCTATGAAGCACTGTGTCTGCTCAATGTGTGTTGATAATCAGATATCTTAGCTTCAAGAAGCACAGTCACCGTAGCACAGTATGGTGGTGTATTTCTTCCATATTCTAGTGTCCTCCACAGTAGATAAGCAATGGTACTGACCCACATGTGGATGATGACCTGAATAGCTGCCATTATTGAGCACTTATTCTGGGACCGTATCTGCACTAGCATACTGCACATGTTGTCTAATTTAAATCTCTCCACAGCCCTCTTGGTTGTCTCCAGGATTTGCTTCATTTAACAAATGAGATATGGCAAGGACTGTTATACATCGTTCCTTTCTTCCTGAGCACCCAGCTAGACCACACTTTCCAGATTCCCTTGCGGTTAGGTGAAACCATGTGACTGCTTCTGCCCAATAGAATCCGAGGGGAAGTAGCATGTGCCACTTCCAACCCAGGCCCATAAAAACCTCCCCTGCAAAGCTCCTCGCTCCTGTTCTGCTAGTAGATGTAGAAGATCCAGCCAATGACCTTGAGGTCTAGAGGATGATGGAGCCACCTTGCAAAGAGCTTGGGTTCATGACTCACTTTCCAGGGGAGGTCACCTGTTGAATACTCCTGTATTGAGCTGTAATATGATCATGAACTCAATTTCTATTGCGTTTAGCCAAGGAGATTTTAGTGTTTTTACTTGCAGCTGTTACATGAGGAAACTGAGGTTCAGTTTAAATGACTTTAGGCTGATTATATAAGTTAGTGGCAGAGGGCTATGATTTAACGCAAACCTAGCTGTCTCTGATTCCTGTGATTCTAATTACTACAATATACTGCCTCTTTGCTAAGGAAAAAAAAACAAAACAAACAAATGAAAACAAACTCCATATGGGGGCAAACTCAGGATTTTCCAAACTGTGACTCCCCCCGGCTCTGGAATGTTGCACCAGCAGAGTTTTGTGAGATTGCTGAATGGTTGCCTACTTTAAGGGAGTGGGGAGGCAGAGGGCAGAGGGGAATGCCATGTATTGATTCCCCACACATTGAAGGCACTTTACATACATGTTATTTCCCTTACTCTTCACAGTAACCCTCTGGGACAGTGTTAATGCCACAGGCTCTGAGAAGCTAAGCAACTTGCTCATGTTTCCGCAGTGAGGAAGCCACAACACTGAGATTCGAATTTATCTCCCTGTGATTCCAAGTCTAGTACTGCTGCTTTTCATAACCACCTCAAGGAAGATATCATTTCGGGATCTGTTTCTTTCATTCCTTCCCTAATTGATTTATTTAATCTTAATTGAGTGCCTACTATGGGCCAGGCACTCTGCTGGTCCCCAGGGATTAGGGCCAGAATGAGGGTGAGGCAGGAAGGGCGCCTAAGGCACTGCATCGAAGGAGGCACTGACTCCCAGGCACTCACCCTGTACTCCCACAGCCCTGAAGGTGAGTACCTTTTTAAATTTTGTGCCATAGGCACTTGGTTGACCTTACCCTAGTTCCATCCCTGAAGGAATAGTGAGCAAAGCAGACGTGCACTCTGCCCTCAGAGACCTGACGCTTTAGTAGCAGACATGTAAGCTAAGGAGATTCCAGTTACCACAGCAGATCACCCCCAGCTTCCTCCTGGAAAACCACCATCACCTTATTGTGCTTGCAGAGTCTATGGTCAAGAGCTCAGACAGGCCCAGAGGGCACATGTTTCACATGTTCCACTGTTCCACATGTTTCGGGAATCGGCTGGAAGGTGTGCAACTTAGGGGTGATGAGGACAAGTGGGATCACCTGGAATCACCTGGCACTTCGTCACTCATGCATGTGGCATCTGGGCTGCGATGAGTGGAGGGTCAGGCTAAGCTGGGACTGTGCAGTGGAGCACCGCATGTGGCCTCCCCAGGTGGCCCGAGCTTCTCACAGCCTGATGGCTGTGTCCCCAGGGGATACATTTCAAAAGGGAGCACCCAGAAAATGATGGGCAGAGTCACAAGGTTTCATTTATATCTCATACCCAGTTGGTCAAAGCAGTCACCAGTCTGCCCAGGTCTAAGAGGAAGGGACAAAGTCCCACCTTTTGGTGGAAGGAATATCAAAGTATTGGTGATCATTTTTAAAATCATCACAATGACCAAAAAAAAAAAAAAAAAAAAAAGAATAATTCTTCTACAGAGGAAAGGAACATTGTTCTATGAAAGTGTAGCAGAGAACTGAACTGGTAATAGTAATATGCTTCGTTCATTCAGCCACATTGAGCACCTACGAGGAATCAGGCTGTCAGCAGAGGGACTGGAATAATAGATGTTCACAGGGAAGGAACAGTTCTGCCTGGGAAGGCAGCGCAGGTCTGCTTGCTTTTGTCTGTCTTTGTATGCAGCCATACAGGTGGTGCCGATCCATTACACAAAACTGGCTCAAACATGTGTGTGTGAATCGTGTCCTGAGCTCCTCTCTGTGCTTGTCTTGGAGAGGAGTTGAGGGTGGACAAAGAAGGAGCAGTTCTTGACCCTGAGAACTTGGAGTCTGTGTTGTTAGTATCATCACCACCATCATTATTATCAGGAACACACTGCAGCCGGGCGCAGTGGCTCAGCCGGGCGCGGTGGCTCAAGCCTGTAATCCCAGCACTTTGGGAGGCCGAGACAGGCGGATCACGAGGTCAGGAGATCGAGACCATCCTGGCTAACATGGTGAAACCCCGTCTCTACTAAAAAATACAAAAAACTAGCCGGGCGAAGTGGTGGGCACCTGTAGTCCCAGCTACTCGGGAGGCTGAGGCAGGAGAATGGCATAAACCCAGGAGGCGGAGCTTGCAGTGAGCTGAGATTGAGTGAGCTTGAGTGTCGCCACTGTACTCCAGCCCGGGCGACAGAGCGAGACTCCGTCTCAAAAAAAAAAAAAAAAAAGGAACACACTGCAATCGATGCTACCTTGATGTCCTTAACAATTCCTTGCATTTCTGAAGTGTTATTGGTCAGGGTTCTCCAGAGAAATAGAACCAGTAGGAGATACAGACACGAATGGATGACTAGAGAGATGATAGGTAGATAGGCAGGAAGTGATTTATTGTGGGACTTGGCGCATGCAATCATGGAAGTCAAGAAGTCTGACAATCTGCTGTCTGCAAGCTGGAGAATCAGGAAAGCTGGTGATGTCATTTGGTCTGAGTCCAAAGGTCTGAGAGTCAAATAGCTAACGTGTAAGTCCTGGTTTGAGTCCAAAAGTCTGAAAACGAAGAGCTCCAATGTCCAAGGGCAGGAGAAGGTTGATGGCCCAGCTCAAGAAGAGAATGATATCCCTTCCTCTGCCTTTTTGTTCTATTCAGGCCGTGTATTGCATGATGCCATCTTCTTTACTCAGTCTACTGACTCAAAGGGCTAAACTGTTTGGAAACACTTTGACAGACACTCTCAGAAATAATGTTTTACAAGCCATCTGGGGATCCCTTAGCCCAGTCACGTTGACACGTTGACACATAAAATTAACCATCTCATGAAGGGACTGTGGGTTCCAAAGCTCATTCACACTCCTTAGCTCACAGGAAGCTTACCTCCAACCTCCAGGGCAGGAGGGTAAGCATCCCCCACACTCCCATTTTACAGATGCAGAAACTGAGCTCAGAGAGTTGAAACCCCCAGATCGGAGAGCTAAGCACGGCCTCCAGACTCTGCACTGGCCCATGCCTGGAGGGTTTTTGTAAATTCTCCAGTTTTAACATCACCAATCATCAGAAAAATGCAAATTAAAACCACAGTGAGATATCATCTTACACCAATCAGAATGGCTATGATTAAGAAGACAAAAAATAACAGATGTTGGCAAAGATGCAGAGGAAAGGGAACGTTTATGCACTGATGGTGGGAATGTAAGTTAATACAACCTTTGTGAAAACTAGTATGGAGATTTCTCAAATAACTAAAAAAAGAACAACCATTCCATCCAGCAATCCCACTACTGGGTGTCTCCTCGAAGGAAAAGAAATCATATCAAAACGATACCTGCACTCTTCTGTTTACCACAGCATTATTCACAGTAAGAACGATACAGAATCAATGTGTCCATCAACAGAGGACTGGATTTTTTTTAATGTGGTATATATATAAGTGGAATACTACTCAGCCGTAAAGAATGAAATCCTGTCTTTTGCAGCAACATGGATGGAACTGGAGGCCCATTATCTTAAGTGAAATAAGCCAGGCACAGACAAATACCACATGCTGTCACTCATAAATGGGAGCTAAACAATGTGTACCCATGGAAGAGTGTGGAATGATGGAAAGTGGGGACTCAGAGAAGTGGAGGGGGTGGGAGTGGATGGATGATAGGGGGTTGCTTGTTGAGCACCGTGTGCATTGCTCTAATGATGGAGGTACTGAAGGCAGTCACTTCACAATGCAATATGTCAGTGTAGCAAAACTGCACTTGTACCCCATTAATATATACAAATAATTTTTTTTAATTAAAAAATTCTTTAGTTCCTTTTCTACCAAATTCCTGTGTCTTCCTGCTATCTGTCAATCCTGATTTCCCTTTAGGGCCATCCATTTAGAAATAAACGAATAAGGCCAGGCACGGTGGCTCATGCCTGTAATACCCACACTTTGGGTGGCCAAGGCGGGCAGATCACCTGAGGTCAGGAGTTCGAGACCAGCCTAGCCAACATAGTGAAACCCCATCTCTATTAAAAATACAAACATTAGCCAGGCGAGGTGGCGCATGCGTGTGATCTCAGCTACTTGGGAGGCTGAGGCAGGAGAATCGCTTGAACCCCGGAGGTGGAGGTTGCCTTCAGCCTGGGTGACAAGAGTGAAACTCCATCTCAAAAAAAAAAAAAGAAACAAAGAAGAAATGGATAAAGTCACTGAGCACCTCTGTGCCAGGTATCATGCAAAGCACTCACATAGGCTAGCTCAGGTAATCTTCCCAGCCCTCTACAAGTGAGGTAGAATTATTATCGTCTTCACCTTACAGACAGGGATAAACAGCTTAGGAAGTGACAGTGACTATCTCAAGGTCACAGAGCGAGTAAGTAAGCTGTGCAGAAGGAACTGACCCCCTATCAGTTTGACTTGAAACCAACTTGGGTACCGCTGCCCATGGCTGCCCCTCCTCCACCCCAGCTCTTGCCATGGGAGCCTTTGTCCCCAAAATGCTGGACTGAGATGGACGCTCGGTGACCCAGATTAGGGTGCTCTGCCCTTGCCTAGGATGAGGTGAATATTCACTGTCATGACCAGCTTGGGAAAATCGGGCCTCGCTGACGTTATCAATTATGCATGGTCCTGGGCTAGGCCCCTGCACCTGGGACTTGGGGAAAGGTGTTTCCAGTGGGAGGGCAGCAGCATATTGAGTCACTCGCCTCGCGTTTAACTCTTTCCCTGCCGCCTCGACTCTGGAGGCGGGGTTTGGGCCTGGGGTTCTGTTTTGGGCGTCTCTGACAGGGCTTGCCCGGTTTCCACCCCAGTCCGCTCCCTCCACTTCAGGCCTCATTAGTGCCCGGAGCTCGGATTTACACAGATGTAAATCAGGTCATTAGCACCCCACACTCTGGCAAGGAGGTGTGGCCAAAGGGAATTTAAGGGCAGCAGGGGGTGGGGGTGGGGAGTAAACTTTGAGCCCAACTTAATGTTTAACCTCTCAGACAATGGGATCGTCAGGCTTCCCCACCTCTATTCCAGGCAGTTTCTTGGGGAAAGGGTCGATAAACACCCACAGATAACAGACAAGGCTGGGTGGGTGGCAGGAAATGGATCGCTAAATTATATCGCTGTATCAGATGCAAGGTAGCTAGGTTGGGGCAATGGGAAGCAACTTCTCCAGGGAAAAGCTTCCAGAGCCCCCAGTTCTCTCCCTAACCACGCTTTAGCCTTCCTTTGTCTGGAAAGAGAAGCCACTAAATGCCTCTTACCCCAGTGTTAACTGTTTGTGAGGGGAGAATCTGAAGGGAAGATAATTCCAGGAGCAGGAAAGAATGAGAAAGACAGAAAGAGAAACAGACCCATTTCTGGTAAATAATTAACAATAAAAAATGTTTTCCCAAAAAAAAAAAAAAAAAATGCCCAGCAGAACTTTCAGCTTCTCCAATTTGGGAAGTCAAAAGTTTAACTGGGTGCCAGGCAGCTGATGCCAAGACAGGTCTCTAGCCATGTCTTGGCATCAGGCCATGCCTGAGCTCAGCTCTGGACCTCTCCTTCCTAAAGAGATGTGGCATCTGGGTGACAGCAGTTGAGGGCCTCTAGCTTTCTTCTAGAGCCCCATGCAGGGAGACAGAAGCCTGGGGTCTGTCACCCTGGGTGTTCGGAATCCCCCCACAGGGCTTTACAGAAGCACAAGTATGTCATCAGACTAATCTCAAGTCAAGACATAAGTAGCATCAGTTTGTGAATCACACCTGGATCTCCATTCTGGCTTGGCAGTTACCTGCTGTGTGACTTCACACAAGTTACTTAACCTCTCTGAACCAGTTGACTTCGCTATAGAATGGAGTCAACAAAACTGCTTTGGGAGAGTTGTTGCCAGGATTAGACACAGTACCTGTCAAGGGTCAGCAAACTATGGCGTGTGGGCCAAATCTAGCAGATGCCTATTTTTGTCTCTTTATATAAAGTTTTAAAACAGCCACCCCCTTTGAATGACCGACTGTCCATGGCCGTTTGCATGCTGCAACAGTGGAGCTGAGTAGCAGAGCCCCTGCGGCTCTCAAAGCCTAAGGTATTTACCTGTTAGCCCTTTGCAGAAAATGTGGCTGACCCTGGGATATGTAAAGATGCAGCTTGGTGCTTCAGAAAAGTTCAAAATGTGGAGGAAGCGGTGGTTAGTGTCGCTAATATCATCCCAGGCTCTTCCGCGTCTTGTCCTTCATTCTTTAATCTGGGAAGTGTGACTCTTGCGTCCCTTGTGTATTTTGCTACTCACAGATCCTGCCTCCACTCACACTCTAAGTGCTGGTAGTTACATTTGGGACAGGGGCTTTTCTATGCTCTGAGTGTGCAGGAGAAGCTAATGACAGCACCGCTTGCCCTTGTTAGGACCAGGCAGGCCTCCACCCTGGGTGGCAACCAGGCCACTTGACAGATGGCAACCTGGGACCCAGGAAGAGAAAGCCCTGGAAGTTGGTAAAATCAGTGCAGACCCGAGAAACAGACCACGGCTGAACTCTTGTTAGGAGCAAGTTTGCCCTGGGATGAGGGGCAGGCAGGGAAGAGGAGGGAGCTCAGTCCTTCTAGACAAGTTCCCGGAGTCCATCAGGAGCTGCCTGGGCTGCCTGGCTGTGGAAGGACAGTGCAGACCCCTCCCGCAAAAGAATGAGGTACATTCACTTCACTCCTGCCTTCTTTTTTTTTGAGACAGAGTCTCACTCTGTCGCCCAGGTTGGAGTGCAGTGACACGATCTTGGCTCACTGCAGGCTCTGCCTCCCGGGTTCACGCCATTCACCTGCCTCAGCCTCCCGAGTAGCTGGGACTACAGGCTCCCGCCACCACGCCTGGCTATTTTTTTGTATTTTTAGGAGAGACAGGATTTCACCATGTTAGCCAGGATGGTCTCGATCTCCTGACCTTGTGATCCACCCTCCTTGGCCTCCCAAAGTGCTGGGATTATAGGCCTGAGTCACCATGCCCGGCTGGTTGCCTTTCTCTCTTTTAGCTTGCTGTACGGGATGGACAAGTGAGGCCCTAGATTGCATGGATCATCCTCTCATGGTATAACAACAGGAACTTAAAAAGTAACCTCAAAGCTCTGCCCACAAATGCCTCTGCATCTACCCTCGTGGCCTGTTGAGCCTCCTGTGGGCCTTTCCCTACAGGCAGTATCGGAGAACTGCACCACCCTGATGAGAGCCCAACTCGAAAGCCTTCTGCTAGTGGTGTTCTCAGCAGTATTTATCCAATAACTCCAAGTTTTTAAGGCCCGTACACTTGTCCAACCACACTAGCCAGAAATGCCAAGTCCCAGGGACCTTAAAAGGAGGACCCTGGACCCTTCGCACCGTAACCCTACCACCCTAACCCTACCACCTTAGGGTAAGCATTATGTTAATGGCCTTACATGCACTAGTACCATGGTTCTTAAAACTATTTCATCACATTTTCATAACATAATGAAAGCATTATTTCCTTTTTTTTTTTTTTCTTAACTCTCATTCCCTCTTAAGTATAGGATAGAATTTTCCAGAGGATATATGAAGCATGATGATGTCACCATTCTGATGGCCAGTGGAATCTATTTTCTAGGATTTTCTAAGGCGAGGTCTTTGGGGTGTTCAATAATTTGGGGGTAGAAGGGCAGGGTCTTGCTCTGTCTCCGAGGCTGGAGTACATACAGTAGCGTAACCCCAGTTCACTGAAGCCTCGAACTGCTGGGCTCAAGCAATCCTCCCACCTCAGCCTCCTGAGTAGCTAGGACTACAGACACATGCCACCATGTCCAACTTATTATTATTTTTGTAGAGATGGGGTCTCACTTCGTTGCCCAGGCTGGTCTCAATCTCCTAGGCTGAAACAATCCTCCAGCCTCAACCTCCTAAAGTGCTGGGATGACAGGAATGAGCCACTACACCCACTCACTCAATAATGTTTATCAATGTAAAGGGGTCCTGAGATCAGAATGTTGTGGGGTTTTTTGGTGGTGGTGGTTGTTGTTATTATTGTTGTTGTTGTTTTGAGAGGAGTCTCTCTCGCTCTGTTGCCCAGGCAGGAGTGCAATGGCACAATCTCAGCACACTGCAGCTTCCACTTCCCGGGCTCAAGCAATTCTCCTGCCTCAGCCTCCTGAATAGCTGGTATTACAGGCACCCGCCACCACACCCAGCTAATTTTTAAAAATATTTTTAGTAGAGACAGACTTTTGCCATGTTGGCCAGGCTGGTCTTGAACTCCTGACCTTGGGTGGTCTGCCCACCTCGGCCTCCCAAAGTGCTGGGATTACAGGCATGAGCCACCGCTCCTGGCCTGAGATCAGAATGTTTGAGAACTGCTGGACTACTACGGTCTCTTTTTAAACCCTCACAACAACCTATGGGGTAGGTATAGTCATCCCTTTTTATAGATGAGGAAACTGAGGTTCAAAGAGGTAAGTGGGCCAGGTGCAGTGGCTCACACCTGTAATCCCAGCACTTTGGGAGGCCGAGGCAGGTGGGTCACAAGGTCAGGAGTTCAAGACCAGCCTGGCCAACATGGCGAAACCCGTCTCTACTAAAAATACAGAACAAACCAGCCAGGCGTGGTGGCGCACGCCTGTAATCCCAGGTACTCAGGAGGCTGAGGCAGGAGAATTGCTTGAACCCAGGAAGCAGAAGTTGCAGTGAGCCGAGATTGAGCAACTGCACTCCAGCCTGGGTGACAGAATGAGACTCCGTCTCAAATTAAAAAATAAAGTAAAATAGCCACCAGTGACACCATTGGCTAAGGAGCCTGAGAACAGAATCCCTCACTTTTGTTGCTTTTTTGTGTGTGTTTTTCTGTTTGTTTTGTTTGGGATATTTTATTATTCTGCACACTTCAAAAGAGGCTTGTGCAGCCCAAGAAGGCCTGTATTCCTAGCTCATTTCCCTCCCGTGGGGCTTTTGTGGACTTGCTCCTTGGGTTCGTCTTATTGTTCTTGTCCATGGATTGGGGCTGTAAAATAAAGAGATTGGATTTTTAAAAAGAAACAAATGTGGCCAGAATGGAGGTGCCCTGAACAGCTCAATTCTACCTGCAAACACAGGTTCACGGTAGCCCTTGGGGGTGAGCATTCTTTTTCTTAGGCAGTGGTCGAACCTTATCCACCGAGTCAAATCAGCCTGAAACCTGGGACCTATCTTTGACCCTACTCTTTCTCACCAGCCCACCCAGTCCACCTCCAAGGTCTGTGGATTTTTTTTTTTTTTTTTTGAGACAGAGTCTTGGTCTTGTCTCCCAGACTTGAGTGCAGTAGCGCGATCTCGGCTCACTGCAACTTCTGCCTCCCAGGTTCAAGCAATTCTCCTGCCTCAGCCTCCCGAGTAGCTGGGATTGCAGACAGCCACCATCATGCCTGGCTAATGTGTGTTTATTTTTTTTTTTTACGTATTTTTAATGGAGACGGGGTTTCACCATGTTGGCCAGGCTGCTCTCAAACTCCTGACCTCAGGTGATCCACCCACCTCAGCCTCCCAAAGTGCTAGGATTATAGGCATGAGCCACTGTGCCTGGCTGGTGTGTGGACTTTAACTCCTTCACTGGGCTTAAATGATTGGTGTCACAGAAAGAAAATGAGTTTTGGCATTAAACGCACCAGCGTTTGTTTCTGGTTTTGCTTTTATTTCTTTATTTGAAATGGGGTCTCCCTCTGTCACTCAGACTGGAATGCAGTAGCGTGATTGCAGCTTACCACAGCCTCAACCTCCCAGGCTCCAGTGACCCTCCCACCTCAGCCGCCCAAGTAGCTGGGACTACAGGCAGGAGCCACCATGCTTGGCTAATTTTTGTATTTTTGTAGAGACAGTGTTTCACCATGTTGCCCAGGCTGGTCTCAAACTGCTGGGATCATGTGATCCACCTGCCTTGGCTTCCCAAAGTGCTGGGAATACAGGCGTGAGCCACCACGCCCGGCCCAGACCTGCATGTGAATCCCAGTTTGCTCCTTCTACTCTCAGCAAGACCTTGGGCAGATATGACCTTGATCAAACAGGCACTATATTGTCCTGGCTCACCTTCAAGGTCACCCGCCATTCCCTGTGCCTGCTGACCGTCTCCATCCTCAAGTGCCCAGGGTCTCCCCTTGGTTGCAAGAGATCTTGCTTAGCCTTGAGCAGGGCAAGCAGAGTGCCCTAGATTTAACCCCTCCAGAGAAGGCATCCCCCAAAGAGGGCCAGAGGCTGTTGACTAAGCATCTCAGCTTCCTCATCCCTTTGGGGACAGGAGATGACACAAGGCACTGATTCCTCGGAAGGTCCCCAGCAGGATGTCAGTTGTCCATAACACACCTGCAATGTCTCTTCCTTCCCTACTCCCTCACTGGTGCTTCCTGGGATGGCCTCCCGAACAAACTACCTGCTCCCAAATCCTCCCAAATGCTAAGCTCTACAAGCCTCAGTTTTCCCTGTGGTAAAAGGGGGCTGGCAACATCCGCCTCACAGTGTTGTCAATGAGTGAGAATACGTAATAATCCTCGCCGTGGAAAAATCCAGAGGTGCATCTGCTCTCTCCCTGAGCCCATGTCTACTGTGTGCTCTATAGGATGAGGTGGGTGTTTATGAAGTCTCATAATGTCATGACTACCGTGGGTTAGTAGCCAGTGCACAAAGGCTAAGGTTTGGAGAATATACGTTACATGCTTGCATCAGTACTTAGGTTCTTACTGACGCTCCCGTGACAAATGAAAAATGGCTACTATAGAAAAGAAGGGAAATGGAAGTCTCCATCTAGGTGAGAAGACAAATACACTCTTCATTTGTCAGAAAGATTTCAGGTCCTTTCAGAAGTAGCATGAAAGAGCAGAGAGTTTGAATCTTGGCCCCATCACCTAATAGCTGTGTAAATGTGAACAATTTACTTGATGTTGCTGAGCCTGTTTTCTGCCTTGCAAAATTGTAATGAGAATTTAAATAATATCCGCTTCGAGTAGAGGCAGTTCTATTGTGGATAAGAAATGAAATGATATGGTCTTTGCTTTTCAGGATCTTAGAATCTCATTGGGAGATAGGGCCAGACAGGTGGCTCACGCCTGTAATCCCAGCACTTTGGAAGGCCAAGGCGGGTGGATCTCTTGAGGTCAAGAGTTCAAGACCAACCTGGACAACATAGTGAAACCCCTGTCTCTACTAAAAATACAAAAATTAGCCAGGCATGGTGGTGTACACCTGTAATCCCAGTTACTCGGGAGGCTGAGGCAGGAGGATTGCTTGAACCCACGAGGCAGAGGTTGCAGTGAGTTGAGATCATGTCACTGCACTCCAGCCTGCGCAACATAGCAAGACTCCATTTGAAAAAAAAAAAAAAGAATCTCATTGGGAGATAAAATCAGACACAGGAATAGCAGAAGCAGAGCGTGACTGGATCCTTGGCCAGCAATATTTACTGAGCACCTACTATGCACTAGACATTGAAATGCAGGTGCTTGCTAGAGGTGGTCACAGGAGACTCTCCCTCTACCAGTATTCATCTTATAAGCCACCTTTCCTTCCTCCCTCCCTCCCTCCCTCCCTCCCTCCCTCCTTCCTTCCTTCCTTCCTTCCCGTCCTTTCCTCTTCCTCCCTGTCTCCCTCCTTCCCTTCCTTCCTCACTTCTGTCTTCTCTCTCTTTTTCTCTTCTTTTCACCCATATTCTTTCATTCCTTCCTTTCTAAATCTGTTTTTCCCTCCTTCTCTGTCAGGACCATAGACCTCCAACCAGCAACATTACTTGATCTCAGGGGAGCTGCAGGTCCAGACGATCCCAAGCCCTGGAGATCCCGTCCATCCTTCAGGGTAAACTGGGAGCATCTTCTTCCACCCCCAGAGTATTTGAATTTGAATTTGAATGGAAGGAGGAGCATCATAACCACTGAATGCATCAAATATCTCTGAGTCCCATTATATGTAAGGTTCTCTACAAATAGCAGTATGCTGGAACCAGCTCATACTAGCTTCTAGGAAACAATTATAAGTTGTCAGGATTTTTCTCTTAAATTTATTCATTATTATTATTATTATTTGAAACGGAGTCTTGCTCTGTCAACCAGGCTGGAGTGCAATGGCGGGAACTCGACTCACTGCAGCCTCCACCTCCCGGGGTCAAGGGATTCTCCTGCCTTAGACTCCTGAGTAGCTGGGGTTACAGGAGCATGCCACCACGCCCAGCTAATTTTTTTGTATTTTTAGGAACAACGGGATTTCACTGTGTTGGCCTGGCTGCTTTCAAACTCCTGACCTCAGGTGATCCGCCTGCCTCAGTTTCCCAAAGTAGTGGAATTATAGGCGTGAGCCACTGTGCCTGGCCTTTTAATTTATTTTTTATTTTTTGAGACAGTTTCATCCAGGCTGGAGTGTGATGGCACACTCTCAGCTCACTGCAACCATTTCCTCCTGGGCTCAAGCGAGTATCATGCCTCAACCTCCCAAGTAGTTGGGATTACAGTCATGCACCACCATGCCTGGCTAATTTTTGTATTTTTTAGTAGAGACAGGGTTTCACCATGTTGGCCAGGCCAGTTGAAACTCCTCAAGTGATCTGCCCACCTCAGCCTCCCAAAGTGCTGAGATTACAGGTGGGAGCTATCATGGCCAGCAAGTTTTCAGGAATTTCTGAAGTGGCGGTTGTCACATTGGTAGCTTGAAGTCAGCCATGATGGGACTATTTATACTACCAAAATTGGCAGCTGCTACAAATCAGAAATTTATTTCCTTAGAGAGCCGGTTGTTAAACACTTACCAGCACACTAATGCATAAAATACAGGTTATACAAGAGAGACAGAGATGTGTAGAAACATGCCCTGCCTTCAAGGAGCTATATAGGAGGTGAGATGATAATGATGTTGAGAATGTTGCTGATTTATGGTCAGGAAATGAAAGTTCAAGTTTCAGCTGAGCCACCCAAGGCAGGTCATTTTCTTTCTCTGGAACTCAGATTTCTGTCTGTTAAATAGGAATGATGGTAATATCTTCCTGCCTTTTCCACTGGGTTTTTAGGGAATTCACCAAAAATGATACACGTGAAAGAATACCCGTTGGGGCCGGGTGCGGTTGTTCATGCCTGTAATCCCAGCACTTTGAAAGGCTGAGGCGAGTGGATCACGTGAGGTCAGGAGTTTGAGACCAGCCTAGCCAACATGGTGAAACCCCATCTCTACCTAAAATACAAAAAATAACCAGGTGTAGTGGCATGCATCTGTAATCCCAGCTACTCAGGAGGCTGAGACACAGGAATCGCTTGAACCCAGGAGGGAGAAGTTGCAGTGAGCTGAGATGGCACCACTGTACTCCAGCCTGGGCAACAGAGTGAGACTCTGCCAAAAAAAAAAAAAAGATGGGGGGTGGCTGTGGAATTATGTAACATCTCTCTGCCTTTCTCACTAGGTTATTAGAGAATTCACCAAAAATGATACACATAAAAGAAATCCCATTGGGATCTATACTGGGCTGTTCCAATCATAGAAACATCCAGAAGGCACAAGACTGTCACCTGAGTGCCCCCAAGACGGGATTTAACCACACACAGGACCACCCTGATGAACTATTAGAAGCCAAGAGAAGCAACAATTGAGTTTTATGTCCCCTGGTTAGACAGAAGCAGCTTGACAGTCTGGCCCTGTCTGCTATTTCTTTGTGCCTCTCACCAAGTGTAACACAGGATTGTGATCCTAAGGAATAAACAGGTGGTTCAGGCAGGAGGCTTGAGGGCACCTGTGGTGAGTCCGCCCACAAAGGCTGTGCTAAGAAGGGAGGCAGAGATAGTTCTGTCTTCTCCAATCCACTGCACAGAGGCTGTTGGGGCTGTGTGCAGGTATCTGAATGATGAAATGGAATGTCCTTGATGGATAAGGAGCAATAACTACTGCAAGCACATGACATGGATTGGGATCTTTTTAAAAAAATGTTAACCTAGGCTGGGTGCGGTGGCTTGCGCCTGTAATCCCAGCACTTTGGGAGGCCGAGGCGGGCAGATCACGAGGTCAGGAGATTGAGACCACCTGGCCAACATGGTGAAACCCCATCTCTACTAAAAATACAAAAATTAGCTGGGCATGGTGGCAGGCGCCTGTAGTCCCAGCTACTTGGGAGGCTGAGACTGGAGAATTGCTTGAACCCGGGAGGTGGAGGTTGCAGTGAGATGAGATCGCGCCACTGCACTCCAGCCTGACGACAGAGCAAGACTCTGTCCCAAAAGAAAAAAAAATTGTTAATCTAAAGAGCAAGGTAAGGGTGACTCGCTTTGTAGCCTGGGGGCTTCTCCTCGGGCCACTGGTGGAGCATCATCCTGAAGGTTTCTTTGTCAGCCGGTTGTCCCACTCACTTTCCCCTGGCATTCCAGCCTCACCTCCTGCACCCTCCCTGTTATTCTTCCTCCCTCCATGCCAGTCCAAGGCATTTACACTTGGAGCCACCCATTCTGTAGCGTAATTATAGGTTAAAAAAGTATTTGTATCTTTTTATCTAATGATTTAATGGTCTATCTTCCCAACCACACTGTAAAACCCTGGAGGGCATGGAATATTGTCAATTGTATCTGTTTCTCCTGCGCTTCTTATTAGTACCCTGGAAGTGCTCACTACATCATATGAGCCAGAGTGCTGGCCAGGAATGAGACCACGCTTTGCCTGTCGGGCACTGCATCTCCAGGGAACTCAGAGGCATCTCCAGGAAACTCAACACCTGAATATGTGAGCTGGTTCCTTAAAACAATCCAATGAGGCAGAGGTGTGAGCAGATCCTTTTTACGGCTAAGGAAACTGGGGCACAAGGAGGTTGATGGCACACTTGCCCCAAAGCGCAGCTAAGCAGCAAAGCCAGAATGCGAAGTTTGGTCTATCTTTTTTTTTTTTTTTTTTTTTTTTTGATACGGAGTCTCGCTCTGTCGCCCGGGCTGGAGTGCAGTGGCCGGTTCTCAGCTCACTGCAAGTTCCGCCTCCCGGGTTTACGCCATTCTCCTGCCTCAGCCTCTGAGTAGCTGGGACTACAGGCGCCCGCCACCTCGCCGGGCTAGTTTTTTGTATTTTTTTAGTAGAGACGGGGTTTCACCATGTTAGCCAGGATGGTCTCGATCTCCTGACTTGGTGATCCGCCCGTCTCGGCCTCCCAAAGTGCTGGGATTACAGGCTTGAGCCACCGCGCCCGGCCTGGTCTATCTTAAAAACCCGTGCTCTAGACCAGGTGCAGAGGCTCACGCCTGTAATCCCAGCACTTTGGGAGGCCAAGGCGGGCAGATCACAAAGTCAGGAGTTTGAGACAAGCCTGATCAACATGGTGAAACCCCATCTTTACTAAAAATACAAAAATTAGTCGGGCATGGTGGTATGTGCTTGTTGTCCCAGCTACTTGGGAGGCTGAGGCAGGAGAATCACTTGAACCTGGGAGGCGGATGTTGTAATGGGCCAAGATCACATCACTGCACTCCAGCCTGGGTGACAGAGTGAGACTCTGTCTCAAAACAAACCAACCAACCAACCCATGGTCTTAACAACTATGTTATTAGGCAACACTGAGGAAAAGCTGTGAGTTTATTGAGTGAGTAGAACTATGGTGTTATCCCAACTTAGCCAATTGAAGAACCGATGCACTCAGTGGTTAAGACAACCTGCCCACGTTGTCTTAGGCAGCCGGGACCTGCTGGGAAGGTCTTGGATGGTAGACCTCTGCAGGGAGTATGAACTGCCAAGGGCTGCTAGGTCTAGAAGAGAGGGCCTGGAAAGCGCTGGAGTCTCGGATGAACAGTTCTCTAGTAAAGGCAAACAAGATGATGGTAGAAAGACTTTAGGCTCCGAAGGGCGCCTCCGTCCTCTTCGTTAGGTTTGCCCTTAAATCCAGTGTGATTCGGTGCAAGCCTCCATTTCAGGTCTGTTTTCCTTTCTTCCTTCCCTTTTGCTCATCCTCGTGCAGAGCTCAGGGTATTTTTGGTGTTTTATTTTTTCACTTTTCCTCCTGCACTGTGTGACTGCAGCAGAATGTTCCGGGAACATCTAGTTAGAGATCACTTCGTGTGCTCCAAGGCCTGGGGACATGCTGTCCTCCTGGCCAGGTGGCCGCCAGGAACTGTTAATATGGCAGCAGCGCCAGCCTCCCGGGGCTAAGGGGGCACAGGATGGGCCTGGCCCAGTCCCTCAGGACTACCCCGGAGGCTCTATAGGCAGACCAGATACCAGGGTTACATGGGGGCTGCAAAACCCAGAGCAGGGGCCAAAACTGAGATGAAGGCCAAAGCCCTGCCTTCAGATTCTACTTCTTCCCCAGCCAAAGTCAGCCCTGGGCTTCTCCTTGGCCTTCAGAAATAGCCACTGAGGTGCAGACCGACTCTGGTGGCCTAGAATGTCTCAATCTGGTCCTCTTTGCACGTGTCACTCTGCAGACCCATCAAGCTGGCATTCAGAGCTCCATTCCCAATAGAGACACCTCTCATCTCTTGACATTTCTAACCTGCCAGGCACTGCATCAAGTACTTCCTATATAAGATTGCAAGATAAGGCCGGGTGTGCTGGCTCAGGCCTGTAATCCTGCCTGAGAGGCAGTTTGTACCTTCTCATCTGCCCCTACAAAAGTATTGGCTCATGGTGCCTTTAACAGGGCAGTAAGTATCGGACCAGGAAACGAGTACATCTGGGTACTAATCCCAGTTCTCACCTAAACCTCTGTGGATCCAACTTGACTTCTCTGCATCCCATGCACGAGAAGTCAGAGGCACAGTTCTAAGTCCTTGACCTATATGAACTCATTCAGTCCTCATCTCTTTGAGGCAGAGACTACTGTTGTCCCTATTACACAGGAGGAAACTGAGGCAGAGAGAGGTTCGGTTACTTCAGGCTGACTTCAGAGACTTCAGGCTTAATCATGACATAAGACTACCCTTGAGGCCACACAGCACAGTGGTTGTAGCATAGACTCTGGAGTCAGAATACTGTGGGTTCAAATCCTGGCTCTGTTGTTTGGAAGCTCTGTTACTAAGTTACCTCTTAAGGGGAGAAAAAGCTGTGTTAATAACAGTGATTGGCTATATTTATGTGTGTTCCAAGTATTGCACAGGACATGATATTGCATGGGACATGCTTACACTAAAAAACTCAAATTGAACGGATATCCTGAATCTTATTGAGACGGAGTCTCACTCTTGTTGCCCATCCTAGAGCGCAATGGTATGATCTCAGTTCACCGCAACCTCCACCTCCCGGGTTCAAGAGATTCTCCTGCCTCAGCCTCCTGAGTAGCTGGGATTACAGGCATGCACCACCGCACGTGGCTAATTTTGTATTTTTTAGTAGAGTCGGAGTTTCTCCATGTTGGTCAGGCTGGTCTTGAACTCCTGACCTCAGGTGATCTGCCCACCTCGGCCTCCCAAAGTGCTGAGATTACAGGTGTGAACCACCACACCTGTCAGGAGAGACACATTTCAATATCTTGACAGCCAGCACAGCCATAGCCATATATGTTGGTGAACTTTAGACTCATGTATCAAGCTTCAGGAAATAAACTGTCTCCATCCACTAGAGAAAGAAAGGTTGAGGGATAATGTGTTTGAGCCATGCTTGGTTGAATCCCCTCTCACTGTGGAACAGTGCAGCAGTCATAACTGTCTGTCATTAAACAGTCAGATAGGCAGGGGTCAGTTCCTGTCACTCATAACAGGCCTTCGCTGTCAAAATCTGATAAAAGACCGGGTGCAGTGGCTCATGCCTATAATTCCAGCACTTTGGGAGGTCAATGTGGGTGAACTGCTTGAGCTCAGGAGTTTGAGACCAGCAGGGGCAACATAGGAAGACCTTGTTTCTACCAAAACAAAAAACAAAAAACAAAAAACAAAAAACAAAAAACCAGCCAGTGTGGTGGCACACCCCTGTCGTCCCAGCTACTTGGGAGGCTGAGGTGGGAGGACCATTTGAGCCCAGGAGATCGAGGCTGCAGTGAGCTGTGATTGAGCTGTGATTGAGCTGCTGCACTCCAGCCTGGGTGACAAAGGGAGACCCTGTCTCAAAAAAAAAAAAAAAAAAAAATCTGATACAATATGGTTAGCCCATGTTATGGCGATTTCAATAGGAAGAATACTTGTAAAAGGTTTTTAGAGAAAGCCCCAGACCAGACATCAGGGGGCTTAGATGCTAGTCCAGTTATGTTCCTAACTGTGAGATGTAGAACAAGCCATTCTCTTTTCTTTTCTTTTCTTTTCTTTCTTTCTTTTTTTTTTTTTTTTGAGACAGAGTCTCCCTCTGGGATTACAGGTGCCCATCACCATGCCCAGCTAATTTTTGTATTTTTAGCAGAGATAGGTTTTCACCATGTTCATCAGGCTGGTCTCAAATTCCTAACCTCAAGTGATCTGCCCACCTTGGCCTCCCAAAGTGCTGGGATTACAGGCATGAGCCACCATACCCAGCTGAACAAGCTATTCTCTAATTTTGTTTCGTGACAAGAAAGAACTGGGGAATGGATTTGCCATGACTCATTTGGTTGCAAATGATAAACAATCAACTCAAACAGGTTAAAGCCCCAAACTGGACGTATCTGTTCACATAACTGAAAAGTTCAGAGATGAGGTTAGTTTCAGGTATAGCTGGATCCAGGGGCTCAAAGGAAGTTTCTATGATTTGGTCTCTTCCTCACGCTTTCACAATCAGTCATGCCCACTTTATATGGTGACTCCAGTAGCTCAGCCCGACATGATCCTTACAGCTAGCAATCCCATCAGAAATAGACCTTCTGTATTCAATAGGTCCATCCAAAAGATTATATTTGTACTGATAGGAGTCATGTGTCCATCCGAAATGAATGACTAAGGCTGGAGGGATAGAATATGCCCATCGTCCAGGTCTGCATTATATGTCCACCCTTTGGAGCCAGGAGCAGGTTAGCCCCATCCAAAGATCTGAGAGTACAAGAGCGTTGGTTTTCCCAAAGATAAATCGGGGTGCTGTGAGAAAAGGAAGAAAGAAAGGATGCTGATGCTGGGAAGCCATGGCAGGTGTCTACCACAATTGGCTCTCAGGTGGCTCCTAGTTCTAAAAATCTGTAATTTTGGAGAATAAAGTTCTCTGCTTTCTGTCCTTTGATAGCTTACAAAGAGGACAATGTGGGGCAGAAGATAGTGTTCTCTTTTTGATTTATTTCTATTTAGTAGAGATGAGGTCTCACTATGTGGCCCGGGCTGATCTTGAACTCCTGGACTCAAGCAGTCTTCCCACCTCAGCGTCCCAAAGTGCTGGGATTACGGACATGAGCCATCATGTCCAGCCTACTGTTTCTTATCTCACCTGTTTTTCCACTGTCGTGTGCCCCTTTGGGAAGAGAGCAAAACAAAGCATTGACCTTGTAAAAAGTCAAAAAAGGCCACTCTTCAGTAGCATGGATGGAAGACATTCTGCATCTTCCTTCCCAAACAGTGTGGGTCTCCAGGCAAAGAATTAATCATTATAAATGGTGGGGAGGGACGCACAGCATCAGCATCTATTGCCATCTGAGCAGCCACATTGTCACTCATAGAGCAACAACATTTGCTCTTCTCCCTTCCCAGAAGCATTTACCCTAAAGAATCCTCTGGTCCTTAAATCAAGCTCCAGTCTGATTTGTATGCTGTAATGGTGATACACACCATCTGGTTACAACTAGGTCCCAATGCCAAATGGTGAACTTGTCTGGGAAAGTGCAGTTTTGTGAACAACAGTAGAAGGACAGTCTGCTGAACGGAGGTTAAATACTTTCATATGTCTCAGCTAACCCAAAAACTTCCCTGAATTCTCATTAAAAAAATAAAAAAATCATAATCTGATGTTTTAACCTCATTAAATGCTGCACTTTGAGAAGCAAGAAAAGGACTGAGTTGAAAATTGGCACCTGGTTCAGGTCACTGAGCTGTAATTCTGTCTTTGCCTTGCCTGGTTTCCCTGTAGGGGAGTGCTCTGCAGAGTGACAGGAAATTGGGCAGGGGTTGAAATTTCCTAGAGCCTCTGAGAAGCCTTTTCCTCTCCCAGCCCCAACCCACAAAGCCGATTCTAGTTCCTTCCTCCATAACTCTCCACTGCTGCCCAGGCCCATTCCTTTCCCCCACTGCCTTTGGGGGACAGGCCGCCATGTTGGTTCTTGAATCCTGGCCAAAAGATTGAGAAGTCCGGAAGCAGTCAGCTCCTTCTTTTGAAGCCATTGGCTTCCTTTCTGTCCCTGCCTCCTTTTCTCCTTTCCCTTCTATGCTTCTATTCTCATTTTTCTTCTATATGTCTATTTTCTTCCAGTTTTTAGTAGCAGTACTGAAAATTCTAATAAGAAAACTTAGAAGCAATTTTTTTAAAGTAGTAATGTAATATACAAAAGACCATTCATTGAATTGTATGATTTAAATGGGTGAATTGTGTGATTATATAAATGATATTTTAATAATTTTGTTTTTTTAAAAAAAGAAGAAAATATGAGAACTACAAGTGGATAGTATAGGTAATTGAAGATGCGTTTATCTAGCAGTATTCATTCATAAGACTAAGGAATCACTTACTACCCACATCCAAAAATGGGTTGAGTTGATGGAGATTGAGCGGTACATTCACCTGACTTGGCATCACAGCTGTTCTTTTTCCTCCCTTCCAGAAGCCAAAATGGCAGATGAGTTTGAGGTTACGGTCCAAACTGGAGATTCTGTGTACAGAGTGTATTTATGTGGGTGGGAGTCTTTCCATGGCCTCATAAAGTTTCATCTCCTAAGCATCGCAGCGTTTGTAGTCTCAGAGGTTAAATTCGACTAACAATGGCTTCCTTTTCTGAGAACGACTTGGTTAAAAGGTGTATGACTCATATTTGTCAGGGGCAATTTGCTTTTATCTGACTTTTTTCCTCATTGGCGTCACTTCCTCCTCCTTTCGTTTTCTCAGAGGTAGCGTTGGGATTTGGCAACATGAACACAGCAATTTACAGGGAGGTCACACACAGTCTCCCGTTTGGCTCCGGTGGCCATGCTCAGAGCTACCCTAGGTTACCCTAGGCCTTCATACACCACCTGCCCCAGTTCGCACACTCTCAGCCCTGCATAGGAAATTCACCACTTTATGGCTTCGCGTAAAAGTGCCATTCTGAATAAACGCAAAAGCAATCAAATGCTCTTGAGTTGTTGGTCTTAAATATCAGTCATGCTTCATCGCAGGCATGCAGGACCTGTTCCTTGTATGATATCGTCATATAAAGATTAAGGACCTCAGGGGCATCTTAATGAGGTGATAATGAGGAAAAAATGTTCTGGTTTTTGGCGGGGGCCTGTAGTCTTCACTTTAATGTTCAAAATGGGTTTAATCTGACATTGAACTCCTTGTTATACAGTATTAAGGAAGAGTGGGGAGGGAAATGAAGATGGTACTCGGGTAGGGGTGTGGGTGTGTGGTTGTGGTTGTGTATGGGTGTGTGTGTACGCGCAGGTGTGTGTGCGTGGATGTGTGGGGGTGTGTGTACGTGTGTGTGTAGGTGTGTGTCGGAGGTGTGTGGGGGTATGTGTGTGTGGGGGCGTGTTGGTGTGGGTGTGGGGGGGTGTAGGGGTGTGTGGGGCTGTGTGTGTGGGTGTGTGTGGGTGTGTGGTTGTGTTTGTGTATGGGTGTGTGTGTACGCGCGGTGTGTGTGCGTGGATGTGTGGGGGGTGTGGGGTGTGTGGGTGTGTGTGTGGGGGTGTGTGGAGGTGTGTGTGGGGTGTGTGTGTGTGGGTGTGTGGGTGTAGGGTGTGTGGGGTGTGTAGGTGTGTGTGGGGGTGTGTGGGGCTGTGTGTGTGGGTGGGTGTGTGTATGGGTGTGTGGTTGTGTTTGTGTATGGGTGTGTGTACGCGCAGGTGTGTGCGTGGATGTGTAGGGGTGTGTGGATGTGTGGGGGTGTGTGTAGGTGTGTGTGGGGGAGGTGTGTGTGGGTATGTGTGTGTGGGGGTGTTGGTGTGAGTGTGTGGGTGTAGGGGTGTGTGTGGGTGTGTGGTTGTGTTTGTGTAGGTGTGTGTAGGTATGTATGGGTGTGTGTGCACGCGTGCAGGTGTGTGTGCGTGGATGTCTGGTGGTGTGTGTGTAGGTGTGTGTGGGTGTGTATGGGGTGTGTGTGTATGTGTGTGGGGGTATATGTGTGTGAGTGTGTGGGGGCATGTGTGGGGTGTGTAGGTGTGTGGGTGTGTGGGTGTAGGGTGTGTGTGGCTGTGTGGGTTGTGGGGGTGTGTGGAGGTGTGTGTGTGGGTGTGTGTGGATGTGGGTTTGTGTGAGGGGGTGTGAGTGTGGGTGTATGGGGGGATGAGGGTGTGTGTGTGTGTGTATGTGTGTGGGGGGGTATATGTGTGTGAGTGTGTGGGGGGGTGTGGGGTGTGTAGGTGTAGGTGTGTGGGTGTGTGTGGGTGTAGGGTGTGTGGGGCTGTGTGTGGGTGTGTGTGGGTTGTGGGGGTGTGTGGGAGTGTGTGGAGGTGTGTGTGGGGTGTGTGTGGGGTGTGTGGGTGTAGGGTGTGTGTGGCTGTGTGGGTTGTGGGGGTGTGTGGAGGTGTGTGTGTGGGTGTGTGTGGATGTGGGTTTGTGTGGGGGTGTGAGTGTGGGTGTATGGGGGGATGAGGGTGTGTGTGTGTGTGTATGTGTGTGGGGGGGTATATGTGTGTGAGTGTGTGTGGGGGGTGTGGGGTGTGTAGGTGTAGGTGTGTGGGTGTGTGTGGGTGTAGGGTGTGTGGGGCTGTGTGTGGGTGTGTGTGGGTTGTGGGGGTGTGTGGGAGTGTGTGGAGGTGTGTGTGGGGTGTGTGTGTGGGTGTGTGGGTGTGTGTGTGGATGTGGGTTTGTGTGAGGGGGTGTGAGTGTGGGTGTATGGGGGGATGAGGGTGTGTGTGTGTGTGTATGTAGGCACACTGTACTTGGAATTTTTTTTGTTTTCAAGACACGGTCTTGCTCTGTTGCCCAGACTGGAGTGCAGTAGCATGATCTTGGCTCACTGCAACCTCTGCTTCTCAGGCTCAAACTGTCCTCCTGCCTCAGTCTCCCTAGTAGCTGGGTCTATAGGCACATACCACCATGCCTGGCTAATTTTTTCTATTTTTGGTAAAGATGGGGTTTCATGATGTTGCTCAGGCTGGTCTTGAACTCCTGGGCTAAAGTGATCCACCCGCCTCAGACTCCCAAAGTATTAGGATTGCAGGCGTGAGCCACTGCGCCAGGCTGGAACTTTCTTAATCTGCCTTTTATTGCTCTTGAACACCTGCCCATAATATCATGAGGTTCTCCTTTTGACACAGACTACCCAAGTCCTAGGGCAGTAACTCCAAGGAGCTTCCTTCTCTAATATCCAGACCTCTTTATGTTCCCTTCCCCTGTATTTATACCACTGTCTTTGCCGCATTACACTATTATTGTTTTCGCTGTTTCCTAAGGTGTCCTTTGTTACTCTTGAAGACCTGCCATTATTTCAAAACCTTTTCTCTTTATATGAACCACTGTGGAGCAATAGGGTGAGGGAGCTTCTGACTTCACCATACAGATGGTCTTTATTCTCCCTTCCTTCCTCCTTCTTTCTTTTCAGACACTTGGAATAATCAGATAGTTGAGAATGTTCTTTGAAATGGGAAGTCACAAACTGTGTCCTTTGCTGAGTGACTTAACCCCTTTGGGGGAAAAAGATTTGTATAAAACCAAGCCGGCATTGTTGTGACTATGGAATAAGAACAATAGATGAGTTAAATCATTCATTCATTTGTAAGCTAAATATTTCCCTGGGGTTATGACAGGTTTCCTGTATGTTTATGCACAAAATTACATTTGCCCTGAATCTTCACCCATTCGACTAAGAGGATTCTACAGTCCGTTTGTGTGTGATTCTCCTATTCCTAGAAGTACAAAATGTTCTTAGTCATATCCTCATTTTTGCTCCCTTGCCAGTTAATTCAGCCCACAATCAATTATCCATCCATCCTTTCATCTATCTGTTCATCTGTCCATCCATCTGTCTACTCATCCATTCATTCCACACATATTTATTGAGCATTTAAATGAGGCAGGTACTCAACTAGATGACTAGTGAGGGATTTGGTGTGAGTCTGAATATCTGCCCTCTGGGAGAATAGACTCTCACAAGGGATATAGACAAAGAAGTAGACAAACAATTACAATACGTGTTAAGTCCAGTACAGAGTAGACTGGGCACACAGAGAAGGGGCAGCTGGCCAGAGTTAGGGACTCAGAAAAAGTGCCCCTAAAGAAATGCTATCAAAGACCCAAAGGATAAGAAAAAGCAGGGAGGAGACCGGACATGGTGGCTCACGCCTGTAATTCCAGCACTTTGGGAGGCCGAGGTGGTGGATCACTTGAGGTCAGGAGCTCGAGACCAGCCTGCGCAACATGGTGAAATCCCGTCTCTACTAAAAATACAAAAAATAGTGAGGCATAGTGGTACGTGCCTATAATCCCAGCTACTTGGGAGGCTGAGGCACGAGAATTGCTTGAACCCAGCAGGTGGAGATTGCAGTGGGCCAAGATCACCCTACTGCACTCCAGCCTGGGCTACAGAGCAAGACTCTGTCTCTCAAAGAAAGAAAAAAAAGAAAAGAAAGGAAAAGAAAAGAAAAGAGAAAGCAGGGGAGAGGAGAGAAGGACTTTTTTTCAGAAAAATATCCAATGACGTAATCTACTACTCTCCTAAGCAAACTAACTCATCTTGCTGATCCCTGAGCCTCTCACATAATGATGGATTTTCATGTAGAAAGAGCAGAGATTTGGATTTAGTGGCTCAGGACAATTTTGCTTAAATTTTTCTGGGTGGAGGTTGCCTCATTTGTAATACATGCAAGGTAATAATTCCTAACCTACAGAGTTGTTACAAGAATTAGATGTGTTACAGGCAAAGCCCCCAGCACATGAGAGGCCTTCACAAATGGTAGATCTTATTACCATGAAAAGCAAAAAAAAAAAATCAGTAGTTCTTAAGGGCAAGGGTGGGGTGGGGGTGGGGGGGTTGGGACTCCCAGGAAGCTCTTAAAAAAAAAGAAAAAAAAAGTAAGGACAAATAAACAAACACACCCAGGCTCCATCCCAGGAGGTTCTGAGTCACTAGGTCTGGGGTGGGTCTCTAACATCTGAACTCTGCAGGTGATTCTGATCTTAGCTCCATAGGTGATCCTGGTCTTAGCCACAGTTGGGAAGTGCAGCCGTGCCCTGCAAAGGCAAGGCTCTATTTTCATTCATAGAGCTGCCATTTTAAGTACATTAAAACCACAACTAAGAGCGCAGTAACCATGATTTAAAGTAACTATTAAACAGAGTTGGAAGGGCGTGCTGATGGTCAGTAACCACCCTCCCTGGGTAATTGAGAAGGGACTTATGAATCAGTGAAAGTGGAACTGCAGAATTTCTCAGGCTCTTAGAAATGAGACCTGTAAAAACGTCTGGCTGGAGTCAGAGTGGAATTTAGCTGTCATATTTCTCTTGACTGACCACTGTAACCCTTTGGTAATTGATCTAGTAAATTAGTAACTCATATCACACAGCAGCTTAAGCTTTCCAGAGTTCATGATTGCTTGCTGAAAATAGACATCTGGCCGTAGAATTTCCAGCGTAACTAGTAAAGAAAAATTCAGACAGCCATTTGCTCATGAAAAGTCTCAATATTTCAACCCCACAGTCTGAAATTTCAGTTGTTCAGGGTGGAATTCTTAAGTATGTTTGTAAATGTTCCCCGAATGGAGAGTGTTCAAGCTGTTTGTCTCTTATTCACTCGCTCACTGTAAGACAACACAATACAACACAGTTGACGTTTGGATTTGCCTAGAGCTTCAAGACAGTCACTATCTACGAATTGCTGGGGAAAAAAATCTCAGGAATAAGCAAGCTTTGGTCTTCAGAGGTGGTTGCTTTAGAGATAGGATAAGAGGAGACTAAATATTCTTGGTTTGTCCTGAATCATGTCAGCAAAGAAAGAGCCTGGCATACAACTCTTTCCAAATATTATCCAAGGAACTTCTCTGAGAATCACCAGCCAGAGCTTACGAAACCCGCAGGTTCCTGGGCACTCTCCCAGCCTTTCTGAATTTCTGGAGGTGAGGGCCAAGGCTCCCAGGTGATTTTTATAGTCATGATTACCTTATGAGAAGGTAAAAAATGAGGCTGGGCACCATGGCTCATGCCTGTAATTCCAGCACTTTGGGAGGCTGAGGCAGGAGTATTACTTGAGCCTAGGAGTTCGAAACCAGCCTGGGCAACAAAGCAAAACACCATCTCTGGGAGAAAAAGAAGAAGAAGAAGAAGAAAATTAGCCGAGCATGGTGGTGCATGCCTGTGGTCCCAGCTAATTGGGAGGCAGTGGTGGGAAGATCCCTTGAGCCCAGCAGTTGAAGGCTACAATGAGCCATGATCATGCCACTGAACTCCAGCCTGGGCAACAGAGTGAGACCCTGTCTCCAAAAAAAATAAGTAAATAAATAAAAAGAGGGTGATAATGTATTTTTAGTACACTCTCATTTTGCCACAATGGAATTCTATGTCTGCATTTAGATTTTTTTTTTAAAAGAGTAAGTTAAGAGCATGAGACTTGGAGTCACCCATTTCCACTCCCTGTTCCTTTGCTAATTCTTTTTTTTTTTTTTCTTTGAGATGGGGTCTCACTCTGTTGCCCAGGCTGGAGTGCAATGACATGATCACAGCTCACTGTAGCCTCGAACTCCTGGGTTCAAGTGATTCTCCTGTCTCAGCCTCCCAAGTAACTGGGATTACAGGTACACACCCACACCCAGCTAATTTTATTATTTTTTGTAGAGAGCAGGGTCTATTGTTCAGGCTGGTCTCAAACTCCTGGGCTCACGTGATCCTTTCGCCTTGGCCTCCCTAAGTGCTGGGATTACAGGCGTGAGCCACCATGCCCAGCACCTCCCTTACCCGTTTTGAACTTCAGTTGCCTTCTCCATAAATGGCACTAATAAGGGGGGTTATCCTTCCCCCCACATTTCCTTAAAGACTAAATGAAAAAAATGGATATGAAAATACTTTGTAAACTAAAAATACACAGTTCTAACATTATATCCATTTTATATATGAAGAATCTACAGTTTAGGATTCCCAGCTGACAAAATTCCTCCTTAATTTGGCTGTTTTTATTTTTATTCAAAGAGAGGAGGGTGTTTCCATACACAATGAGCCGTCTAGCCCTAAGCATAAATAAGGCAGTTCAGATGTTGCAAAGAAGGAGACAGGGGTCATTAAGTCCTTAACATATCAATCCAGAATTGCATAATGCACATCTAGAGCAGCTACCAAGGAACAGAAGCAGCTTAATGTGTTCCCCAAAGCGCATTATGCTATTCTACATCTAGGAAACTGCTTAAGTCAGAGCTTTCTCCAACCAAAGCAATGTCCACTATCTTTGACGGCTTGCCTGCAGATAATTTTTTTTTTTTTTTTTTTGCCCATTTCATGAAAAAAAAAAAAAAAACTGGCTGTAGGACAAGCCAGCTTGATGCATTTTGTGACAGATCTTTGCTAATATTCTAATCTCTCAGGCCCCAGACATGAGTCCTCAAAAGAGATGGAAAGACTTTGTCCTAAATGTAGTTGATATATAAGAACCTTCCATTATCTGCCTTACCTTACCCATCTGAGCTTCAGTCTAAGAAAGGAGGTTGTCTCCTTCACAAGACGCATTCACTGGCATTTTCAATGGACAGAGATTGAGTAATGCATTAAGTAGTCCTGTATGCAGCTGTTGATACTTAATCACCTGAGATCTCTTCAGTACTGTTTATCTGGCATAATCCGATAGGTGCCCGTCCAATTATTTGCTTTGAATAGATCTGTTTCCCAGGCCTAGAGGAAATAGCCATTGATGGTAGAACTCGTATAAGCCCCTACCTAGCAAACAAGGAAAGGCTGGTGGGGAAGAGAGAACAGGAAGAGAGAAGTAGGACCCGTGGCTTACTAAGCCTCTGTGGGAGATGAAATGACTGTCTGGACTGGAAAGAGAACTTGCACTCATTCTGCTCATCCACTCATTCATTCATTTCATTCATCTGCTCAACAATATTTACTGCATGCCCCTCTGTGCCAGGCAGTGTCGTGGGCACAGGAGCTCTGTGCCATCCTCAGATGAAAGTCACTTAGCACATTGCTATAGCCTGGGTTTATAGCCATACATAGTATTTACAAGTTGGGGAAGTTTTCCTCTTGCTTTGTTTGGGAGAACAAAGAACTATAAGAAATACTGGGCTAAAGCAAAGGGGAGAAAATCCAGTTCCACCTGGCTCCTTCCTGAATGGGCTCCCACCCCTTTCTGGAGTAGGTGGGGCAGTCAGAGCCCCTAACCACTGGCTTGGAAAGAAAAATCCTGAAGTCATTTGATCCAGCTCTAAGAGGTGCATTCTACCAGGAACTAGAAGGCACCTTCCAGGGAGTTAACCCTTTTGATCACAAGTACAAAATGCAAGACCTTCCAGGCACTAAGAGGATGCATTATATGAACTTGAAAAAGTTGATGATGATGAAATGACAATGATGTGATGATGATGATGACTGATGACAATAAATAGCTCCCATTTATTGAGCTTTTACTGGGTATCAGGTACTGTGCTATGTGCTTTGTGTATTATTTCATTGCATCTTCACAACAGTATGAGGTAGATACAGTGATTATCTTTATTTTACAGATAAGAAAATTGAGTGTAAGTAAAGTTAGGACTTTTGTCCAAAGACATACAACTACTAGATGTCAGAGCTGGGTCAGTGTTGGTTTATCTTCCTTCTCTGTTCCTTTGGTTCTATTTGGGACTGTAAAACAATGTGGGCTCACTTCTATGTAAAAAGTCCCACGTAGTTCCTATTCTATTTTGTATGTGTGTCGGTTGATCCAGGAGTTGTTTGCCTGGCATAGATGGCTCCTCTGATCTGATTCGACTTTCTCGGTCTTGGAAGTCCTCCGTTTTCATTTACTGTCTAGTAAGATGGGGAGGGGCACAAAGAAATGCCAGTGTGAGGTTACCTTTGGCCAAAGTCTTGAGGCCATCCAAGAACCAGCTACCTCTTTAGCCCCGAAGACCTAAGGACCAAAGATCCCAAAGAAGTAAGTGACATGGAGGAAAGAACAGATGATACCAAATGAGGACAGATGATACCAAATCAGGACACACACCAGAGCCAAGGAGAGAGTGGAAATGGTCCTGAGTACCAGCACTACTCCTTTTGACATTCCTCAGCAGTGACCAAGTTTTGCTCTTTTAGAGTGGGAGGGAGCTTTGCTCTTTTACAGCTCTGTGGCTGAATCAGGCTGGGGACAGAAGTGAGTAATGCCTCCATAGGTTAAAACAAAACAAAACACTGGGCGCAGTGGCTCACGCCTGTAATCTCAGCTGGGAGGCTGAGGTAGGCAGATCACGAGGTTGGGAGATTGAGACCATCCTGGCTAACATGGTGAAACGCCATCTCTACTAAAAATACCAAAAAAATGAGCCGGATATAGTGGCAGGCGCCTGTAGTCCCAGCTACTCGGGAGGCTGAGGCAGGAGAATGGCGTGAACCCAGGAGGCGGAGCTTGCAGTGAGCAGGGATCGCGCCACTGCACTCCAGCCTGGGCGACAGAGCAAGGCTCCGTCTCAAACAACAACAAAAATGATGACTACTGAGGAGGTTTTCGGGAGTTGCAGAACATGGCACAGCTCTGGAATGAATGTCTTACTTTCTTTTAAAGGACAGTGTCCACCTGGATGTTTGTACACGGGTGTCTCTGTTCACGAATCTAACATAAGCTTTCCATGGTCCATCCTGTTTGAGGTGGAATGCAGTGTTTGCATCCTCAGTACCTGTTCAAGTATCTGGGACTGAGCAGACACTCCATAAATGTGTGCAGTTTATTTTATTTTGAGACAGGGTCTCATTCTGTCACCCAGGCTGGAGTGAGGTAGTGTAATTATGGCTAACTGCAGCCTTGACCTCCCAGGCTCAAGCAATCCTCCCACCTCAGCCTCTTGAGTAGTTAGGACTTCAGGCATACACCCAGCTAATATTTTAAAATTATTATTATTTTTTGCAGAGACACGGTCTCTCTTGGTTGCCCAGGCTGGTTTTGAATTCCTGGGCTCAAGTGATCCTCCTGCCTTGGCCTCCCAAATTGCTGGGATTACAGGCCAGTGCATCTGGCCATGTGTGTGGTTTAAATGAAGAGCATAGCACTTCTCTCTGGCAGAGACTGAGCTGAGGAGATAACAGAGAAGCCCACCAGGTGAACACAGGAGTACCTGTAGGGCAGGTGGCAATGGCCAGGCCACTGATTAGGCAGGTGGAGAAGGACTAAGTGGATGGTATCAATTGGAAAGTCCAATAGTATAGAAAAAAGTGTCATGCAGAGCATAGGTCTAGAGAATGAAGCCAGACTGTGAGCCTGAGGTCAAAGCAGAGAGCAGGCCAGAGATGGTGCTTGGGTGTCAAGGAAGGGCCCAAGCACTACAGTGTAGCGGGAAAAGTCTAGGCTTTAGAGTCAGGCAAACTGAGATTGAATTTTGCCTCCACTTACTGGCCTCTCTGAGCTTTGGTTTAGTCTTCCCTAGCTGCAAAGTAGAGATAATAAAACCTACTAATTCTGCTTATGTATCACTGTGTAACTACGTATCTCAAAATTTAATGACTTAAAACAACAGCCATGGTTTTATTTTATTTTGTTTTTGAGATGGGGTATTGCTTTTTTGCCCCGCTGGTCTCAAATTCCTGGGCTCAAAGTCATTATTTTTATATCTCACAATTCTGGGCAGGGCTTGCCTGGGCGATTCTTCTGTTCCATGTAGTATCAATGGATGTCACTAAATGGTATTCAGCAGGCTGGGAGGCTGCTCTGGAGGGTTCAAGAGGGTATCACTCATAAGTCTGGAGCCTTAGTAGGGATGACTGGCAAGCTGGGCTCAGCTGGTACTGTCAATCAGCACACCTACACCATGAATACCTGGCATGGTGGTATTAAGGTAGCTGAACTTCCTATGTGACTCCAGAGAGTAAGGAGAAAACAGCAGAGCTTTTTTTGTTTTGTTTTTTGTTTGTTTGTTTGTTTGTTTTGGAGACAGAGTCTCGTTGTGTCACCCAGGCTGGAGTATAACGGCATGATCTTGGCTCACTGCAACCTCCACCTCCCGGGTTCAAGTGATTCTTCGGCCTCAGCCTCCCGAGTAGTTGGAATTACAGATGCCCACCACCATGCCCGGCTAAGCTTTGTATTTTTTAATAGAGACGGAGTTTCACCATGTTGACCAGGCTGGTCTCAAACTCCCAGCCTTAGGTGATCCACCCGCCTCAGCCTCCCAAAGCATGGGGATTACAGGCATGAGCCACCGGCCCAGCCAGGCACAGTTTTTTATGAGTGAGCCTCTCACTGTATTCTGTTGGTGGGTATATACACAGGACCACCAGGATCCAAGCAGAAGGGACATAGGACCTACCTTTTGATGGAAAAAGTATTGAAGAATTTGCAGCCATGTTTTAAAATTGCTACACTATCTCGTGGTGAAGATTGAATAGACAGCATTTAGCACAATGTCTGGCATGCAGTAGGTGCTCATAATATTAGCATCTTTTCATCATCTTGTACCCTCAAGGAGAAAAATAAATGAAGTTTATGGTCTGGGATTTCATGCCAGAAGGGCCTGTATCAGTTAGGAAGTCTTAATCATAAGTAATAGAAAATATTCATATGATGGCTTCAACAGGCCAGGCGCAATGGCTCACACCTGTAATCCTGGCACTTTGCAAGGCCGAGGGGGGGGATGGATCACCTGAGGTCAGGAGTTCGAGACCAGCCTGGCCAACACGGGGAAACCCCGTCTCTACTAAAAATACAAAATAAGCCATGTGTGGTGATGCGCGCCTGTAATCCCAGCTACCCGGGAGGCTGAGGCAGGAGAATGCTCAAACCTGGGAGGCAGAGGTTGCAGTGAGCCAAGATCGTGACACTGCACTCTAAGATGATATATTATCTCATATGACAAGAAGATGGGAGTTAGGGCTGGACGGTGGCTCACACACCTGTAATCCCAGCGCTTTGGGAGGGTGGGGTGGGAGGATAGCTTGAGCCCAGGAAATCAAGGCTGCAGTGAGCTATGATTGTGCCACGGCACTCCAGCTGGAGCAACAGAGCAAGACCCAGTCTGAAAAAAAAAAAAGAAGAAGAAAAAGAAAAAAAAAATAAGATTGGAGTTAGAGTGAGTCCATGGTTGCTAATTTAGCTGTCCAATCATATCTTCAAGGAATCAGGTTATTTCCCTCTTTTCATTTTGTTATCCTCAGTCTGTTTACTCATCCTTTTAGTTGAGATTCCCACCTAGGCCCAAGCTGGCCGCTGCAGTTCTGAGAGCAGCATGAACATAGTAACGTCCCTTAAGCAATCCATGTGAGTGCCAGGGTGGGGCTTTGGTGTTCCTTTTCATGAGCGATGAAAATGTTCTGAAAGGCTCCCCAGCAGACCTCCCCTCGCAACACATGGGTCCACATCCAAACGATACATTTGGCAAGAAGAATGAGACCGTCATGACTGGCTTAGATCCATCCAGATTTCAACCCTAGGGCCAACCTTCCTGAAAGGTTGTGATCACTTGGGGAAGCGGAACAAAGTCAGGATTCTATTACCGCGAAGGTAGGAGAGAATTGCCATTGAGTAGACAGCCCACGGTGCCTCCCACAATCCCCACCATTTGCTTATTCATCACACCCTTCGTCCTGGACGTGGCCTCACCATATGTGGGGGGACTGAGCTTGGACATGGTCTTGGTGGGCATGAGGAGTCATTGTCTTGGAGATGGGTGATAGAGAACAGAGAACGAGGGAAAGAAGGTGCAAAGATAAGAATAGAAATCTAAATCCAAAGTATCTGGGACACTGAGTCAAAGCCAAGCCACCAGAATGAGGGCTTGAAAAGGCAAAGGTACAGCCATTTTGAAAACAGTATGGAGATAACTCAAAAAAACTAAAAAAGCCACTGCCCAGCATGGTAGCTCACACCTGTAATTCCAGCACTTCAGGAGGCCAAGGCAGGCAGCTCACTTTAGGTCAGGAGTCTGAGACCAGCCTGGCCAGCATGGCCAAACCCTATCTCTACTGAAAATACAAAAAAAAAAATAGCCAGGTGTGGTGGCATACACCTGTAATCCCAGCTTTTCAGGCGGCTGAGGCAGGAGAATTGCCTGAACTTGGGAGGAGGAAGTTGCAGTGAACTGAGATCGCACTACTGCACTCTAACCTGGGCAACAGAGCAAGACTCTGTCTCAAAACAAAAACAGAAACAAAAACCAACCAAAAACAAAAAACAAAAAAACACTAAAAACCCAGCAATCCCACTTTGTGGTATATACCCAAAGGAATTAAAATCAGTATGGTGAAGAGATATCTCCCCTGCCATGTTAATCAAATGCAGTATACAAACACAATGAAATACTATTCAGCCTTAAAAACAAAAAACAAACAAACAAAAAAAACTGGAAATTCTGTCATTTGTAGATCATGGATGAACCTACAGGATACTATGTTAAATGAAATAAGCCAGGCACAGAATGACAAATACCACTATGGATCTCAATTATATGCAGAATCTAAAAAAGTCAAACTCACAGAAATAGAGAGCAGAATGGTGGTTACCAGAGGCTGCGGTGGGGGTGAATGGAGAAAGAGAAGATGCTGGTCAACAGGTACAAAGCTTCAGTTAAGCAAGAGGGATAAGATCTGGTGTTCTGTGTACTGCATTGTGACTATAGCTACTAATAATGCACTGTAGGCCAGGCAAGATGGCTCACACCTATAATCCCAGCACTTTGGGAGGCTGAGACAGGCAGATCACTTGAGGTCAGGGGTTCAAGACCAGCCCGGCCAACATGGTGAAACCCCATCTCTATTAAAACTACAAAAAAATTAACCAGGCATGGTGGTGCATGCCTGTAGTCCCAGCTACTCAGGAGGGCCAAGGCAGGAGAATCACTTGAACCCGGGAGGCGGAGGCTAGAGTGAGCTAAGATTGCGCCACCGCACTCCAACCCGGATGACACAGTGAGACTCCATCTCAGAAAAAAAAAAAAAATGCATGGTGTATTTCAAAATAGCTAACAGAGAGGATTTTAAATGTTCTCACCACAAAGAAATGATAAGTATTTGAGTTGATAGATATATGCTAATTAGCTTGATTTGCTCATTCCACAATGTATATGTGTATCAAAATATCATATTGTACTTTATATATATATGTGTGTGTGTGTGTGTGTGTGTGTGTGTATCAATTGAAAATAAACCTTAAAAAAAGGTAAAGGGACCAAATGCTAGGCTGATCTTTACTTTTAGCCATGTTTTAGCTATGCTGGGGGCTAGGACAGGACTGAGATTAGTATGTAGGTAGAGTTGAGCCTATAAGTAGGAGAAATTATCTTCACTCTGAGATAAGAGAATAGTATGTAGGTAGAGTTGAGCCTATAAGTAGGAGAAATTATCTTTACTCTGAGATAAGAGAAATGTTGAAGAATGAGCAAGCCTGGCCAGGTACAGTGGCTCATGTCTATAGTGCCAGCACTTTGGGAGGCTGAGGCGGATCACTTGAGAATCACCTGAGGCCAGGAGTTCCAGACCAGCCTGGGCAACATGGTGAGACCCCCATCTCTACAAAAAATTTTTAAAATTAGCTGGAGGATGGTGGTGCACACCTGTAGTCCTAGCTAGTCAGGAGGCTGAGGGAAGAGGATCACTTGAGCCTGGGAATTTGAGGCTGCAGTAACCTACGATTGTGCCACTGCACCCCAGCCTGGGTAGTAAAGCAAGACCCTAGCTTTGAAAAATGAAAAGTAATTAAAAAAAAAAAAAATTAGGGGCCGAGTGCGGTTGCTCACACCTATAATCCCAGTACTTTGGGAGGCTGAGGTGGGTGGATCACCTGAGGTCAGGAGTTCCAGACCAGCCTGGCCAACATAGCAAAACCCTGTCTCTACTAAAAATATTAAAATTAGTCAGGCGTGGTGGCACGTGCCTGTAATCCCAGCTACTCAGGAGGCTGAGACAGGAGAATCTCTTGAACCTGGGAGGCAGAGGTTGCAGTGAGCCAAGATTGCGCCACTGCACTACAGTCTGGGTGACAGAGCAAGACTCCATCTCAAAAAAAAAAAAAAAAAAAAAATTAAGGCTGAGGCAAGCAGATCGCTTGAGCCCAGAAGTTTTGGACAAGCCTGGGCAACATGGCGAAACCCTGTCTCTACAAAAATACAAAAAAAAAAAAAAAAAAAAAAAAAGGCTGAGCATGGTGGCTCTTTCCTGTAACCCCAGCACTTTGGGAGGCCGAGGAGGGTGGATCACTAGAGGTCAGGAGTTCGAGACCACCCTGGCCAACATAGTGAAACCCTGTGTCTACTAAAAATACAAAAATTAGCCAGGCATGGTGGTGTGTACCTGCAATCCCAGGTACTCGGGAAGCTGAGGCAGAAGAATCGCTGGAACCCAGGAGGTGGAGGTTGGTGTGAGCTGAGATGGCAGCACTGCACTCCAGTCTGGGAAACAGAGTAAGACTCCATCACCAAAAAAGAAAAAAAGATAAAAGAAAAAATAGCCAGGCATGGTGGTACACGCCTGTAGTCTCAGTTACTCAGACGGCTGAGGTGGGAGGATCTTGCAGAGGCTGCAGTGAGCCAAGATCACACCACTGTACTGTATTCTAGCCTGGGTGACAGAGCAACACTCTGTCTCAAAAAAAAAAAAAAAAAATATATATATATATAAAATAAAAAGTCATCCCACCACTTTGGGAGGCTGAGGTGGGTGGATCACAACGTCAAGAGATTGAGACTATCCTGGCTAACACAGTGAAAACCTGTCTGTACTAAAAATATTTAAAAAATTAGCTGGGCGTGGTGGCACGCACCTGTAGTCCCAGTTACTCAGGAAGCTGAGGCAGGAGAATGGCGTGAACCTGGGAGGCAGAGCGTGCAGTGAGCCGAGATCGTGCCACTGCACTCCAGCCTGGGTGACAGAGTGAGACTCCATGTCAAAAAAAAAAATCAGAAGCCTGATTTTTTTGGCTCCATTCTCTCCCTTGGAAATGGACCCTGAAATCTATGGACAGCAGCTTTCTCATAACTAAAGTGGTAAGAATCACTTCATTGGCCCCATTACCTGCACCCGCATTGCTCCTAGAATAAAGACCAAATCCCTAACCCAGCCTCTGAGACTGTGTGTGGCCTAGTAGGGCCTCTAAGTATGATTGTGTAGGTGTGCCCTGGACAAGCACATTTGGCTGAGAGATGAGTGAGGGCTGAAATCCAGTCCTCACTCCAGTAACCAAGCATGGACCCCACATCTTTGTTTGCCTGGAGGGATTGCCTTTTCTAGAGTCACTGGGCTTGCAGCAAGTTCTGGATCCAGCTCTTTCTCCCTTTCCATTCTTAGGTCCCGGAGGTACTTGTGCCCTTTTCCACTGGCCTTCTCAGAGTTCCCCATACACACTGTTATCTATAGCCACCAGAGCAAACCACGTCAATACTGAGTGTCTTGAAAGGATGATACGATATTTATGTTGCTCACAGATCTGAAATCCAGGCAGGGCTTGCTCCACTTGGCATCTGCTGCAGTGGCTCAGAGGCTGGGTCTGGAGTCATCTGAAGGCCCTTTCAGTCTGGAGGGCAATTGGCCCTTGCCAGCTGGGACTTTTCCACGTGGCTCCATGGGTGCCTCACAGCATGGTCCTGGGTTCCAAGAAGATGAGATAGAACATTTTTAGATTTAGCCTCAGAAGTCACATGGCATCCCATCTGCAGTAGGCCCACTGGATTCAAGGGGACCCAGACCTTGAATTCAAGGGGACACAGACCTTCACCTCTCCATGGGTGAGTGTGGCCTCATGTTGCAGGAAGAGCTATGGAGTATCACACAGTGATGCAGCCATCTTTGGAAAATGCACTCTGCCACACACCTGCTTCCTTAGGCCACAGGGCCTTTGGACATCCTGTTTCTTCCACAGGGAGCACTCTTTCCCCTCTTCTCCTAATTAAAGTCTACTCATCTTTTACATCTCAGCTGGGTTATCATTTCTTCAGAGAACTCCCCAACCAGGTCAGTTCCCTTAGTTTATGCTTACTTATTCCTCCTCAAGGAGTGTCACCGTTATATTTTACGTATGTGTGCATGCATATAATATATGCATGTAATTTTGTGCTCTTTTACACACACACAAAACACACCATATCAATGCCTGTCTCAATTAGATGGTAAGCCTCATAAAAAGAGGAACTGTAGAGTTTGTTGGGTTTTGTTCATAGCCCTATCCTCAATGCCTACTGTAAGGACTGGAATACAGCAGATCTCATATATTTGTTGAATAAAAAAAATGCATGGATACTGAAGGCTGGATTTTGGAGCTTCCTGTGCTGATGCCTGTGTTACCCCCTGGGCAGGATCTTTAAACCCAGGAAAAAGAGATTCAGAGGAAGATGCTTCTGAGCTTGACACTGGAATAGCAGCTGATCTCAACTTCAGGAGTTATATAAATGTTCATCTCAATAGAACGAATCCCTCCTGCCCAGCTCCCACAGACTTGCTTACAAATGCTAATGAGTTCATTTCATTTGTCTCTACCCAGCAACCCAGGTTGTACCAGCCTCCCAAAGGGAATTAGGGGAGACTTGGAATACTAGGAAAAATACAGGACTAATGAATAGTTTCCATGTGGGAGCCAGCCCCGTCTCCAGCTCCTTTGTCAGAGGTGGCAGAGATCTCCAACCTGTTCTAACTTTGCACTCAGATTAACAAAACATGCACTGCTAGGGGCACACAGATTCCTCCACCAGGCAAAGGTGTTTGGGTTCAGCAAGCTTACGCCCTAATTAGAAAGGAGGAGAAAATGGAGCAGAGTCTGCAGTGGGGACGGGAAAGATTTTTAGGAAGGGCATGGAAAAAGAAAAAAAAAGGTTAATAACCAAGTTTGCTGTGACAAACTTCATGACATATTTGTCCAGACCCTGCTGAACATTTTGCAAACCTCTCTTTGGGAAGCAAGAGAGACACAGCCAACAGGCAAAAACTGCAGGGTGGGAACCAGTTTCCTCCTAGATCTACTCTGGGGAAAATCTGGAAGCCCAGGACTGCCAGAGACCATCTTCATGTTCTCATTCACGTTCAGACCCCAGCTTTTGAGGGCCTAAAAGCAGCTCAGGCCTTGTTCCGTCTTTCTCAGGGAAAATCTGTAAAGGAGAGTGGCCAAAAAATATTAACTAAACCTACCTGAGCAGGAGTTATTTATTTATTTTTTTTTGAGATGGAGTCTTGCTCTGTTGCCCAGGCTGGAGTGCAGTGGTGTGATCTCGGCTCACTGCTACCTTTGCCTCCTGGGTTCAAGCAATTCTCCTGCCTCAGCCTTCCAAGAAGCCGGGATTACAGGCATGCGCCACCACATCCAGCAACTTTTAAAAATGTTTTTAGTAGAGATGGGATTTCATCGTGTTGTCCAGGCTGGTCCCAAACTCCTGACCTGAAATGATCCACCTTGGCCTCCCAAAGTGTTGGGATTACAAGTGTAAGCCACTGCACCCAGCAAGAGCAGGAGTTCTTAACCTTTGTTGTGTGTCATCTGGTCCCCTCTGACCATCTGGTGAAGGATATGGACATTTTCTCAGGCTCTGTATTTTGTTTTAAATGCATTAAACAAAATATATAGGATTGATTGTAGGTTTCTGCTACTGACCAAGATGGAGTAGTAGAGATCAGAGTTACCCTGCCTGAAAAAGTCAGATGAAGTATATGCAGCAACGGTTTTCAAAACATTGATAATCGGGCAAATAGGGCAGTTGATCCCCAAGGGATGAGAAATAAACAAGGTGACCGCTATGACATTGCCCAGCTTATTGCATGGAGAGTGTCCCAACTGTGGTACAAAGATGAGGAGCTTGTAGTGTTGCTGGGCTGAGAAGGAAAAGCTGGGAGAGAGGGGAGGCCAAGGTGGCGGGAGTTCGCAAAATCTCAAAGAGGAGAGAATTTCACAGAGAGAACTCTGGAAATCTGGAGAGGGTCTCCCTGGAGTCTTCCGCTGAGTCCTGATTAGCACATGTATATGAGGAAACTATGAGACACCAGGAAAAGAACCAGCAAAAGGAACAGAGAGAACTCACATAGGGTCAGTATAGTTCCCATCCTCATCAATCAGAGTAGAAAACCTCATAATCCACAGGGCATAAGGTACAGTACTCTGAGTAATTTTGTCTCAGTAGTTGGAAAAATTCAGGTCGAAACTAACTGCTGCTCTGTTCTCACCCAACAAGGCTTGAAAACAAGACTGAAAAAATCAAACTGATTCTAAGTAACTTAACCATGGCCCAAAATAAAGCTCAAGAATATTTAGAGTATTTGTGAAAATACAAAAAATATCCAGTACTCCAAAAGGTAAAATTCACAATGTCTGATGTGTGATGAAAAGTTATCAGGCATGCAAAGAATTAGGGAAAGACAACCCACAGTGAGTATAAAAATCACTCAATCAAAACTGAATCACAAACGATACAGAGGATAGAATTAGTAGACAGGAACAATGAAAGTTATATTCAAGAAGCTAGAGGAACAATTAAGCATATTAAGTAGAGACATCAAAGATACTTTTAAAAATCTTAATAAGAATTCTAAAGATGAAAACTATAATATCTAAGATGAAAAGTACATTAGATCAGATTAACAGCAGATTACACACTGCAGAGAATGATTAATGAACTTACAAACGTAATAGAAACTAAAGTAAAACACAAAGGAAAAAAGACTTACAAAAATATACAAAGTATCATTGAGCTATAGGAAAACTTCAAGTAGCCCAATACATGTGTAACTAGAGTCTTCAAATGATAAAGTATTTGAAGAAATAATCATCAAAAACTTTTCCAATTTGATGAAAAATATGAACTCAAAGATCTAAGAAGCAGTCCAGGATCAGTGGCTCATGCCTCTAATCCCAGCACTTTGGGAGGCTGAGGCAGGTGGATCGCTTGAGTTCAGGAGTTCAAGACCAGCCTGGGCAATGTGTCGAGACGCCATCTCTGCTAAAAAAAAAAAAAAAAAAAAAATTGCCAGGTGTGGTGATGTGTGCCTGTGGTCCCAGCTAACTTGGGAGGCTGAGGTGGGAAGATCCCTTGAGCCTGGGAGGCAGAGGTTGCAGTGCGCTGAGATGGCACGACTGCACTCCAGCCTGGATGATAGAGCAAGACCCTGTCTCAGGAAAAAAAAAAAAAAAAATCCAAGAAGCTCAATAAACCCCAAGCGCACACACCCGAAATAAACAAAATTACAGTAAAGCATATCTTAATAGAATTGCTTAAAACCAGTAATAAAGAGAAAAGTTTTTAAGAAGCCAGAAATAAGACATACTATGTACATAGAAACAAAGATAAGAGTAACAGTAGAATTCTTGTTAGAAACAACGCAAGCCAGAAGACAGTGGGGCAAAATCTTTAAAGAACTGAAAGAAAAAAAAAAACACTGATAAGTTAGAATTTTATAGTCAGCAAAAATGACTTTCAAAATGAAAGCAAACACCCCACCAAAGACAGCAAATAAACTTATGAAAAGATGGTCAACATCATATGAGACTAGGGAATTGCAGTTTAAAAGGAATAATAAGATACTACTATACGTCTATTAGAATGGTTGAAATCCAAAAATACTGAAAATATCAAATGCTGACAAGGACATGGGATAACAGGGACTCTCGTTCATTGTTGGTACTGGATGGGAACCATTTTGGAAGATAGTTTATCACTTTGGAAGACAATTCTTGCACAAAACTAAACATAACTCTTACCATGTGATCCAGCAACTATACTTCTTGGTATTTATCCAAATAAGTTGAAAAATTTGTCCACACAAAAACCTGCACACAAATATTTATAGCAGCTTTGATCACAATTACCAAAACGTAGAAGCAACCAAGATGCTCTTTAGTAGATTAATGGATAAATAAACTGCGGTTCATCCAGACAATGGAATATTATTCAGCATTGAAAAAGAAAAGAGCTGCCAAGTCATAAAAAGATATGGAGGAAACTTAAATGTAAATTACTAAGTGAAAGAAACCAACGTGAAAAAGATATGTGCAGTACGAATCCAACATTATGAACACCTGGAAAAGGCCAAACTATAAAGACAGTAAAAAGATCAGTGGCTGCCAGGTACTGGGGGAGAGGGAAGGATGAATAGGCAGAGCACAGAGGATTTTTAGGGCAGTGAAATTATTCTATGTAAAATGATAATGGTGAAAACTTGCTATTGTACATTTGTCAAAATCCACAGAATGAACCAGAGTGGACCCTAATGTGAACAATGAAATGTGAATGTGTCAATGCACGTTCATCAGTTATAACAAATACGCCACTCTGGTACAGGATGTTGATAGTGGGAGAGGCTGTGCATGTGTTGAGGCAGGAGAACATATGGGAAATATCTGTACCTTCTGCTCAATTTTGATGTGAACCTAAAACTGCTCTAAAGAATAAAGTCTAAGGCCAGGCACGGTGGCTCACGCCTATAACCCAGCACTTTGGCAGGCTGAGGCGGACGGATTATGAGGTCAGGAGATCAAGCCCATCCTGGCTAACATAGCGAAACCCCGTCTCTACTAAAAATACAAAAAAATTAGCCGGGCGTGGTGGCGGGCACCTGTAATCCCAGCTACTCAGGAGGCTGAGGCAGGAAAATCACTTGAACCTGGGAGGCAGAGGTTGCAGTGAGCCGAGATCACCACTGCACTCCAGACTGGGCGACAGAGTGAGACTCCATCTCAAAAAAAAAAAAAAAAAAAAGAAATAAACATTTTATCAGACATACAAAATTTGAAAGAATTAATCACCAGCAGATCCATACTACAAGAAATGTTAAGGGAAATTCTTCAGGCAGAAGGAAAATTGCATCAGTGAGAAATCCAGATCTACATGAAGGAATAAAGAGTACCAGAGACATTAAGTACATGGGTAAATATCTGACTTTTTCCTTATTGTATAAATCCATTTAAAAGATATTTGACTGTTTAAAGCAAAATTATTTAACAATGTATTGTAGGGTTGATGAGATATGTGGCAGTAAAATGTGTGGCAATAATGACACAGACTGGGTGAGGATAAATGGAAGTATATTATTGTAAGTTTCTCATACTGTATGTAGAAAGGTATAATATCGTTTGAAGGTAGACAGTGATAAGTTAAAGGTATATACCATCAACCCTAAAGCAATCATCAAAAGAACCAAACAGTTACAGCCATAAGCCAACAAAGATGATAAAATGACATCATACAGATGTTCGGTTCATTCAGAAGAAGGTAAAAATGAGGGGAAAAAAACCCCCAAAGTACAGAAATAACAAATAGAAAATAAATGGCAAGATGATATATTTAAACCCAGCCATAGCAATACTCACATAAATGTAAATAGTCTAAACATTTCAATTGGCCTGGTGCAGTGGCTCACACCTGTAATCCCAGCACTTTAGGAGGACAAAGGGGGCAGATCACTTGAGGCCAGGAGTTCAAGACCAGCCTGGTCAACATGGTGAAACCCGGTCTCTACCGAAAATACAAAAATTAGGCGTGGTGGCACACACATGTAGTCCTAGCTAATTAGGAGACAGAGGCACGAGAATTACTTGAACCCAGGAGGCAAAGGTTTCAGTGAGCCAAGATAATGCCACTTCACTCCACCCTGGGCAACAGAACAAAACTCTGTCAAAAAAAAAAAAAAGCAGTTGAAAATAATTAATTTTTTAAAATCCATAGGATTAAAAAAGAGCCCAATTGCATTGAAATGCAGTTATCAAAATATTTTTAAAAAATAAATTTGCAGCCAGGCGCAGTGGCTCACTCCTGTAATCCCAGCACTTTGAGAGGCCAAGGTGGGAGGATCACCTGAGGTCAGGAGTTTGAGACCAGCAAGGCCAACATGGCAAAATCCCCTTTCTACTAAAAATACAAAAATTAGCTGGGCATGGTGGTGCGCACCTGTAATCTCAGCTACTTGGGAGGCTGAGGCAAGAAAATCACTTGAACTGGGGAGGTAGAGGTTGCAGTGAGCCAAAATCACACCACTGTACTCCAGCCTGGATGACAGAGTGAGATTCTGTTTTGAGAAAAAAAAAAAAAAAAAGAAAGAAAGAAATGAAGTAGAGCAGAGTTAAGTAGAGCCTGGAGCTGCTAGGGACCCTAGGGTAGTTAAGTAGGGCCTGGAGTTGCTACGGACCCTGGGGTATCCTGCAATGCCTAGACCCCTTGTCTTGTCGAAGTTGCAGTGGGTCTGGTGGGACAATAGCCATCGATGCTGGTGGTCAGTGTTGGAGGCTGGGACTTCCTAGGGAGGGTGGAAGGTTCTGCCTTGAGAAGGACCAGGGCAGGAAGAGCCAGAATGAACTCTAATCCCCAAGAGAGTCTGGGTCCAGTGGGACATCATGACCACTTGATACATCCCAAGAAAAAGAGCCTGCCTGGGCCAACAGAAGGGGCCAGAAACCAGGAACGGGGGTTCTGGGTGACTACTAGGGACAGAGTAAAAGAGCCCTCAAAGAGCCCAAGGTATAAGGATAGTGGGTTGGGCTTTTCTTTTGGTCCAGCTTCTGGAACAGCACTAAAAGTCTCCAGATGACAGATATTGGAAATTGTGGGTGAGGTTGCAACCTTTACATCACCATCCCCAGATTAAGGAATTAGTAGCTGGATGTTAGCAATGTGATTGATGATTCATTGGAAGAGCTAGTGAGGCCAGCAAAGCAGAACAGTTATGATACAATCAGGTATCATAAAAGTCATGCATAGTTTATTACTTGTCCCATTACTGACATTTTAGCTGCCCCAGGGATTTTCGAGTCACTCCAGGTGACTAGACAATGCATCTTTTCCACCACGGACTTGGCTGGAATGTAGGCTCTTACTTGGCTCAGGGACCTGCTACTCACATAGGAACCAGATTTCAGCCTCTCCCTGTGAACCTTCAGAGATTCCCCAAAGGAGTAATACTGAAAGTATGCTCCCACTTCCCTAGCCAGACTCCGGGGGACAGGCACCAAGCCCCAGCCTGAGAAGCAAGTCTGCGGTAGACCTTGCTTCTAAGGCAAGGGACTTTGGAAAGACACTATGGATGTTGACAGGAGCCTCACATGGATCTGGGCAGATCACAGGGTGTAAGATATTAGACTGGGTTCTCTGAGTGAATGACTGCCATGCCAAGTTCAAGTTTTAAATTCTCAGCATCTAGTACAATATCTTGGCAGATATGAAGATGCTTTGTAATTCTTTTTTGGATTGAACTTAACTATCTAATGATGATATTAGTGAATGTGAACGTAGATTCTGTAGAATTGTGAAGCTGGGAAATAATTTAAATATTAATTGGGAGGTACATACCATAGACAAAAAAAAATGTCCAGTGGATCTAAATGTGAAAGATAAAACAAAAATTCTTCTAGAAGGCGATATAGGAGAAAATGTTTATGCCCCTGGGGTAGGTAATGATTTCTCACATAACACATATACTCACAAAAGCAATAACCATAAAGGTTACTCATATTAAAAACCTCTGGACCAGGCGCGGTGGCTCATGCCTGTAATCCCAGCACTTTGGAAAGCTGAGTAGGGGATGGATCCGATGAGGTCAGGAGTTTGAGACCAGCCTGGCCAACATGGTGAAACCCTGTCTCTACTAAAAATACAAAAATTAGCTGGGCGCGTGCCTGTAGTCCCAGTTACCTGGGAGGCTGAGGATGGAGAATCTCTTGAACCCGGGAGACAGAGGTTGCAGTGAGCTGAGATTGTGCCATTGCACTCTAGGCTGGGTGACAGAGTAAGACTCCGTATCAAAAACAAGCAAACAAACCCAAAAAACTTCTGTTCATCAAAATGCACCATTATGAGAGAGAGAAGGCAAAGCAATACAGAAAGTATTTGTAAAACCTATGACTGACAAAGGACTCATATGTAGACTATGTAAATATTTCTTATAAATCAATAGGAAAGAGACAGACCACCTATTTTTTAAAATGGTTGAAAGACTTGAACAGGCATTTTACTAAAGAGGACATCTAAATAGCCAATATGTGTGTGAAAAGATGCTCAATATCATTAGTTAACAAGGAATATGCAGATTAAAACCAATGATATACTATCGTACACTCACCATAAAAAGGGAAAAACTGACCATACCAAATAGAGAAATTGCACCTCTCTGTACATGCTTGTATAACTGGTTCAACAATTTTGAAGAATTTTGGTACTGTCCATTAAAGTGAGCATATTGTCACATTCCAGATGTCAGAATGCATTCATACATGAACATGTGTAAGAATATTCATAGCAACCCTGTTTATCTTGGCTGCAAACAACCTAACGTTTAAGCTACAGTAGAGTGGATAAGTACATTTATCTTCATTGTACATGCATTTGTGCATAAAAACATATATATGTACCCACATATATTTATAATATACAAGTAATAAATGTATATTCATTATATGTTATAAATTTATATAAACATTGTACACAATGAAATACTATACAGTAAAGAAAACAACTACTGCTACATTGTTGCATCTCACAGATAAAATGTTAAGTAAAAGAAGCTGGAATTTTTTGTATTTTTAGTAGAGATGGGGTTTCACCATGTTGCAACACTGCACTACAGCCTGGGAGACAGAGCAAGACTCTGTTGCAAAAAAAAAAAAAAAAAAAAAGCTGGAATCAAAAGAGCACTTACTATATGATTCCATTTATATAATACACAAGAACAGCTCAAACTAATCTAGAGCTATAAAAGTCAGAATAGGCTGGGTGTGGTGGCTCACACCTGTAATCCCAGCACTTTGGGAGGCCGAGGCGAGCAGATCACCTGAGGTCAGGAGTTCAAGACCAGCCTGGCCAAGATGGTGAAACTCCATCTCTACTGAAAATACAAAACATTAGCTGGGCATGGTGGTGGGCCCCTGTAATCCCAGCTACTCAGGAGGCTGAGGCAGGAGAATCACTTGAACCTGGGAGGTGGAGGTTGCAGTGAGCCGAGATCGCACCATTGCATTCCAGCCTGGGTGACAAGAGCAAAAGTCTGTCTCAAAAATAAATAAATAAATAAATAATAAATAAATAAATAAATAAGTCAAAATAATGGTTACTTTTTGGGTAGGACTGCCAGATATAAATACAGGTGACCTAGTTAAATTTTAATTTCAGAAAAACAGCAAATAATTTTTTAGTATAAATATGTTTCATGCAATATTTTTATTTGCTAAATCTGGCAACCTTATTTTGGGAGAATATCCATTTGGAGGGTATGCAGGGATTGCTTATGTGGTTCTGGTAATATTCTAGATGTTAAGTTGCCTGGGTGTGTTCATTTGTAAACATTCATAAGGTGAATATTTTAACTTTTTTTTTTTTTTTTGAGATGGAGTCTCGCTCTGTCGCCCAGGCTGGAGTGCAGTGGTGCAATCTTGGCTCACTGCAAGCTCCGCCTCCCAGGTTCACACCATTCTCCTGCCTCAGCCTCCCGAGTAGCTGGGACTACAGGCACCCGCCACCACGCCCGGCTGATTTGTTTGTATTTTTAGTAGAGATGGAGTTTCACCATGTTAGCCAGGATGGTCTCAATCTGCTGACCTCGTGATTTGCCCATCTTGGCCTCCCAAAGTGCTGTGATTACAGGCATGAGCCATTGCGCCCGGCCAAATATTTAAAGTTTTTGCACTTTATGATATGAATGTTACACTCTTATTTATTATTATTATTGTTATTATTATTTGAGATGAAGTTTTGCTTTGTTGCCCAGGCTGGAGTACAGTAGAGTGTCTCAGCTCACGGCAACCTCCGCCTCCCAGGTTCAAGCGATTCTCCTGCCTCAGCCTCCTAAGTAGCTGGAACTACAGGTGTGTGCCATCATGCCCGGCTAATTTTTGTATTTTTAGAAGAGACATAGCCGGGCGCGGTGGCTCAAGCCTGTAATCCCAGCACTTTGGGAGGCCGAGATGGGCGGATCACGAGGTCAGGAGATCGAGACCATCCTGGCTAACACGGTGAAACCCCGTCTCTACTAAAAATACAAAAAACTAGCCGGGCGAGGTGGCGGGCGCCTGTAGTCCCAGCTACTCCGGAGGCTGAGGCAGGAGAATGGCGTGAACCCGGGAGGCGGAGCTTGCAGTGAGCTGAGATCCGGCCACTGCACTCCAGCCTGGGTGACAGAGCGAGACTCCCTCTCAAAAAAAAAAAAAAAAAAAAAAAAAAAAAAAGAAGAGACAAGGTTTCATCATGTTGGCCAGGCTGGTCTCAAACTCCTGACCTCAAGTGATCCACTTGCCTCGGCCTCCCAAAGTGTTGGATTACAGGTGTGAGGCCCCACACCTGGCCTAACAAAAATGTTTTTAAAATTAAAAGAGAAGTAGAGCAATATAGGAAGAGCCAAGAATCCTGGGTTGAAATCCCAGCTTTTACTGACTAGAGTGAGTTTGGTCAAGCTTTTCGAGGTCTCAGTTTTTTCATCTGTAAAATGGAAACAGTTTTAACAAGAGATACTTCTACTAACTCCATTTTATTTAAGAGAAAATGGAAGTGTGCCTACTGCTTTGCTACTGGAAAGTGCTTCTTAAATTGTAAAAGATTCAACAAATCTAAGACGTTACGTATGATTATTTAGGACAGAAGATTTTTATGCAAAATCCAGGAATTATTTGCAGAAATTTAAATGTCAGCACATTTTCCTGGTGAGACAGCCTAAATCTAGTTTTGGATTCTCAAAGGGGGCTTCTGACAACCTTCCCTACAAGTTGAAAAGTTAGGGCCGGTCACGTTGGCTCACGCCTGTAATCCCAACACTTTGGGAAGCCAAGGCAGGTGGATCACCTGAGCTCAGGAGTTTGAGACCAGCCTGGCCAACACGGTGAAACCCAATCTCTACTAAAAATACAAAAATTAGCTGGGTGTGGTAGCGTGCCCCTGTAATCCCAGCTACTTGGGAAGCTGAGGTGAGAGAACCGCTTGAACCCGGGAGGTGGAAGTTGCAGTGAGCTGAGATCACGCCACTGCACTCCAACCTGGGCGACAAGAGTGAAACTCCATCTCTAAATAAATACATAAATAAATAAAAGTTAGAAGACCCTTGATCTGAAGAAGACCATCCATCCCAGAGCAGGCAGTAGTAGCCCTGACTGGACTACTGTGACCTGGAGTTCCTTTCTTCCCTCTGCCCTAGCCTTCCTTCTTTCCTTCCTTTTCACTGCAAAGCAGGCTGCTTCTGGGAGCCACCATTCAGTTGCCTCCCTTTTGTAAGCAGGGCCTGGGAGTGGGAGGATGGCAGGCCTTCCTCACCAGGAGCTATGCTCTTGCTTAATTAGTGTTTGCCAAGGGCTGCAGATTATTAAATTACTAGTCAATTGTGATGAAGCCTTGGGGGCTTTCGAAATCTATGTGCTGCCCTAACTGGATGGGAGGGACTTGCCTGAAGGTTCAGGGAGAGGAGGGTGTTTGGAACTGCTCTTTTGGTGGGGCTGCCCCTCCCATTGGATAGCACCACAAAGAGATCCCAAAAGGTCTTTGCTGCAACTGTCCAGCTTGTCTTTGGGGCTCGAAAGACACCGTGAGGGATGTGTTTGCTTTGAGTTTAGGCACCTTTCCTTTGTATAATGCAGCTGCTCTTGAGAGGATTAACTGGGAGGGACAGGATAACAGTGATAAGAGCTAACGTCTACTGGGCTCTCCCAAGGAGCGAGAACTATGCTAAATCTTGGTATTCCATCCCCATCTGGAGAAGGGAGGCAAGAAAGGGAAACTGCCCCATTGAAAGACATAGAAGTCAAGGCAACTCTACATGTTATTTCACTGAATCGTGGTAATAACACTCACATGTAGATATTACAACCCCGTTTTACAGGTATGGGAAGACAGTCGGTATGATTTATGGAGGGGCCCAAGGTCACACATCCACACAGGGCAAGATCCACACGATCCAAAATTTCAGTCCTGCTGCTGAGGCCAAGAGGTTCCCTCGTGCAGGGCATGGGTTCTCAACAGGACTGTGGGGGCTGGGGAGGGTCACAGTTGGAAAAAACTTCCCAGGCCATTCTAGTACGGCTCCTGGTTGGCTGGGGGAGTTGGGGGTGGGGAGAAGGGATGGCGGCATCCCCCTAACCAGTTAGAGAACTGATTTACTAAAGTGAATCTAAAGTATATCACATTTCTAAGGTGGGGCACGGTGCCTCATGCCCATAATCCCAGCACTTTAGGAGGCTGAAGCGGGCGGATCATTTGAGGCCAGGAATTGGAGACCAGCCTCGCCAACATGGTGAAACTCTGTCTCTAAAATACAAAAATTAGTCAGGCATGGTGGTACTCATCTGTCCCAGATACTCGGGAGGCTGAGGTAGGAGAGCTGCTTGAACCCAGGAGGCGGAGGCTGCAGTGAGTCAAGATCGCACCACTGCACTTCAGCCTGGGAGATGGAGCAAGACTCAGTGTCAAAAATAAATAAATAAATAAATAAATAAATAAATAATCGTGGCAGCTCATGCTTGTAATCCTAGCACTTTGGGAGGCTGAGGCGGGTGGATCACTTGAGGTTAGGAGTTCGTGACTAGCCTGGCCAACATGATGAAACCCCATCTCTACTAAAAATACAAAAATTAGGTGGGCATGGTGGCACGCACCTGTAGTCCCAGCTACTCAGGAGGCTGAGGCAGGAGAATTGCTTGAACCTGGGAGGCAGAGGTTGCAGTGAGCTGAGATTGTGCCACCGCACTCCAGCCTGGGCGACAGAGGGAGACTTCGTCTCAAAAGGAAGGAAGGAAGGAAGAAGGAAAGAAGGAGGGAAGGAAGGAAGGAAGGAAGGAAAGAAAGAAAGAGAGAGAAAGAGAGAGAGAGAAAGAGAGAGAGAAAAAGAATGAATCACATTTCTTCCAGAGAGAGGATTCCATGTAGAGCAGTTCTCTAAGTGAGGATGATTTTATACTCTCCCTCCCCACCCACCGTTCCTCCCCGCCCCCCAATCCCCACAGTCTGCTGGGGATGTGTGACAATTTCTGGAGACATCTGTTATGATCACAACCGCTGGGGGAGTGGGGAGGGTCTGGCAACTAGTGGGCAGAAACTAGGAGTGCTGCCCAATACCCCACACGCACAGGACAGCTCCCGACAACAAAGACGTATTCAGTCCAAAACATTAATAGCGCTAAGCTTCAGAAACCCTGGGGGAGACTAAAGGGTGCTGTTTTGGGGTGGGGGGTGAGGAAGGGGCAAAGTTGGGGAGAGGGCTCTGGAGATCCCAGAAGAAGGCTAAGTAGGGGAGGAACGGATGGACAAATGTTAACTTCACAGCGTAGCCGGGTGTGAGTTTTGCTTTAAAGAAATCTATTTATATTTTGCCAAGATCTCCTTTATACTCCCAGGGTGTCACAGAAAAATCGTGAGGATGAGTCTGTCGTTGGGTTGACCAGAATCCAGGAGCAAAACAAAGATCTGGACTGGGAGACAGGAAACCTGCATTCCAGGCCTGGTCTGGCCACTTACCAACTATGGGACACTGGGCCACACTGGATCTCTTGGAGCCTCAGTTTCTTTTCCTGTAAAATGGGGGTAATTTGTTCTCTCTACCTCACAAGGTGTTTTAAGCAGCAAGTGGGACAATCTATAAGAAAGGGCTTTTGGAAGGACAATCCCTGTTAGGCCGTTCTTGCACTGCAGTAAGGAGATACCTGAGACTGGGCAATTTATAAAGAGAAGGGGCTTAGTTGGCTAACAGTTCTTCAGGGTATACCAGAAGCACAGCGCTGACATTGCTGGGCTTCTGGAGAGGTTGCAGGGAGCTTTTGATGATCATGGTGGAAGGTAGAGGGGGAGCAGGCATGTCACATGGTGAAAGCAAGAGAAAGCAAAAGAGAGTGAATGAGGCGCGGGGGGGGCGGGCACCACACATTTTTTAATGACCAGATCTCACTCACTATGATGAAGACAGCACCAAGCCATGAGGATCTGTCCCCATGATCCAAACACCTCCTACCAGGCCCCATCTCCAGCACTGAGGATTACAATTCAACCTGAGACTTGGGAGGGGCAAATATCCAACTCTGTCAATCTCCTTATAGGACAGAGGATGCTGCTGTTGTGAATCTGCATGCAGGTCTCTGAGCACATTTGGATAATTGGGGTTCATCATTTTTAAAAATTACTTTTTACTTTTTTTTTTTTTTTTTTGGGGGACAGAGTCTTGCTCAGTCTCCCAGGCTAGAGTGCAGTGGTGCGATCTTGGCTCACCGCCACCTCTGCCTCCTAGGCTTAAGTGATTCTCCTGCCTCAGCCTCCTGAGTAGCTGGGATTACAGGCACCTGCCACCATGCCTGGCTAATCTTTATATTTTTCGTAGTGAAAGGGTTTCACCATGTTGGCCAGACTGGTCTTGAACTCCTGACCTCAAATGATCCACCTGCCTTGGCCTCTCAAATTGCTCGGATTACAGGTGCGAACCACTGCACCTGGCCCATCATTTATTTTTAAATTGAAGGAGTGAAATCAAATATTTTGTCATTGGGTGCGATGGCTCATGCTTGGAATCCCAGCACTTTGGGAGGCTGAGGCAGGTGAATCACGAGGTCAGCAGATCGAGACCGTCCTGGCTAATGTGCTGAAATCCTGTCTCTAGTAAAAATGCAAAAATTAGCCGGGCGTGGTGGCGTGTGCCTGTAGTCCCAGCTACTCAGGAACTGAGGCAGGAGAATCACTTGAACCTGGGAGGCGAAGGTTGCAGTGAGCCAAGATCGTGCCACTGCACTCCAGCCTGGGCAACAGAGCAAGACTCTGTCTTGAAAATAAATAAATAAATAAATAAACAAACAAATAAATAAACAAACAAAAATATTTTGTCATCCACATGCTTTGGAATTCAAGCATGAGAGTAAAATTGACAGAGGTTTACAATTATATATCAGGTGCAATGTTAACGATGACTACCTTAAAATGTCCCCAACTTGTGTGAGAGGTATGGATATAAGAAAAGAGGAAGAAAGTCAAAGCATTTATCTTTCAAAACAGAGCATTACTTCCATCCTGATGGCACAAATAATCCATGCCTAGTTGTAAAAAAATGATAATAATAAAAGACAACATAGGAAAGTATGAAAATGAAAGCAAAGGCTGGGTGCACTGGCTCACATCTGTAATCCCAGTGCTTTGGGAGGCTGAGGTGGGAGGATTGCTTGAGTCTAGGAGTTTGAGACCAGCTTGAACAACATAGAGAGACTTTGTCTCTAAAAATAAAAACTATGGCCAGGCACAGTGGCTCACACCTGTAATCCCAGCACTTTGGGAGGCTGAGGCAGGTGGATCACCTGAGGTCAGGAGTTCAAGACCAGCCTGACCAACATGGTGAAACCCCCATCTCTACTAAAAATACAAAAAATTAGCCGGGCGTAGTGGCGGGTGCCTGTAATCCCAGCTACTCAGGAGGCTGAGGCAGGAGAATCGCTTGAACCCAGGAGGTGGAGGTTGTGGTGAGACTAGATAGCACCACTGTACTCCAGCTTTGTCGACAGAGTGAGACTCTGTCTTGAAAAAATAAATAAATAAATAAAAATAAAAAATAAAAGTTAGTCGGTGTGGTGGTGCATGTCTGTTGACCTAACTACTTGGTAAGCTAAAATCGGAGGATTGGTTGGGTCCAGGAGCTGTAGTGAGCTAGAATTGTGCCACTGTACTGCAGCCTGGGCGACAGAGCAAGGACCTGTCTCAAAATAAATAAATAAATAAACAAACAAACCAAACAAAAAGAAAATGAAAGTAAAAATTATCCCAAATTCTATCATCTAGGGGGAAAAAGCGCTGTTGACATTTTGAAGCAAATGTCTCCAAATTTTTTTTTCTTATATTTTTTTGAGACAGTCTCGCTCTGTCGCCCAGGCTGGAGCGCAGTGGCGCAATCTCAGCTCACTGCAACCTCTGCCTCCTGGGTTCAAGTGATTCTCTTGCCTCAGCCTCCCGGGGGGCCAGGATTGCAGGTGCCCGCCACCATGCCCTGCTAATTTTTGTATGTTTTTTAGTAGAGATGGGGTTTCACCATGTTGACCAGGCTGGTCTTGAACTCCTGACCACAAGTGATTCGCCCACCTTGGCCTCCCAAAGTCAAATATTTTTAATGAAGAATTACATAAAAAAAGAACTCGACAGTACATGCTTTTTTGTAACCAGCAATATTATAGCATGAACATCCAGAAGGTAACGTTAGAAAGATGCTTCTTGTACAAAGGGGTGTGTGAGGTGCCTTCAAAGAAGAAAAGACAGAAAGACATTAACATCAGATCCTTCCCTAAGAAATGTTCTATCTGGCTTCCAGATAGAGTCATCACCTTTGTCGTTTGGGTGGGTGGCAGAGCCAGGAGGGTCTCACAGGCATATAGATGCCATCAGTTATGGCCTTTAGCCCCTAAGGCACATTGATTAGAAGGAGAATGGGAAGTGGTGGGGCCCCAGGAGGCCTCTTCAGATTCTTCCTGGCCTAAGACTTGGGTTTCTTTAGAAGCAGAGTCCTTTGCAGGATGAGAACAAGGAACCTGCATCCCTGTGCTGTCGACAGACCATCAAGAACCTTGGCCACCCTTAAAAGGCACGGAGAGGATTTCCAACAGTGTGAGAAGTCATTAGAAATTCAGTGTATGGGGACACAGGCAAAGAGAAACACACGTCTCCATAGGTGGGGGTGCTGGGAGGGGCTCCCGTGTTTCTCATGGAGTCTGGGGATTATTATAACCTCTCACTCTCAGCATCCTGGAACCTTTAATAACGATGAATGCTCTCCTTCCTGCTCCACGTATTTACAGAATGCCCTCAGGCTACCCAGAATCGTGTTTGCTAAAGATGACAGTCCACCAGAAGCCTCTCTTGTTGTTGCTAAACCTTGTGCTGCATGTTGTTGTCTATACTGAGATCCAAACTCACTCTGGATCCCGGAACTCATTCATTGAAACTTCTTCCCTTTCCTCATCGAAATGAGTGTTTTGTTAGGAAACGTAATCCATCCATACCAATTTGGAATTTGGAATTTGCAGAAACATTTGGAATTTTGCAAAGGAGGAGAGAGAGTTGCTGATTCTAATCCAGTCTCAAGTTGATTCGGTCAACATAGATTTAGTCTTTTCTCAAGACAGATTGGGGCTGATGCTGCTGTGGATTCCTAGTGAGGACAAAACCTGAAATCTTCACACTATGGACCTGGGAGTCTCCTTGGATCTTTTACCTCCTCCCATCTCATATTGCTTCTGGCCAGATGCAGGTGTGTGAGCCCACACCTAGATGAATTTCAAGGGGGAACAATGGCATTATCCTCTCCTGAAATTTCACCTGCTCTGTCGCTTGAACACACGTAAGCCACCTTGTGAGACTGCTCAATGCCAGGGGACATAGCATCTGCCTCATTTTAAGGTGTTCATGTTTTAGTGGAAGGTGCTTTGGTATCTGTGACATTTTTGAATACAGCAATGGATTTGAGTGGGCAAAGCTGCTCTGTAAGATGGGTGGGGTCATTGAAGCCATTTTAAAAAGAGAAAACAAAAGAAAACCTCAGGCATTTTAATATGCTAAATACGCATCCAATTATTAATTCTAAAGACCTCTACAAATCAACCTAGATGAAACTTTTTTCACCTTTTTCCTGCCTCTTTTCCCCTTCTCAGAAACATTTAGACCTACCCTATGGCAATGACTACTGGGAAGTCTCTGCCCTGTATATCAGGGTAGCACAAATAATTCAGCATAAAGCAGCCCAGTTGCTGTAGCTTGGCATTAGGATAAGTATATCTTAAGAAAGTTCTTATGCAGACTTGGCTTCAGGCAATAAAACGTCATAGACGTATAACTGTAGCGAGCGAAATTTCTAGGGAGCAAATTAGGCTGAAAACATCTTCTAGAGACAGCTAGAAAGCAATTGTACACCACCCCAAAATAAGGCAAGTTATGCAGTAAATGTTTCATTTATTGGCCTTCTTCCATTACTATTAGGGTTAAAAGACATCTTGTCAATAAGAAAAGTATATTTATGGAGGACTGATGTCTTTCAGAAAGCTGTTCCTGTCACAAATGCCTATAGCAGTGGTAATCGGCTTATGAAGGCAGGTGATGAAACCCTGTACAGATGCATACATCTCCCCATTAACCCTTGGATCATCAGGTATTATTGTCACTTTATTACCCGGACCTGTTATTAGCTGAAGCAAGGTGATCAAGCCCGGCACTTCAGAAAAATGTCAGAACAGAAGAGTGTTCCTCGGGGTTTCACGGGGAGCGAGTGTGTGTCTCTCCAAGTCCCTTCACAGAGTCATTGGGGGGATAGAGGATGCCTGTGAAGTGGGCACTTTTGCCTAACCCTTCCTCTTGCTAAATTTGAAAACTCTTGGGTGTCCAATTTTTAACGTTCCTATGCTGGCTAAGGGAGTAGCTTTCCTCAAGGTCCAAATAAGGAACCATCACCCACGCAGAACAAAAAGCAAACAGAAAATCTCACAGTGGAATCAGGACTTTGGCTTCTAAACATTTCCCCATTTTATAGCTTCCTTATGTTTTCAGATTCTTTTTTTGGCTTCCCTTAGCACACTCCCGGCATAGATAAGTCCAACACAGTGGGGTAACAGATCATCCATCTTGGAGCCCAGATCTTTAAAGAAAAATCACACAGGAACACAAATACACACACCCACACATGTACATATCACTGTCAAGGGTAACTTAGTAGAATCTTGCTGAGAGATTGGGGGAGCTGAATATGGTTGTCAACATGTATTCCCCACTTCGGGTAAATCTGACAGACTAGCCTTGTTTTTCTCAAATTCCAGAGCCAAGCTTTCAATATGGTTTGTCTTCTTTGCTGGTGTGCGTGAATCTCTGAGCCATAACTGGGGCGTGTGGTGAAACGACGGAATCATGGACTCTTTGAATATTAACAGGCAATTTAAAAAAGCCCATTCCAACCACCTCATCCACCAGGTGAGACAAGAAGAAGGTGACACAGCCTGTGGCCAGCCTATTTCTGCAGTCCCCTGTCAGGCACAGGCACTGTATTTCAGTGGGCACCAAACATTTCACCATATCTCCCCCGTGGGGAACCAACCCTTAAAAGGTGATTTGTGTAAACTGAAACCTCCTTTTCATGCTCACTGATAGGGATGAACAAGGAAGCACCTCTGGAAGAGGTAACCCTACTCACTTAAGCTTTAAGGTATCAACATGTCTCCAAAGAGAGATTTAATCAAGGGAGGGCTGAAGGAGAGGAGAAAACAGAAGAGAAGCAGCAGAAGGGCAGTGGATGAAGAGGGCGAGGTCAAAGTCAGGGAGGCCTAGGGACAGCTACTTACAGTTCGGGAACTGGACTGGTGCCAGGAATGGACTCCAAGGGGCGAGGGCCCAGTTTCTCCCTACCCTCCCCCCAAAATATGCAGAGACCAAACTGGACTCCAAGGGATGAGGGCACAGCCTCTCCCCCAGTCCACCCATTTCCCAACATGCAGAGCCCATGGTGGCAAAATCCTGTGGCTCAGGCTAAAGTCAGAACTGGTCTGGTTTCCTGTGTTTCTCGAATCTCTGCCATTTGGGCAGAACTCTTGGTCCTATAAACCAGGAGTCATCAGTATCCACAGAGAAGTTGCCTCAGCACTTGGACCCAAGTCAACTGTGTTTAAAATTTCACACCAGATCTATAAATTACACATCCACATTGTGGGCCAGCCTACCTTTTTTTCAAATAGTATTCAAGGTATTTTTCAACACCTTGTTGCTTGGGTACTGCAGTGTCAATTCTGCCATTCCCTCCCCCTCCTCAATTCAGGCATCACCTGAGGGACTTGCAGAGCATCAGGGATCTGGCCCCTCTGAGATCTTGCTGGTCTACTCAAGCCTTTGTACGGCACCAAGCAACGAAATGAAATGTGGGACATGCACTATCACAGAATAACTTTTTAATTGCTTAATTAAATCAGAGATTTAAGGAAGGAAAGACTCAAAAGAGTTCCCTTTGAATGAGAAAAATAAGGATAAGCCAAAATGGATAAAGTTACTAATCATCGGAACAAAGCCCTTAGTATTTACATATGATAAAAATGCAGGCCAGTATAGTAAAATCAGTAAGTACATTCTTTAAAATTTCAGTTCAGTATATTCCAGAGATTATATTATACAGGTAGTACTATAAAGGACATAGAAGACCTCATTACCCAACTTAATTCAGACGAGGGTTTCATTCAAATAGCAAAGCGAAACAAAAAACTACCACACAGGACAAAGAAATTGCCATAAAATTGAGTTCCTATAAATATGCTCCAGTTTAAGTAAGTCAGTCCCTAAAATGAGCCTGAGGAAAGTCTACGCTACATATAGACAGACTTGGGCACATCAAGTATACAGGTGACAATTAGCAAGTGTGTAAAGCTATGGTCATTTCACTAAATGTGTAAATCTAAAGGTAACCAAGTAAAAGACCTAAAAAAGGAAACTGTTAAATCCATTTGTACATGGATTTTTAACAGTGAAGCATTTCATTCTTCATGTTTTCACTTGGTGTCTTGAAATAATCCCCTTTCTGTCTCCACTCTCCCTCTTAGACACTGCGCCCGCCTTATTTATTTATGAAGTCTGAAGGTTAGTCCTACCTGCTGAGACTAATTAGCCCTGTGCTTTGTATCCTATGCAATCCTGTCTGATTAAATGTACACATTTGTTTTACTTCTTTTCAGGCTCCTTCTCACTCTACTTCTGATATTCTGATTAATATTAAAGTTGGGAGTTACAGTGATTCTTCTCTGCCTCCCCCCCAACCCATTTTCATTTTGCCTGCATCTTATTCTTTAGTGTGCAAATGTGGTTGTGAATTTTTTCCAGTGCAGGGGAATTCATTGGCCTTGTCAATCTCAGTATCATTATTTTTAGTAGTCTTCTTTCTGAGACTTTAGCCTATAAAACAGTTTTGCTGACATCCCAAACTCTCTAAATATTACATGGCAAATTTGCTTTCTTTTGGAAACCTTGGTGCTGATGGGCCAGCTGAAGTGCAAGTGAGCTTTTTCAGGGAAGGGTGGGATAACAGTACACCCTGGACTTAGACTAATACTGCTCCTAAGAGGCAATTTGCTAAATCCTACTGATTTATTTTTTTTCTTTTTTCTCTTTTTCATGTTGCAGTGTCCAGTCTACTTCTTACTGGATATTTGCAAAAATGAATCTTCTTGCTCTATCACCCAGGCACATTGTGTTTTCGGAGGTGGGCCTTTCCTCTTTAACATAATTCCATTCCCCATTTTGTAGCAAATCAGTCTGCTCCTCCTCTAATACCTAAAAGTCAACAAATACCTGCCTCAAGCCCCAGGTTTCCCATCTTCTCCCAGAGGTCTTCTAGCATTGGTTTGGTTAGCAATTTCCTGCCAGAGCCACCTACATCTTGATTATTTTGGTCAGTCTTTCGGGGATTTCATTTCAGACCCCCTTCGAGAAACACTGTAGCCCAACTGATCCCAGGGGTTGGTGAACTTTCGGTTTTATTTTCCCTGACGGTGTTAACGCCCAAACTTTTCACCTCCGAAGTCAAAAAGGACTTTGACTCTAGCTCATTTCCTACTACCTCCAACGTCAGTTGAAAAAAAAAAAAAAAAAAAAAGCAAAACACTCTACATTAAAAGAATCATATATTTTTCCTTAAGGATACTTTTAATGTTTCTGACATTTAATATTTGTTTTTTGCATAAAAAGTCATTTCGGCATATTCATCCTAGTGGGACTTAACATTTCATGAAATGATTCACTACTAATAAACAAAAAAGGGAGGAGGGAGGCCTCATGGGTTAATAGTTTCTTTCATTGTAGATGACCAGGAACTTTGACCAGCCCCTTCACTTCCCCAAGCTCTCTGAAAGTGGAGGGTTGATCTTTCCTTTTGACCACTTCTGTTCATCCCGCCCAAGTGTGGCTGATTTCACTGCTGAATAAAGCACCAGGCACCCCCCCCACCCGCGCCCCCAGCCACCACTTTCCACAATACTACCCTTCCTTTTCCCCCTCCCTTAAGATTTATTTCTAATATTTCTAAAGTGCACTCTTTTGGGCCTCTCCCCATCCCCGCCCCCCAAGTGGGCTTTCCTTCCGCCTTCCTCGGCTCGGATTCCTGACTTGGTCGCCACCCCCTTCTCCTCCTCTCCCACCCCGCATTGTCTTTCTGAAACCGCCCCCACCCGGAGCGAGTCCCTGCACCCTCGCCCAGAATCCCGGGCTCGCACACACTCCGCGCAGGCCGCTCCCCCTGCACACTCCTCCCTCTGTCTCCCTCCGGCTTCCCCGCCCCTCTCCTCCTCCTCCTCCTCTCCCTCCTCCCTCTCCCGGCGCCCGAAAGGATCATTGTTAGCCGCCCCCGCCCCGCCCACCCCGGCTGTTTATTTATGCACACGTCACCGGGCCGGCCCCGCCCTCCGGCATCTCATTAAGGCAGTGTGTTCCTCTCGCCCTGTCAATAATCTCCGCTCCCAGACTACTCCGTTCCTCCGGATTTCGATCCCCCTTTTTCTATCTGTCAATCAGCGCCGCCTTTGAACTGAAAAGCTCTCAGTCTAACTTCAACTCACTCAAATCCGAGCGGCACGAGCACCTCCTGTATCTTCGGCTTCCCCCCCCTTTGCTCTTTATATCTGACTTCTTGTTGTTGTTGTTTTTTTTTTTTTTACCCCCCTTTTTTATTTATTATTTTTTGCACATTGATCGGATCCTTGGGAACGAGAGAAAAAAGAAACCCAAACTCACGCGTGCAGAAGATCTCCCCCCCCTTCCCCTCCCCTCCTCCCTCTTTTCCCCTCCCCAGGAGAAAAAGACCCCCAAGCAGAAAAAAAGTTCACCTTGGACTCGTCTTTTTCTTGCAATATTTTTTTTGGGGGGCAAAACTTTTTGGGGGTGATTTTTTTTTGGCTTTTCTTCCTCATTCATTTTTCTTCCAAAATTGCTGCTGGTGGGTGAAAAAAAATGCCGCAGCTGAACGGCGGTGGAGGGGATGACCTAGGCGCCAACGACGAACTGATTTCCTTCAAAGACGAAGGCGAACAGGAGGAGAAGAGCTCCGAAAACTCCTCGGCAGAGAGGGATTTAGCTGATGTCAAATCGTCTCTAGTCAATGAATCAGAAACGAATCAAAACAGCTCCTCCGATTCCGAGGTAAGAAAAGCCCCTCGGGCTGGTGGGGTTTTTTATCTGTTTCCTGGGCTTGGCAAATGTTGCTGAAAGGGGAGAAATCGGGGCTGGGGGCGGCGGCGGGGCCCGGCGGGCGGCGTGTGCGTGTGATGCCACCATTGCAAAAACTTGTAACCCTGTTTTTTCTACCCCCCCCGACCTCGCCGATTCTTTTTCTCCCCCTTCTCCCCCTTCTGCGTGGCGTTTGCCCCTCGCCCTCCCCACCTCCACCCCTCCGGGAAGGCGGAAAGACGGCCTCCGCCTCGCTCCGAAAGTTTCCGAGATAAATCCCGGGAAAGTTTGGAAGAAGGTGAGTATGCCCCGCGCGCCCCGCAGCCGCCCGGAGCCGCCCCCCGGGCCGGCCGCCCCGCGCGCCCCGGCCCCGCGCCCGGCTCGGCCCGGCCCTGCGCCGGCCCGGCCGGGGCGCCCAGCCCCTCGGGGCACTTTCTAAAAAGTTTCTCCTCGCTCTCTCCCGCTCCGCGCGGCCGCCGCCGTCCCCTCGCTGCCCCGCCATGTTAGCGGCCAAGAGGCAAGATGGAGGGCTCTTTAAGGGGCCACCGTATCCCGGCTACCCCTTCATCATGATCCCCGACCTGACGAGCCCCTACCTCCCCAACGGATCGCTCTCGCCCACCGCCCGAACCGTAAGTGCCTCCGCGCCCGGCCCCCGCCCGCTGCCCGCCCGCCCGCGCCGCCCGCCGGGCCCCGCATGCGGCCCCTGCCCTGCCCCCTCCCCGCCTCCCCCTCCCCGCCTCCTCCCCTCCTCCCTCCCTCCCCCGCTCGTGGCCCAGGCGGCCCGAAACTCTCCAAACTTTTCTGCCTTTTGTGGACTGGATTTGTTTGCACTTCGCCACGTTCTTGCTTTCAGTTTGCTGCCTCGTGATGTTGGGGAGACCTCTCTGTCCAAGCAGGGCTTTTTTGGTGGGGCGGGGGTGGGAAATCCGAGTAACTTTTCTTTTGCGCTCTGGTTCCCCCTCCCCCTTTGGTGGTGGTGTTTGTTTCTTCACCCTGGGAAGATGACTGTGTGGCTCTTTCTTTGCTCTCTCTCCCTCTCTCTCCTTCTCTTCCTTCCCTCTTCTGTGGCGTCTTGGGCTTTCCCCGGTTAACCCCTTGGCTGCCGCTGCGGGCCCCGAGTGACTGTGCTGCGCCCGACGCGCGGGGTAGGGAGTGGATTTCCTTCAGGCGTTGGACTTGAGAACTGGCTAGCGCGCAGAGCCGGGGGCCCTAGAGAGGCTCCTTGGCTTTCTTTTGGGCAGCTATGTATTTACCTTTCTAGTGGCAATCGCTGGCTCTTGGCCCTCCTTCCCCCTTCCCCAGGAAGGTCACACTTCCCAGATTGGTCCCACCGCAAACTTGGGGGCTCTGAGGCGTCCTTTTCTTTGGCGACCCGCAGGGCCGCGAGCGCCCTGGGCGCCGTGGCGGGCTCGGCTGCCCGGCGCGCTGGCTGCGGGCTCTCCCGGGCCGCGCAGGGCAGCCGAGCTGAGTGGGGCGGGGAGGCCCTTGCGGCCCGGATTCTTGGTTTGTGTGCAGCCGGAATGGACTCCTCCAAGCGGACTTGTGTATTTCTAGGGAATTTTGGCGCCTTGGGATGTATGGCGGGGTCTGCGCTCGCCAGCTTCCGTGTAGGCCCGTCGTGGGCCCTGGGGGGGCCAGAGACCAGGGTGTGCGGGCTCAAGGAGGTGCGGGGGCCGAGGGAGGCCGGGGCGCCTCTCCTTCAATGGAGTGGGCCGCCGATCGCCGGCCACACAACTTTGGGGGCCCTAGGGCAGCGCGGGGTGCCGGGCTCGGGGGGCGCTTCCTGCAGGGTCGGTCCCGCGCCCAACCCTGACATTTGTTAAGACGGCTCATCCCCTCCCCCACCGGCCTCTGCCCCCTGCCCTCACCCTGAACCCCTTCCTCCTCATCCCTCCCTCCCTCTTCCAAGAAGCCTGGATTACGAATCTCTGGACGCAAGACGCATTTGTGCCCGGCTTCCCGGGATTGTCATTTTACACCTTCTCTGGTTTGGTCCCCTAACCCTTATTTACACACACGACTTTTGTTTTTGCTTTTTCGGTAACTCTAGATAGCAATTTGAAATAATGCACCCACTGTTCAGCAGCCGTGGATTCGGTGCTAATGGCCGAGGGCTTGCCGGACGGGAGTCGATCAGATCTACAAGTGTTTTTAAGCATTAAAATATTAACTATCAGGTTTGACTTGTTTTTTTGGGCCCTGGCAAAATGGCAAGGGCATGCTAGACCGGTCATTTTTTTATGGCTAGGGAAGAGAAATAATTAATCCCCCCCGCCCGGCGCCCAGGCATGCTTGGGAAGCTGGGAGAGCGGTTCGGCTCGACCCCCTTCTCCAGGGCCAGTTCCACCAGGCTGCAGGGGCCGCGCTCTGGGCTTGCAGCTGTAGGGGAAGCACAGTTTGCTTACTTTGTATTTTTATTGAGAGCTTGTGGTACATCTTAAACGGGACCGTTCGGCTCAGAATCGCAGTGTTCGCCTACCAATAAACCGGCCCAAGCAACATTCCAAAGAATCCCTGAGAATTTCTGCCTCTTCCTCCCTCCCCCTTCCGATGGAAACCTCCCTGGTATTATTTTAAAATCCACTTAACCATCTGAATATTGAGCTTTGATGGCGGACTTGCTAGCTTTCTTGACTCTTTTTAAACTCCCTGTCTGATGCTGGCAATCTTGCCATTCCTTCTCAAACTTGAGCAGTTGTGTTGTCTTGTAATTAGCAAACAGGGAAATTATTAAAGGCAAATAAATGATTTCCCGGTGAGAAAAGGAAGGCTCCCAATGATCGGTCCCTTTTGTGGGCATTATAGGAATAGACGGCGTCTAGTTATTTTAATTGTGGACATAGCGGGTGGCCTGGTGCTGTGACATCAGATTGAGTCTCAGAAGACATTTCTGAACTCAGTAGGCAGTTTTAGTACTTACATGTCAAACACCAGCAGACATCTTTGTGTACACTGCCCCTTCCTCCTTCCTCCCTGTTACCTGGGTTAGATTATGTGCTCCAAAATTAAAGTTATTTATTTAGGCTGGTCAGCAGAGCAGTGGAAATGAGGACGGTAGGCTGTTGTATGTCACTCCTGACGTCTTCAATCAGAGGGCCAGCTTGCAATTCCAGATTTGATACAGCTGCGGGAGGAATGGAGCCATCCATAGGCAAGATAGCGGGCTTCCCATGCTCTTCTGAAATTCTTAGTGTTTTATAGGGTGTGTTTTTAATGGCAAGGTGTAAAGACAAATTTGCTGTATGCTTTATTATTTTCCCTTTGCTCCTTGGTGGTGGTGATTTTTGCTACATTTTCTGTTACTTATGGTATACCTGTAAGCAGCTGCATCCTTTAAAAAGCAAACTCTCTGGAACCCTGATTTCTGCTTTTTTATTTAAGAATGTAAAGAATTAGAGAGTGTCATTAAATCGGCTTATGATGAATAATACATTATCTCAAGAATAATGCTTTAATTGCTGAAGACACCATAAAGCTTGATAGTAATAATTTTATTTTAAAATGACAAAGATTTCTGCATAATATTAATTTAGTCTTTGATACAGTAATAGGAATGGCTTTTAAAAAGACAGATTCAGATACAAAACTGCATTAAGGAAAGGTCTAGTTAAGTAGATGGGAAGTGTTAGAACTGCAAATATTAAAACTGTGGTAACATTTGTATACTAAAGATAAGAATGCTGTAACCTATTAAAGTTGATTGGAAAAAGTAGTTTTACATTTCTTTTTCCCTCCTGGCAAAGGGGAAATAGGAATATGGTGGTTGAAATTCCAGTTAGGTTTGAAATTTCTTTTTAAGGACTTGATTATTCGAGCCCTTGCATCTTCTCTTATCCAAAGTTATTTGCTTTTCAACCGAGCTGTTTGCTACTAGGTTGAACAGATAAATAAGCTGCATCTTGAATTCATTTTTGAACTTGGAATCCAGCATTTAAAGGAAACGGAGAGGGGCCTATTCATTGGGGTTTTATTTAGCCGGGCAACTTCTCTTTCTGGCTTGTGAAAAATGGATGTTTTTTCCTCACTGAAACAACATAATCCTTTCTGATACAAAAGATTTAGACCTTGGAGTGTGAAGGGTTAATGGTGGTCCTTCCCAGTTGTCCTCCCACCCCCCCACCTCACCCCTGATTGTTTTGACAACACTTTTCAAAGTGTGACATTCCAAGCCCCTACATAACAATGTAATATTACTGTAATTACACAGGTCATTACATTTTAAATAGAGAACAATAAAATGCTTATCGCCCTGAAAAAGAACAGGTGTTCTTACCCTTCTTTGGTATTTATGCTAATTGTTTTTCATCTCCTTCAGAAATATTTATGGCGAACATGTTTAGATTTCAATCTCAATGTAACCGTATTAATTCCATGCTAATCTTTATAGGTTGGGGTTTAATGTCTGCAATATGGATTATAGGCTCAACATTCACCCAATAGGTCATATTTTAATGATTATAAATTAAATATGCCAGCGCTTTCCACTTTGTTGATATTGAAACTTTCTGAAATCCCAGAAACAAACTCAGGCATTTGGGAACCTAACGAGCTTATCTGAAAGACGTGTTTTTGGAAACTTTTGCCTGTTTAAGGGAAGGAGCTTTGACTGATGCCCTCTGTGTCTGATTGAGAAAGAATTTTGAGGAAAACAATCCTTGTTCTTGCCAGAGTTCTTCACCTTGATTTTAATTTTACTGATAGGGATTTCATTTAGAGTCACTGCTGGAAGTTGGTCAGCTTTCTGTTTCTTAGCAAGCTGTGAAAAAGTTACCGGAAGGTTTCCGGGGGCTCGCAGATCAAGAATGCTGTTCTGTTTGCAGTGCTGGATCGCTGCAGTTCTGCACGCCATTAAAAAAAAAATATTTGCTTTAGAAAACTAGCATTTTAATAGTTGCACCAGAGGCTGTGCTTTTAAAAGATTACAGTAGAAGTCTTTCCAGGTTTTGAATGCCTCCTCACATCCCACAAGGTGCCCCTGGCTGTGTGCAAAAAGTGCCTAGATTTCTCGGTGGAGAAATCCTGGTGCAACTTCTCTCACACACGTGTAGTGGGTAAACTAGAAGGTATCTAAGAGGATTTTACATTTTGTCAGATGTTTCACAACAGGCCCCCCTGAATCACATTAAAAATGCACTGTCGAGAAAGGACAGCTGCAAATTTTTGTGTGGACGCGTGTTTCTGGACCATGACTAAAACTCCGAGGACCTTTCCCCCAGCTGTCTGGAAGTTATGTGGAAGTTGGTTTATTGGCAGTTAAGTATGAGACAACCTGGATTTAGCAAATGCTCTCTCCTGCACAGGAAGTAGATGACATTTTATTGGGGGAAGGGAGGAGATTTCAGGCAAGGAGTGATTTACTTTTTTTTTTTTTTTAAATGCCGGAGTTGCCAAATAAATAAGCACTTTCCAGGGAAGTAGGTGTGAGCTTTTTAGTATTGGTGAGTGGCATTAGATAATATATTTGACCGCATTTACAATTCTTTTGAGGTGACACATTTCAAAGTTTGGAAAAGGAGGCTGAACCAAATTCTTGAGGGTCTTATTTTCAAAGGGGTGTGAGATGTGGGCATCTGAGTTTCTTCTGGGAGTGAATATTGGCAACCATGTAAGTAAATCTTCAACTCTGACTTATAATTGAGCACATTTGTGAAGGAAATGGTTAATTTTACAACCAAAGGCAAACTCGCACCTCGACAGGTCTGCTGAAAGAAATGTGCCCCAGTCTTTTGCTGGCAAGCACACCACCAGGTCATAAATCCACAGGCTTTATTTACAGCCCATAACACTTATGAATGTTAAGATATTTGACGCCACGTTGGCCTTATAATATTCAAGGTCCGCAGACATTGGCAGTAGCTCAAATTTCTCTCACTAATTATAAGCAATGAGATGGGGGGGAGTGGTATCCCAACGCAAATACTGCCTTCCCTTCTCCCCTGACCCCCACCTCTGCGATCTGAGTTTACTGAGACAGACACCACCACTCCTTTGGCAGCTGACTTGTACGTTTCCTCTAGGCTATTGTTATACACATTTATAAAGAGCACTTTCAGGAATGGAAATTCAGTGGGGGCTCTGCACAAATGCCTTTTTCAAAAGCAAAGTTACTCTAGGTGTTTGCATCTTTTCTCTTTTCTCCCTTTTTCCTTTCTTTCTCTTTTCTTAATCCCCCCAACCCCCCCCTTTTCTTTCTTTCTTTTTTTTTTTGAGATTACATTGCCTATATTGTGCATTTTCCCCAAGAATACTTAAAGAAACCTGGTATGGGAGACAGCTCTTTAATTTATAGGATGTTCCCCCGAGTGGAAGGGAAAATGTACACATTACACAGTACACTAGTTAACGTGAGAGTTTTTAAAAAAGTGAGGTGTGAAGAGAGTTGATTAAAAGAATATGATAGGTGAGGGGAAAAATCCAGGTTTGCATCGGGGATGGGAGGGCTGCTTATTTGCGAAAAATGTACTGGTATCTGGGGGAGGAGGCACAGAGAAGTAGTCAGGGGAGACAGAATAAATGCCTAAGAAAGATTAGAAAAGTGTAATACAAGAGGACAAAGATTTGGGCTTGGGGGAATTGAAATTGGAGATTGGAAGTTTCCTCATGGAGGGGCATGGGAGTACCCTGGGCTGGGCTATTAAAAAGGGATATTGCTTTGCTCAGCAAAGATGGGCCGCGATCCCTTCATTACCCAGGGCGTTCTACCTAGCCACAGATGTGTTTCCTATCAGTTACTGTGTAAGCATCTGGGGGTGGGGCATTATCTGTGGTGGAGACTGGAGTGTGAGAGAGAAGGCCAGTTGTCCTACTCATTTTAATTTATGTTGAAAAAGTGGGCTGTTCTGGTGTATTACAAACTGACTACGCGGTATGGGGGGAGGTGGGATTCAGAGGTGTTTGCCAGGCCAGGAGAGATGATGGCTCTCATTTCTGACTGGATCCTTCCTTCTATCTAACCCAAACTTAAAGACCCAGGCCGAAAGGTTTTCTTTTCTAATCAATGGCATGCAGAAACTTACTAGCCCTCAGGGATAGATGTGAATCCCTAAACAGCTCATTACAAAGATGGGGCTGTGGGATCTTTGAACGGGTTATCAGCCGAGGTGTTCTTTGCTTTTCCCATGATAGGTTTTTTCTTCCTTAGGCACATCTGATTTCGGGCTGGTAATTCGACCTGTTATATTTTATCCTTTTTGTCATGCAGTAGCCCCAACCAGGTCGGTCTAAGGAGGAAGGAATGGCCAGGAGTGGGATCAGCCCTGAAGGAGTTAAAATTGCTCCCTAAAGTTTGGCATCATGAAAATAAATTTGAGGCCTGGTAGGCATTAGCAGGGCACAGCACATTTACAGAGCTTAATTAGTACGCACTGTAATTGTTCATGGTCTGCCAGAAGAAGTAATGTTCAGGAAAAGTGGAGTCCCTCTCTTGCAGTCTTCAGCTTGAAACCGATAAATCACTTGCATATTTGTGTAGTGATTCAAATGGAGCTAAGACCTCTCCCATCCCAACATGTGGTAAATTGTAAAGTCAATGAATTGCAGATGTAGGCTACAGTGAGATTCTCTAAGAAAATGCAGAATGAATGGGAAAGAGTGATGCTATAAATATTTACTGAGAAGATAACTAGATTCCTTCGTGCTGGGCCAATTATGATGTACTAAAATATATTAGTAAAATGCTTAAAAAATTGAGAGGATTTGTGTGGGTCTTTGGGTGGGTTGGTTTGTTTTGGAAAGTGAAATAAAAGGCACTATGTTATTGTCGTGTCAGTTTTATTAAGCCTGAATCACAATGGCATACCCAGGGAAGGACACATGAAACCCACATTAATGCAAATTAATTCGTTATGAGTTGCAGCACTGCGACTGCTAAGTGGAGTAATGATGGGGCATCATTTTAAGAGTGTTAGTGTAGCAACTTTTAATGAAAAATGCTGTGTTAGGAACATGTCTCAGCACTTCAGCCCACGTGTTTTTCTATGTGCTAGAAATATGTTTTGTACAAGAGCAGGAAACTTGATTCACTTTATTTTTTTCCGCCAAACAGTTTAAGAACTTTAATTATGTTTTGATGTTGAAAGAAAATCATCTAGTTTTTCTCAAAAATCAACCCAGAAATGCCTATCACCATAACCAAGTTCAAGCTCAACTTTTTTTTTTTTTTTTAGACTTTGCAGCACAAAGTGGAAAAACAATGAATGTAGCATTTCCCCATAGACCTACAGATAAAACTTTCTTGAAGCGACTTTTCCCCCTTTTTTTCTTCTTAGAGAATTTTGGTCTCGGGCAATGTTGCAAGTCAATACTTCTTTCCCCAAATGTGAGTAGGTGGATACGTATAGAAGCTGTAAAAGTTAATGATCGTTCTCTGACTCATAGCTGATGGTTTCAGGTTGAGGAAAAGAAAAATTAATGAGGGTAAATAGACATTTGATGGAACATTGAGACAGTAGGAGAGATTGTTCTTGTGTCTAAAGGCATGCATTTTGTTGCAGCAGAATTTCTAAGGCAGAATGCCAGGAAGTGAAAGGGGATGCTGTCGTTAAGTTATTGTTTCGGGATGGTACAAATGTTCAGTGTCTAGATCTTTGCAGGAATGTTTAAGCTTAAGTACCAGGCAATGCTGGTTTTGCCTTTTCTCTTGAAGTCAGAGGCCCCCCTTGGTACTTTATAAGGGCAGGCAGTCACCCAAAATCTTGGTCAAAAGTTTATTTCCCGTTAAATGTAAAAGGCTCTCAACACAGGACTGGGGGCAGTGGGGTAGGGGAAGCTGGGCTCATAATGGCCTGTGGTTGCTCAAATGACTAATGACCTAAGAAAAGGTCTTAGGTATACTAAAAAACTATTTTGTTTCTTAAGGTAATTACATGGAAATTAGATTTCAAGTGGCTCATGGTAGTAGCTACAGGGTAGAGAGGAAAGTGGACCAAAAACACCAACACCTCCTAGGAAATGATCGGTTTCTTTTTTTATATAGATAAGAGAAAGCCAGGTGATTCATAAAACTGAAAATAAAGTAAATGTTCCACCTCTTCCCAATTTAGCAGGACGAATAGGCATCAAAAATTAATGTTCATTGTGTTAGAAGTTAGCTTAGTGCTGGAAAAACCAACAGAGGATTTCAGTTGTTTTAGTTGTCTTTGAGGAGGAGATTCCTGTGGTTGAAAAAAGCTGTTTCCCATTCCACATCTGGATATCTCTGATGTTTTCTATCAGAAACATCAAATTTAGAGCCCAGTAGTGATTAGAAATAAGATGAAGAATCTAGATATGATGATAATAAGGGAAGGGGTTAATCTTAAAATGTTGGTCTTTACATTGCTAAAGAATTTTGCAAGCCTGTGCTGAGAACTGCCGAGTCTTCATGGTTCTTCCTCTGGACAAGTGAGGGCTGAGGCATTTGTGGGTGGTAGAATGGTGAATGGGCTTGGTCACTGATTTTTGTTGAGAGCTTCGTGGGAAGGAATGAAGTGGAAAATACGTTGGAGTTCTCATCTGGTGACTCCCTGGGTACTCCAGGCAGGGAGGTGCCATTTTGAAGGTGTGGGGCATAGCCAGGTGAGAGCAGCCATGTTTGCCGGATGAGGAAATGATGCGGAGTGGTCTTAGAGCACTCCCAGTGACTGGTGCAGGACAGTCCCAAGAGGTGATGCAGATGGGAACCTGTTTTTTTTTTGTTTTTTTTTTTTGAGATGGAGTTTTGCTCTTGTTATCCATGCTGGAGTGCAGTGGTGTGATCTTGGCCCACTGTAGCCCCAGCCTCCCCGGCTTAAGCAATTGTCCTGCCTCAGCCTCCCGAGTAGCTGGGATTACAGGCATGCACCACCATGCCGGGCTAGTTTTATTTTTGTATTTTTAGTAGAGATGGGGTTTCGCCATCTTGGCCAGGCTAGTCTCTAACTCCTGGCCTCAGGTGATCCACCTGCCTTGGCCTCCCAAAGTGCTGGGATTACAGGTGCGAGCCACCGCTTCCAGCCTGGGAACTTGGTTTTTATTTTATTTTATTATTTGTTTTTTGAGATGGAGTTTTGCTCTTGTTGCCGAGGCTGGAGTGCAATGGTGCGATCTCTGCTCACTGCAACCTTTGCCTCTTGGGTTCAAGTGATTCTCCTGCCTCAGCGTACCGAGTAGCCGGAATTACAGGCACGTGCCACCATGCGCGGCTAATTTTTGTATTTTTTAGTAGAGACGGGGTTTCACCATGTTGGCCAGGCTGGTCTCGAACTCCCGACCTCAGGTGTTCCCCCCCCCCCCCCGCCCCCCTCGGCCTTCCAAAGTGTTGGGATTACAGGCGTGAGCCATCGTGCCCGGCCAGAACCTGGTTTTTAAACTTAGATATGCCTCAGTCATCTTGTCCTGGACCTCGCAATCTCACCTCATATTCTAAAGCACAAATGTCCTACCATGTTTTATTCTTCCTTCTAACTTCTGGAGAGAGAAATGATTGTTCCAGTTTAGAATGCCAGGGATTTACTGGGTGTTTGTACTTTTTATCTGTGCCTTAAAGAAATTAGATTATAATGAACAAGACATCTTTGTTTTTTACAGGGAAGGAAAAAGCAGTGAAAGTATGCATTTTCGAAAGAAAAGTGTGTTGGGAAAAGAGAGAGAGGATGGAAACCCAAAGGAGAAACATGAAAATTTTAAGTCCTTGTTGCTGTAGCTGGAGGAAGTGTAGCTTGGAAATCTCTCCAGCACAATGGTTGCTGGCTGGGAGGAAAGATCTGACTTAGACACAGAATAAGCTGCTTGTGCTGGGTGTGTTTGTGAGCTGGGTGAGGTTTTCTGTGTCGCTGGGCACCTGAGGGAAGTTATGTGGCTGGGGGGGTGGGGGACGTTAGAATGGAGTGTGAGTGCGCGCGTGCGCACGTGTGTGTGTGTGTGTGTGTGTGTGTGTGTGTGAGAGAGAGAGAGAGAGAGAAAGGTAAAATTAACTTTGTTCTATATGTTGATTTCTCTGCTAGAGTCTTAAGGAACTTGCAGCTACATTTTTACTGTTTCAATTACAGCATTCTCTCTAGGATTGTTGGTGTTATTTAGGTGATGATGAAGGCAAGGATTAAGAACGAACTGGACAAGTGAAAATTGAATTTGGATTAACCACAGTTTGATTAATTTATTCATAAGATTGTGACTTTATGAATTTTTTTTCTACAACATATCCTAAGTTATCAGGTGTCCATTCAATTTTAATTGACAATGTAAGATTCCTGTGGTTACCCTGTGTACAGATTGCCTAGGGGCTCTGCAGGGATTGTGGGAAGGAAAGCTTGGACAAATTTCCATTAAGATCTGAATCAGGCGATTGGAAAAGAAGAGAATAAAACCAACTGAAAAGAGAGGGACAAGTTGTTAGTGTTGCCTACTCTGCTTGAAGGAGAACCCTCCTCTCAGACAAGAGCTACTTTCTGGCCAAGAATTCCAAGCTCGCAGAGAAACCTGTCCCAGGCACAGAAGTTGTTTTAACATGATGCAGAATTGTCACAGTAATTAGTGCAATCTCCGTTTACTGACTGGCAGTTTTTACAAAAAGGAAATGAGGACAAAGGGTGCAAAGTCATCTTTGTTTTTCAGCAGGTCACTTTACTTATTTATTTTTATTTTTGAGATGGAGTCTCACTCTTACCGCCCAGGCTAGAGTCCAGTGATGAGGTCTTGGCTCACTGCAACCTCTGCCTCCTGGGTCCAAGCAATTCTCCTGCCTCAGCCTCCTGAGTAGCTGGGACCATAGGCGCCCACCACCACACCTGGCTAATTTTTGTATTTGTAGTAGAGATGGGGTTTCACCATGTTGGCCAGGGTGGTCTCAAACCTCTGACCTCAGGTGATCCGCCCACTTCAGCCTCCCAAAGTGCTGGGATTAGAGGCGTGAGCCACTGCACCCTGCCAGTGGTTCACTTCAGTTGCTGCTTCTGAGTGTGTGCCGGGGGCTGTGTGTGGGGGGGGTCAGATCTTCTGTTGTTTTAGAGCACTGTGGTTTATTACTCTTCTTTGACAGGTGTAGGGTTTTTTCCCCACCCACTTCATTGTGCCTCCTTTTAATTTTGATCAATACTCTGTTTGGGGCAAGCAGACTTACATTATATCTATCTATAAATATATGTGTAATGTTTTCTGTTTGTTTATTTGGAACAGATAAAATGATCTCAGAGCCCACTGCATCCTAGAATGGGTATTTATAGACTTAGCCCATGAACAACATGGATTTAGACTATTTTTTTTTATTGGATTACTGCCCTTGTGTTTATTTTGAGTTAGTTCAAAAGTTCTTATGTGATTTTTTTTTTCCCCTTTATTTTAATTTTTTAAAACTGTGTGGACTGAATTTTTTTCCTTCCAGGGAGCAAGATACAAATTATCTGGATCTGAAACTCGCAGCCTAAATTACACTTTGTGCTAGTAACACAGATGTGTTCTGGTAGTAGTAATAGCACAGGAGTAGTAACAGTAGTTTGATATAATACTACAGATCCATGTTTGGAAATGCAGTTGATTTGCCTGTTGCAAGGAGGGGACTGGACATCAATTTTCCAGGGTCATCTGATTCCTCATTATTAGTTCTTATATGGCAAATTAAAATGCATTTTCAGATAATTGTTGAGATCCTTTAGTGATTATTGTATTGTTTATAAAATAAATCAGTAGATGGTGTTTGTTTTCCCAATTGATGGGATCCCAAGATTAACAAGTATTATTTGGGAAGGTGAGAATTGGGTGAACAATCTTGCTGTTTCTTTCTATTTTGGGATACCTGCTTCTTTGATGGGTGGTCTCTAGGACTTCAGAGGGAAAGGCTGAGGACAGACCTTGGGAAGGATCTGAGCCAATCAATGACTTACATTCACTCAGTTGCCACCTAATAGGTGGTCCTCCGTTAGAAAATTGGTGGCTTTCTGGCAGTGTTTGGCCCTCTCTTTGGGGAAGTATGGATTACTAGAGTGCAGGCGACAGAGATGGCCTGGGATGGACAGCTTAGTCATCATGAAAGAATGTGTAAGGCATCGGGTGGCCCCTGAATTCTGTCTGACACATTTGTTTTCCCAGAAATAGAATTGCACTGGAGAGCTGGGGCCCAGTTATTAGAAATATAGGAGCAGAGTGCTTGTACTTGTTGCAGTCTCGTGGCTTCTCATCATCTTTTCTCTGCTAATCCTGCCTCTTGCCTACATGTTGCAATTCTGGTGACTTTTTGCAGCACACAGTTCATTTTTCTTCAGCATCCCGCTCAGCACACTGGCTTCCTTTATGTCTTAATGGGCATCCATCTTTCGTTTTCATGTCATTAATTCTCACTCCTGGCCCCCACCTTCCCTGTATGCTTATTGAATAGGTGCTTTAAAAAAAAAAAAAACTTTACCCTAGACTGTTATGATCATCTTATCCATAGCAACAAATAAAAGTACACAGGTCTTGATTGAATGCCAAGGCTGCAGTTCAATCTAGGAAGGTTTGTCTGCTATTCATAAACTGCTTAAGATGTTTTCTTGTAGTTTGTGACATAAGCAGAACGCTTTGATTTGGTTTCTTTCTACAGCTCCATTTTCAGTCCGGCAGCACACATTACTCTGCGTACAAAACGATTGAACACCAGATTGCAGTTCAGGTAGGAAACGCAAGAGATTCTGAAGCTTGAATTGTCTATATGTAGGTCTCTTGTGTGTTTTATTCTCTGCCCCTTACCCCAACTGAGATGATGATGATGGTGATGGTGGTGGTGATGATGGTGATGGTGGTGGTGATGGTGGTGGTGGTGGTGGTGGTGGTGGTGATGGTGATGGTGGTGGTTGAATCACTGGGGGAGAAGGGGAGCAAAGGAGAGAGAAGCAGGAGAAATGCTGCTGAAATGATGTAGAGATATGGAAAGAAAGAGAAGCCTGTGCTTATTGTAAAGAGTTCCTTGATCGGGTATAATGGGCACACAGACCCCAGCTTGACTATTTTTCTTTGCTTAGGGAGGGATCTTGAATTGGGAGTAAGGGTGGCACAATGTGAATGGGAAGGCTTAAGGGGAGAGGTGGGAGAGGAGGCCATGCGACAGCCAGAGGGTTATTTCTGGTGGATCAAAATCTTGTTAAATGGTGCTAAGAATATCTCTTTGGACCTGATCATCCTGAAATGTTGGTTTCTCTTGGACCTGTCGATGTACGACACTAAATGTGCTGGAAGGGAAAGGCGACAGATCCCAGCTTCTGATGAGTGTCCTGTTTCCTGCTCACGTAGTACTTCCATTCTCTTAAATCCAAAGGCTAAACAGATCATGGACTAATATAGACTCGGAGCTGAACTGATGCCAGCAGAATGCAGTAGAGGAGGGAGAGCAGACTAACACGATTTTCGTCTGTCTGCCTGGCCTTGCTGGGATGGATGTACCTCATGGTGTAACTAATGGTACCAAAACTTCTTGAGTGTTCTGCCTTAACCCTTCGAAGGGATTCTCTTGAAACCTTTTGCTGTAGCATTAAAGTCTAGCTGGAGAGCCTTCTTTTCCTGTGAGTTGATGTTGATTTGTTAGATCATGTGCATTATTCCATGACTTCTTTTCTGGTGAAGAGCCCTTGCAGATAACTTGTCTGTGTTTGTGTGTATGTGTGTGTGTGTGTGTGTGTGGTCTTAGGTAGCTGCAGCCACAATGCATCTTTGTAGCTCTGTCATCTCAGATCTGCATCTTCCTCGATAAGACTTCCAGATAGCTGTTTGCCCCAGGTAAACGGAATTATCCCGCCAGTGAAAAGCATGAGTCAGCAGACATTTTTATTTGGTGCATTCCTAGTGTTTCTGTACTCATTTTCAGGCCACAGCAACTTATTTTAAAAATATGTGAGGCTGGGTGAGGTAGCTCATACTTGTAATCCCAGCACGTTGGGAGGCTGAGGTGGGCGGATCACTTGAGGTCAGGAGTTTGAGACCAGCCTGGCCAACATTGCAAAACCCCATCTCTACTAAAAATATAAAAGTGGCCGGGCGCGGTGGCTCAAGCCTGTAATCCCAGCACTTTGGGAGGCCGAGACGGGTGGATCACGAGGTCAGGAGATCGAGACCATCCTGGCTAACACGGTAAAACCCCGTCTCTACTAAAAATACAAAAAACTAGCCGGGCGAGGTGGCGGGCGCCTGTAGTCCCAGCTACTCTGGAGGCTGAGGCAGGAGAATGGCGTAAACCCGGGAGGCGGAGCTTGCAGTGAGCTGAGATCCGGCCACTGCACTCCAGCCTGGGAGACAGAGCCAGACTCCGTCTCAAAAAAAAAAAAATATATATATATATATATAAAAGTTACTCGGTGTGATGGTGGGCGCCTGTAATCCCAGCTAATTAGGAGGCTGAGGCAGGAGAATCACTTGAACCCGGGAGGTGGAGGTTGCAGTGAGCCGAGATCATGCCATTGCACTCCAGCCTGGGTGACAAGAGTGAGACTGTCTAATATATATATATATATATATAAAATTATTATTATTTTCTTTTTTTGATTATTTCTGCCATTGTGCTGCCGACCTTCTTGTGTGCGTCTTTTGGGGGAAAGTGTGACTCTTGATTTTACCCTTCTGAACCCCTAACTGTTTCTAAGACTGACGTGTCTTTAACTTGAGGCTGCAATTGTTCTTTTTGGCATGCTGCCGATTGGTCCCTCCTTCTTCCTTTTGATGGACAGCATAGTAAGTCTTGCTCCCAGAAAGTGCTTTAGATGCAGGACTTGGTTAGAGAACAAGCCCAAACCCTAACTCTTGGTACCTGGGTGGATGTACAACTCTTGGTGAACGGGTGGATATACCATGTCCGGAGGCCTCCTACATCTCGGGGAGTGCTGGAAAATCTTGTTGCCTGGGGTGTGGGAATTGTTGAAGTTGAATAGGATAGTGATCCTTATCTTGGTGTGGAAAAGCTAGCTGGGGCCATGTCACTGGGAGACTAGCCCGGACCAGACCAGCTGTTGTATCTTTACACCCGTTGCTGAAGTGCCCCTTGTTAGGCTGAGCAGTTTGTCTTTCTCCAAACCACCTGGCACGGTGCAGGCCATGTGAAGCTCTTTCTCAGGAGGAAGATGGAGTAAATTACAGAGCTCATTGTTTTGGAGGACTGAAACCATTACTATTCCTCCATGAACAGGTAGTATTGTTCTCCTCTGCTTCTATTTGCTAAGGCTTGATGCCCATGTGGGCAAACAGAGAGACATTTTATTAGAGACCCAGAATCATGCTTTTGCAGCGTTCATTCTCCCTCAGTCTCTGCTAGACCCGCACAAGGCCAAGCTAAATGGCATCTAGCTGTAATTTTAGTTTGATCATCAAAGGATAAATGGCAAAAACAAAACCAAAGAAGCAAAGGGAAAAGAAGGGGAAAGCTTAGACAAAATGAAATTGTTCCCAAAGTACATTGGGGTGCTCATAATCTTTTTGCCCTGGTACAGCATAGAGCAGACATGTTCCCTTCGCTGCATTCTCCAACTTAGGGCTAAATGCAACATGATTGTCGGGGCAGAGTTATTGTCCCTGGAAACTTAAAACTGTTTAACCTTAATAAACACTAGATTTCAATAGGAGCTGAGCTTATTGCTCTCCTAAGCTACATCCTAAAATAACCCAGAGTACTATGACCCTGTGCATCACAGGAGACTCATACTCTTTTCCCTTCCCATCGCTCCTGTAATCTCAGGACTCAGCCAAGCTCACCGTTTGTATGAATGGCCTTGAGTGATTCTATAGAAACGTCACATTCTTATAAAAGGTTTGGACACAATAGCAGTTGCTATGTTTAGATCTTTCCTACTTTTGACAGCCTCCTAGCTCTTCTCGGTTTTGAAAAGACAAGAGCAACTCAGATGGCCACATTCTCCCAAAGTGGATAACACAAATAAAACTAGAATGAAAATTAAAAGATTTTTTTTTTTTGAGACGGAGTTTCACTCTCTGTTGCCCAGGCTGGTGTACAATGGCGTGACCTCGGCTCACTGCAACCTCTGCCTCCTGGGTTCAAGTGATTCTTCTGCCTCAGCCTCCTGAGTAGCTGGGATTACAGGCATGCGCCACCACGCCTGGCTATTTTTGTATTTTTAGTGGAGACAGGGTTTCTCCATGTTGGTCAGGCTGGTCTTGAACTCCCAACCTCAGGTGATCCACCCACCTTGGCCTCCCAACGTGTTGAGATTGCAGGTGTGAGCCACTGCGCCCAGCCGAAAATTAAAAGATCTTTTAGAAAAGACGTTATTTTAAAATTCTATTGACTTTTTAAATGTTTTATTGAAGTGTAATTTACATATAACACACAGAACTTTAGTAGAGAGGTGGATGAAGTTTTCCATATGTGAACGCCCGTGAAACCATCACTCAGATCAATATATAGAATGAGGTTGGAACACCTTTATTGTCAAGGGCCAGATAGTAAATATTCTGGGCTTTTTGAGCCGCTCAGTCTCTGTTGCAACTACTTTTGACCCTTGAACGACATAGCATGAGTTTGAACCACATGGGTCCACTTAGATAAGGATTTTCTTCTGCCTCTGAGACAGCAAGACCAACCCCTTCTCTTCCTCCTCTTCCTCCTCAGCCAGCCCATCCCAAAGACGGCAAGGATGAAGACCTTTATTATAATCCACTCCCACTTAATGAATAGTAAATATGTTTTCCATATGATTTTCTTAATAACATTTTCTTTAGCTTACTTTATGGTAAGAATACAGCATATAATGTGTACATAAATTATATATTAATTGACTGTTAATGTTATCGGTCAGGCTTCCAGTCAACAGTAGGCTATTAGTTAAGTTTTTGAGGAGTCAAAAGGTATACTCAGGTTTTCTTTTTCATTTTTTTCCGAAACAGAGTCTCGCTCTATTGCCCAGGCTGGAGTGCAGTGGCGCGATCTCGGCTCACTGCAACCTCCGCCTCCCAGGCTCAAGCAATTCTCCTGTCTCAGCCTCGCTAGTAGCTGGGACTACTGGTGCCTGCCACCACGCCCGACTCATTTTTTGTATTTTTAGTAGAGATGGGGTTTCACCGTGTTAGCCAGGATGGTCTCAATCTCCTGACCTCGTGATGCACCTGCCTTGGCCTCCCAAAGTGTTGGAATTACAGGCGTGAGCTACTGAGCCTGACCTATACTCGACTTTTCAACTGTGCAGGGATTCGGTGTCCCTGGCCTGGGTGTTCAGGGGTCAGCTGTACTCAGCGCTTCTATTGTGGGTTGAAAGCAGTCAATGATAAACCCAAAGGAATATATATTCCTTGTTGTGTCTCAATAAAGCTTTATTTAGAAAAAACAGGCAGTGGCTGGATTTGGCCTCAGAGGCTAACTTCTGATAAAGAGCTCCCCAGAAGTCTCCCTTGTTTCCCCCTTTTTCTGGTTATTTGGCTTCTTCCTCTCTCCCCTGCCCCCACTGAAAAGTCTGTTAGTTTCATTTATCACTGTGGATTAGTTTTGCCTGTTTTTTGGCTTCATGTAAATGGAATCTTACAGAATATACTGATTCATGTCTGGCCACACTCAGTGTATGTCTGTGAGTTTCATCCATGTTCTCTTGGGTAGCAATGGTTTGCTCTTTTTCATGGCCAAGTAGTATTCCACCGATGAATGTGCTTCAGTGCATGCATCCTTCCTATGTTGTTGGATATTTGCATTGCTTCCAGTTTTTTTTTTTTGCTATTATGAATAAAGTTCTAGTAACATTTTCACACACATCTTTTGGGGAAACATATATTTCCATTTCTGTTCATATACCAAGAGTAGACTTGGAGGGGCATGGGGTAATGTGTGTTTAGCCTTGCACTGACCTTCTGAGAGAGACTTGAGTGCTGGATGTGAGTATTGTCATTGCAACAGGAGTAGTAGTTGTTAGGTATGTGAGTGATACGTGTAGGGTGAGCAGTAAATTTATCTGGGTGTGATCAGAGGCCAATTGCCCAAGCTCTGGTGCAGGCCCCTTCATGCAGTGATTTGGCCTTTGGCCCTAGCTCCTAGGAACTCCTCCCACTGTCTCCATTAACCTGGGAGGACTAGCAGGCTGAATTCCAGAGGTGGACCCACATTGCAGATGTGTATAAACAGAGCTGCCTCCCAGGAATGCCCTGCAGGTGATTGTAGATAATGGTTAGGCATCTCTATTGCCTTCATGAAGAAAGCTCTTCCAACACTCCTATTCTCAGCATTATTCCAACCCCATGAACACTGTTGTGATGAAGGTCAAGACCCAGAGAAGATGTTTCCCTTGGTTTTCGGAAGGGCTACTTCTGAGCCAATTAAGCCTTTGTTTTAAGAGCGTTTTGGCCAAAGGTTGATGTTTTAACACCAAGTCAGATGTGATTTAGGAAATACCTCCACATGCAGCAAAAACAAACTGTGTAGACCTTTCTTGGTTGTTACTCTTTTTAGATGTGAAGTGGTTTGTGTGTGTGTGTGTGCACGCGTGTGTGCGTCCACACAAAGACAACTCGGAGAGGATCCAGAAGAAATGGACCATTTTATTTGTTTACACAGCTGAGGAGTGGAGACTGTGCAGTGGGGGTTACTTTCCCTCTTGTTCTTATGCTTGCAAGTTCTCATCTGAGCTTTACCAAAGCATAACCTTCTGCTTGGTCTTAGAACTCCTCCACCATGATTCACTAAGGCTACCAGGACCCTCCTCCAGGGCCTGGGTGCTTTGTGGAGCCAAGGAGAGAAGAATACTAACTGGAGAGTGTTCTTACCCCATGTTGGCCACTTATTCCTGAATGTGAACTGGATGTTCAGTCTTAGAGTGTCTTAACATTGTTAAGATTCCTGGGGTACGTTGACACAGAGTCTATATCTGTGTCTGAGCAGACCCCTCATGCTGTGATGAGCATGGCTAGAAATTAGTACCACCGGACTGGCCCAGCATTGGGGAATGAGGTGGCGTGTTTGCAGGGCGCTTGACTTTTCTCTCACTTCAGGTTTTTGATGAGGGTCTCTTGTGTTCTGGGCCTGTCCTCTCACCCATCACAGGTTCCCTGGCCTTCCCGTTTTCATGAGGATTTGCTGTCTTGGCTGAGCAGCTGATCCAGGCTAAGTGAAGAACTCCTGGAAACAGGTTCAGCCCTTGGTGTAGTCACTTCCTCACATTTCCTTTAGAGCTGTAGCAGACTCAGGCTGTGACATTTCATGTCCATTTTCCACAAAGGAATGAAGAATTAGAGAGAGAGAGAGAGAGATCATTTCACTACAGTAGTTTGATAGAACCTGTGGATGCTGCCAGGTCACTTGCTCAGGAGGTTCATTGACTTGCTATGGTGATGAATTTTAGCCTAGTTAGCTAATTTAAGTCCATACCTCAGAAGAATGTTCATTCTTGAAAAATATTTGCATCTAATGTGTGCCAGGCCACTGGAGAATTCATCAGTGAGCAAAACAGACAAAAATCCCTTGCTCTCACCAACCTTAAATTCTAGTGATATTTTAAATACTGACTTATACACACCCCGTTTCCAGACTGAGTTAGGTTTCCAGTGCAGTCCAGGAGTTAGATTTTCTTTTTCCTTTATTTTTTGAGACAGAGCCTTGCGCTCTGTTGTCTAGGCTGGAGTGCAGTGGCACCATCTTGGTCCACTGCAAGCTGCCTCCTGGGTTTCAAGTGATTCTCGTGCCTCAGCCTTTTGAGTAGCTGGGATTACAGGCGTGCACCACCACACCTGGCTAATTTTTGTATTTTTAGTAGAGATGGGATTTCACCATGTTGGCCAGGTTGGTCTTGAACTCCTGACCACAGGTGATTCTCCTGCCTTGGCCTCCCAAAGTGCTGGGATTACAGGTGTGAGCCACCACGTCTGGACAGGAGTTACTTTTTTTTTTTTTGAGATGGAGTCTTGCTCTGTCTCCCAGTCTGGAATGCAGTGGCGTGATCTTGGCTCACTGCAACCTCCATCTCCCGGGTTCAAGCAATTTTCCTGCCTCAGCCTCCTGAGTAGCTGGGACTACAGGTGCATGCCACCACACCCAGCTAATTTTTGTATTTTTAGTAGAGACGAGGTCTCACCATGTTGGCCAGGCTGGTCTCAACTGACCTCAGGTGATTCATCCACCTTGGCCTCCCAAAGTGCTGGGATTACAGGTATGAGCCACTGGGCCTGGCCATAATCTTTTTTTCTCTTTTTTTGAGACAGAGTCTTGCTCTGTCGCCCAGGCTGGAGTGCAGTGGCACGATCTCAGCTCACTGCAACCTCCGCCTCCTGAGTTCAAGTGATTCTCCTGCCTCAGCCTCCCGCCGGCCGTCATTTTAAATCAGGGTTGTGATTTTCAACCTACTGAAGTTTGAGAATTGCTGCCTTAAAGTCTTCTGAAACCAATCAATTGATCACTTATTGGCTGTCCCAGTCCTTTTCACTTGCCAAATAAAAAATGAGGGCTGGCTAAGTACTATATTGGGATAGCATTTTCTTATTTTGAATGAGAAATTGGACTGCCCTTATGCTCCTGTGAGTTTTTGAGGCCTTTATTTTCCCATTCTTATGTGAAGACAGCCAGATACTTTTGCAAAGCTTGAGAAAAAGCATTTGTTTGTGGAAGAGTAGCTTGGACAATAATGTGCTTAGACTTTGGGGTCAGAGGCAATAACAATAGTTAGTAATAATCGCTGCTTATGCTTATTGAATTCTCTTGAGGGGTCCAGTGTTAAGTGCTTTTTGTGAATTATTATTATTATTTTGAGACAGGGTCTCACTCTGTCACCCAGGCTGGAGTACTGTGGCGTGATCGTAGCTCACTGCAGCCTTGACCTCACCGGGCTAAGGTGATTCTCCCACCTCAGCCTCTTGAGTAGCTGGGACTACAGGTGTGCATCACCACACCTGGCTAAGTTTTGTATTTTTAGTGGAGATGGGGCTTCGCCATGTTGCCCAGGCTGGTCGCTAACTCCTGAGCTCAAGCTATCCACCTGCCTTGGCCTCCCAAAGTGCTAGGATTACAGGAGTGATCCACCGTGCCCAGCATATGTGAATTCTTTATTGATTCTTCATAACAACACAGAGGGAAGTTAGAAAGGTGTAGTTACTGGTATTATCACCATTATCCTCATTTTGTAAATGAGGAAACAGATACCTGAGATATTTTGCCCAAGGCCAATTAGGATTCAAACCTAGACAGTGTGATGAGAGAAAGACTGTCCTACATAGGCTTATGGTAACTATTGCCTACTCAAAGTAATGCTCACAAGGGTCTAGGGGTTTCCATATAGCAGTGGCTACCAACCAGCCTTCTGGGCAACACACATAGGAATCACGTGGGACCTGCTAAAAAGTACAGAATCCTGGGTTCTATTCCTTGGAGATTCTCATTTAGGGACTGGGTCAGTGTTTCACAAGCTCGAGTATCACCTGGAGGACACCCGGTGAGCAGACTGGGAATTCACCCCCAGGGTTTCAGGTTCTGTAAGCTTGGAACGGGTCCTGACATTTGCAAGCTTTTAATTAATGCTGTGCTCCTTCTCTGGGGATAGCTCTTGGAGAACCACCGGACTAGGGCAAGGGTTCCTAGCTTGGACTGTTAGGTTACACTCACTCAGGAAGCATTTCGAACAATATTCAGCCTAGGCCCTGCCCCGGATCAACCGAGTCAGCGTCTCTGGGGGTTGGGGCCTGTGCATCCCTGGGTTGCAAAAGCTTCCCAGCTTTTAGTGAGCAGGCTGGGTTGAGGCACGCTGGTCTAGGGGATCCTGGAATCTGCCACCACTTCCCCACACCGGACGATTCTGAGGCACATAGTCACACTAGAGAACTACTGTTGTAGGCCTTTTTTATTGGTTTGTTTTTTTAGTTTTAATTTTAATTAATTAATTTATTTTTGAGATGGAGTCTCACTCTGTTGCCCAGGCTGGAGTACAGTTGTGCCATCTCGGCTCACTGCAACCTCTGCCTCCTGGGTTCAAGCTGTTTGCTGCCTCAGCCTCCCAAGTATCTGAGATTACAGGTTCTTGCCACCACGCCCCGGCTAATTTTTGTATTTTTGGTTGTAACGGGGTTTCACCATGTTGGCCAGGCTGGTCTTGAACCCTTGCCTCAAATAATCTGCCTGCCTGGGCCTCCCAAAGTACTGGGATTACAGGCGGGGGCCACTGCACCCTGCCAATTTTTAATTTTTTTGTAGAGATGGGATCTCGCCTTGTTGCCCAGGCTGATACAGTCCATTTTAATAGGCAAGGAAACAGGTGCATGGAGGCGAATGGGTTGGTCCCAGGTCTCCCCATTTGGTGGAGACAGGACAAGACAAAAATCCAGGAGTCCAGTGCAGCTTTCTTTCAACACGGATTTCTTTCTGTCTTTCCAGGAGAGGTTATCATCTTGTCTAAGCCAATAGCAATTGGATTACATTGGCCAGATAAAATAAAGCAGTCTAGTTTTACCGTTTTTACTTACATCATTTTAAAACTTATATCTGTTTTAATTATATCATTGTATTTGTACGAGTTGAGATATTTGTATCTGTTCATTCTCCACCATATTAGCGCACTTAGTTCGGAAGAGGGCTGGTGAGAATACTGAGAGAATGTCTGGTAGTCTTTAACTGGAACTACCAGAAAGAAAAAAAAAACAACTGCCCTGTCAGCCATACGTGTGCCTCTTATGGGCCACGGCAGGTGGGCCTTGAGGTCTGACTTACTATGGCAGTCAGCTGCTGGTATTTTCTTTTCTTTTTTTGAGATGAGTCTCGCTCTCTTGCCCAGGCTGGAGTGCAGTGGCACGATCTTGGCTCACTGCAACCTCCGCCTCCCAGGTTCAAGCAATTATCTGCCTCAGCCTCCTGAGTGGCTGGGATTACAGGTGCCCACCACCATGCCCGGCTAATTTTTTGGTATTTTTAGTAGAGACGGGGTTTCACCATCTTGACCAGGCTGGTCTTGAACTCCTGACCTTGTAATCCATCCACCTTGGCCTCCCAAAGTAGTGGGATTACAGGCATGAGCCACCGCACCCGGCCGTCTGCTGGTATTTTCTTAGCATAACTTCCTTTTGTAAATTCTGCTTTATAATATTTATTTTATAAAGTCCCTGAAAATCATGGGATTGTTTAACTGAGCACGGAAATTTCTAAATGGGTTGTGACTGACATTAACAGGCTTATCAGGCTTAGTAGTTAATTTGTTTCTTGAGTTTGATTTGGTTGCATGGTATCAAATCCTGATCAAACAGATTAAGTGGTTGCTTCCTTTTTTTTTCTTTCTTTTTCGTTTTTTTACCGGTTTGCCTTGAAATTTTAGCATATGCTTCAATTAAACAGAAATGGCATTACTTATTCCTGGGGGTTCCACCAAAACCACTGGATGGATGGCAGTGTGTTTAATAGTTAATGAATAGTACATTGAAATGTCAAAATAAAGTTTAAAAGTGGGTACATGTACTATATTATGTCTATATTTATATGTTATAAAAAGAAACATTCGCATCAAACATATGTGGAGTCTTTGAAGCATCTTCACAAAATCATAGTTTTTTAAGGGGTGCAGCTAGGAAAATACTCGGTTATACCACATTTCACCCAGGTTGAGGCTCGGTCTGGAAACTGGCATGTCTGTGTCTTTGGTTAGTAGTAGGGGCTGGATGAGATAGGATGACTTAATGTAGGACTTCTCAGCCTCAGCACTGTTGACATTTTGGGCTGGAGAATTCTTTGTTGCAGGGGACCATCTTGTGCATTGTAGGGTGTTTACTTTTAAATTTTATGTATTTTTATTTTTATTTTTATTTGAGACAGAGTCTCACTCTATTGCCTAGGCTGGAGTGCAGTGTCGTGATCTTGGATCACTGCAACCTCTGTCTCCTGGGTTCAAGGGATTCTCATACCTCAGCCTCCCCAGTAGCTGGGATTATAGGCATGCGCCACCATGCCTGGCTAATTTTTGTATTTTCAGTAGAGATGGGATTTCACCATTTGGCCAGGCTGTTCTCGAACTCCTGACCTCAAGTGATCTGCCCGTCTCGGCCTCCCAAAGTGCTGGGATTACAGGCGTGAGCCGCCATGCCCGGCCTGTAGGGTGTTTATTTAGCACCATTCATTGGCCTCTTCCCTCTCGATGCCACTGACCCCCAACAAAAATGTGAGAACTGAAAATATCTCTAGACATTGCCACATGTCCTCTGGGGATCAAAATCTTCCCCTGGTTGAGAACCTCTGACTCAGTATAATAGTTTAAAGCATGCACCCTACCATTGATATTAAACTACATTACCTTTGCATTTTAAAGAAACAGGTGCAAGTAGAGGTGAATAGTTCCTGCTTCTGGAGTCAGGTATCTATCTGGGTTTGAGTCTCTGCTCTGCTAAGCTTCAGTTTCCTAAATCTGTAAAATGGGGATAATGGCAGTACCTGTTTCTAGAGTTGGGAGATCAAACAAGATAAGATATATAATGATCTGGACAGTATGATGATACAAGGAAGTGTGCTTGATAAATGTAAGCTGCTATTTTTACCGTTGAGGATTATGAAGTACTTGTTTGCACATTTAGAATATGCTTTATCCCGACATGCATTGTGTATTTTTTATTTCCTGTCAAGAATATCACACATGATGAATTTGATAACTTGGACTATCTTTGCTGGGTAACAAAGATTTATGACTCTTATTCCTGGTGGTTGCTGTTTGCATTTCTCTTGTGTCACTGAAAATTTTTTGCTGGGTTCTTGTTACATTTGACTAGAATGTAAGCACTTCTGAAGGGCTGAGATTGTGTCTTACTCAGAGATTGTGTTTTACTCATATTTGGTTCCCTGTAGCACCATGCACTAATTCCTGGGACATCGTAGGTGTACAACTAGGGATGTGAATGTGTTTAAATATCTAATTGTGGGCAGAAAGGAAACAGTATTTAAGTGAGATTGGGGTAGGTGTATATTAGAGGTAGCAAAGTGTGCTTTTTAAATTTTTAAATAACAGCCCCTTTTATAATATGAAAGACTAAAAATAATTTGTTTTTGGGCTCAGCCAGGTAATTTGAGATGAGTGTTCAACCCCTCTGTCAACTTGGTGTTCTTTTCTACGTATCTTAGATTTTGATTTCAGCTCTCCATCAGTGCGTGAATTTGCCCTGCTGTCTTAGTGACTATGGCATCACCTAAACAGTAGTAACCATGGTTGGACTGGTTTCTGTTTCCATAATCATCTTATGATTTTCAGAATGCTTGGAGGTTAGTTGGTTTTTAAAAGCAATATTACTTTTTATTTTTTTATGTCAGGCAGCATTACTTGTCAGATCATAATATTTTCATACACTTTGACAATTGTCATTCATTCCTCAGGGGACTTCAAAACAAATTTTAAACAAGGTGTTTTCCTACTTGTGGATGGATGAGCCCGCACAGACAGATTCATTCTTTTCTATTCCCAAACCTTGTGCCTCCCTGATTTGTGAGGTTGAGATGAAGCACCAGCATAAATAACTCTGGTTGCAAATCAGAAATTTTCCAAGGCTTGAAAATGGATGTGCGTGATAGTAGCCCATTCTAGGGGGGCCGGATGATTCTTTTCACCAGGCTGCCCTGTGGGGAAGAAGTCTTGTGTCAATAGTTTTTAAGTTGATTCAGTAAGCATTGTTGATGATTGAAATTGAAGAATTGTGAAGACAATTCATCTTGAGGAACAGAGAGCATAGGGTGTGAGCCAGGCTGCTGGGAGCAGACATTGACATACGGACTGTCATCAAACTAATTGTTGTTTGAATTACCTGTTATGATCCGATGACAAATCTGCCTTGCTCCTGCCACTGGAGCAGAAAATGTAGCTTGAATTGGCGTGATGTTAGCAAGTGTAAACTGTACTTCAACAAGATGGATAAACCCAATTATGGGGCAGACCTGTAGAGAGAAAATCCATTTAAATCTCATAATGTTAAGCAGAGCTGTGTTTAATTCATTTGGACCAATTTGGGAATGATGTATGAGTGTTGGTGAACATTAGTCAAAGGGGGGACCACTTGGGGGAAAGGGATGTGCTGATGCCGCAGGCCACTTGGGGGAGGCAGCTGGGGTGTTGTCTCAGCAGCCTGCACTAATGGCGGGGAAAGGCAGAAATGACCAAACGATGTACTGCCTGCTGTTGGGGAGCAGCGCTGTGTAAATGAACCAATAAGGAAAACATTTGAAGCAGAAAGGAGAGGAGTTGTTTTTCCTAAATGCTATTGACAGCTCAAAACATAAAGGAAATTCGAGGTTCCCTTTCTCTATTTCTAGACCCTGAAACCATTATGGAGTCTGCTAAGCCTTGTAACAGGAGGCCTAGAAAAAGCTCTTGCCAGAAAGCTTAATGATGATTTGAAAGAAAGAAAGAAAAAGGACAGTTACATTTAAATTGATATCTTGGGGCATTTGATTCTCTATTGGAAAGCAGTTAAGAGGGATTATTGTTTTGAAATATATGTATTATGCATATTTGAAATGGAGTCTAGAAGGTCTTGTCTGTTTAAAAATCTCCCTCTCTATTTTTTAATAGCTACGAAGTGGTGACCCAGCTTTGCGCATAGTAGGTGCTTAATATATACTGATTGGGTAAATGAAAGCATTGGATTTGAGAGGCAGTTTTCAGAGCTAGATATTGGTGTTTTGTTTTTTTTTTTTTTTTTGAGACGGAGTCTCGCTCTGTCCCCCTGGCTGGAGTGCAGTGGCACTATCTTGGCTCACTGCAAGCTTCGCCTCCCGGGTTCACGCCATTCTCCTGCCTCAGCCTCCCGAGTAGCTGGGACCACAGGCGCCCGCCACCGCGCCTGGCTAATTTTTTGTATTTTTAGTAGAGACGGGGTTTCACCGTGGTCTCGATCTTCTGACCTTGTGATCCGCCCGCCTCGGCCTCCCAAAGTGCTGGGATTACAGGCGTGAGCCACCGCGCCCGGCGATATTGGTGTTTTCTGTACCTCAAACTCATTAGGATATATAAGGACCTCATATCCAGGCCGGGCGCGGTGGCTCAAGCCTGTAATCCCAGCACTTTGGGAGGCCGAGACGGGCGGATCACGAGGTCAGGAGATCGAGACCATCCTGGCTAACATGGTGAAACCCCGTCTCTACTAAAAAATACAAAAAAACTAGCCGGGCGACGTGGTGGGCGCCTGTAGTCCCAGCTGCTTGGGAGGCTGAGGCAGGAGAATGGCGTAAACCCAGGAGGCGGAGCTTGCAGTGAGCTGAAACCCGGCCACTGCACTCCAGCCTGGGCGGAGAACGAGACTCCGTCTCAAAAAAAAAAAAAAGGACCTCATATCCTAATTTCTCGTAGTAGTCTTTTCTGGCTTGCATTCCCAGGAATTTTGTGATTTTTTTTTTTTTTTCCAGACAGGGTCTCGCTCTGTCGCCCAGGCTGGAGTACAGTGGTGCGATCTCGGCACACTGCAAGCTCCGCCTCCCGGGTTCACGCCATTCTCCTGCCTCAGCCTCCCGAGTAGCTGGGACTACAGGCGCCCGCCACCTCGCCCGGCTAGTTTTTTGTGGTTTTTAGTAGAGACGGGGTTTCACCATGTTAGCCAGGATGGTCTCGATCTCCTGACCTCGTGATCTGCCCGTCTCAGCCTCCCAAAGTGCTGGGATTACAGGCATGAGCCACTGTGCCCAGCCAAATTTTGTGATTTTTATATAATGATATATGATTCCAGTTTTTATCCCTACTCCTACATTGTTGGTTTTGCCAAGGATGTTCTTAGGAGACTCCAGCCCTCTTTTATGTGGGGAGGAGGTGCTGAAGCCCCCTGGTATGTTGGTGGTGTTTGTCTCTTTTTCTCTGTTGGTTTGGGGGGTTTTCTTCTTTTGAGGAATGGACTGGCCTTGGAGACTTCGCCTGTTGAAAGGAGAACTTAAAAGACTGGAGTGCATAAGGAGCTTGGCAATAGACCGCCAAGACATTCATGGTTGTGCACTCTTACCTCAGTACCCATATATCTAATGATTGGGAGTGCTGGGTGTAAGTGGAGGTTAAAGCCCTAGGGTTTTTTTTCTGTAACTGGGGACAGTTCATTGTATGAGGTCATGGTGCACATTGAGTGCCCATTCTGGGCACATCTTTTGTCCCAGAGTCAAATTTGTTAGGATTTTTTTTTTTTTTTTACCACTTTCTGGCATTCTCCAAGTGTCAGCTTAGTTGAAGAACCAGTACAAGAATGACAATAGGCTGGGTGCGGTGGCTCACGACTGTAATTCCAGCACTTTGGGAAGCTGAGGCAGGTGGATCACTTGAGGTCAGGAGTTCGAGACCAGCCTGGCCAACATGGTGAAATCCCATTTCTACTTAAAATACAAAAAATTAGGTGGGTGTAGTGGCATGCGCCTGTAATTCCAACTACTGGGGAGGCTGAGGCAGGAGAATTGCTTGAACTGGGAGGTGGAGGTTGCAGTAAAGGGAGATGGCGCCACTGCACTCTAGCCTAGGCGACAGAGCAAGACCCTGTCTCAGAGAAAAAAAAAAAAAAAGAATGATAATAAACGAAGACCTCGCAGTTATGTTTCAATGCTGTGAATTCTGAGAATCTGAATTTTCTAATCTAGTTACCAGTAGAATGTACGTAAAGTACTTTGAGAAAATTTAAATGAGCATCTCCACCAAAAAGCCCCAGCACATTTAGCCCTTGGTTTGACCTGCCCAATGGGAGTCTTCCAAATCATTTAAGAACAAGTAAGTACTATTAATTAAATGAACTTGGAAGAAACATATCAGGATGTGCTTCCAAATCTGAAGGTATTTGTGCTGAAAGAAGTATCTCTTGTGTTCCGTGAGTTTTATGGGGGACTCTGTCTGGTTTGGCTCAAAAGCATTTGTCAGATTTATACTCCTGAAGGTGGGATATAGACAGTGTGAACTGGACAGGCAGTGAATAAGGGAATTTCTGGAGAACAGACCCTTAAGGAAAAGAAAGCCTCCGCTTTGCGGGTTAGAATGGCCCATGTATGTTGGGGGCAAGTCTTTTCAGGGCCTTCTGTGGTTTTTGTCCTGCTGAGCTTACTGCTTTCTGATGTAATAGCAAAGCTGAAATCTTGCAGTAATGTGCAGAGAGGAATTTTTGTCCTTTGGATTAGCTTCTAATATATAAATATATAGCAAATGACCTAGGACTATTTAATTTGATACAGAAATGAAATAGTGAGTTATCTAGATAAGGGCTTGATTGATTTATGAAATGTATCAGACTCTATTCAGGAGTGTTCCGGGAGTCACAACGTTCGGAACTAGATTCTTATCCTTAAAAATAAAAAACAAACCTCCCCTGCTTCCCTCCTCCTGGTCTTAAGTCACTAGTTTTTATTCTGGAATCCAGCAGCATTTGTTTCTTAATAATTGCTGAAGAAGCCAAGAGTTTCCTGTTAATTAAAAAAAAAAAATCATTGAAGCAATGTATAAAGACACTTTTTTCTTGAAAGAGAACTTAAAGGAAGATTTGAAAGTGCCCCTAAGCTAAGGACATTCTTACCAAACCACCAGTATGTTTTAGGCAGCCTGCTCCGGTTTGTGTTTTCTTGTCACTTGTCACTGTTGCTACATTTTCATGATGGTGAAAGCAGATGAGAAATGTCTCCTCACAGAAGATATGATTTGTGAAGCTGTTTCTGTCTGAAGAATTGGCATTCAGGGCTCGAATTTGAGCAAGTAAAGGGCATCAATAATGTGATGGGCCCCTTTCCTTGGAAGAGACCCCTCCTTAAAAAAAAAAAAAAAAAAAGTAAAAAAAAAAGGGGGGGAGAAACTGTGTTTTGATTGGGTGACTTTTCAGCTTGGTTAAATTTGCCAGTTTATCTCTATCAGAAAATAAATCCTAATACTCCTGACATGATTTTGTCATTTTAGGATCGTTTAGGAAAAGCATCAAGGTAGTTTTTGCTGATGGAGTTGGTACCTCCGCCATCCTTAACTGTTTATTTAATAGCCATAAATTGAGAGTGTGGTGTTTCTTACCACCACCCTCTTTGGAATTTTTGGCCAAGATCATCTCCAGCCACCAAGTTTGCATAGCAGTGAAAGGAGCCCAACGATGACTTAACTGTGACGGGAACCAATGATATAACTTGTAAAAAGTACACACAGAAAAACCACATGCCACATGCAAAGCAGATATGGTTTTGATTTCGGCCTCAGTGGTTCTCTTATCGTTTCTTTCGCCCTGAGAGTGGATTTTTATCTTTCGATCTGACTTCTGTTTCGGTCATGGTTTGTGGTTTCCCTTTGCCATCACAGCTCATGCGTTTGGCTGCGTGCGAACCAAAGTGACCAAGACTCCTGGCTGGTGGAAGTCTCAGGCAGGGCAGCGCCAGCATGCCAGCCCCTGGGAATATTGACACTGCAGTGACTGCAGAGTCATTGCTCCCGTCCTGCTAACTCACAGGCTCCCCACCTGGGGATTCTTCTCCCTCTGTCTTTGCTTCTTATGTAATACCTCTGTGGACTATTTTGGAAACATCTAGATCAACTTGTGATTGATCTTCCTGTTCTATGTATTTCTCCTGGTTCCCCGCTTTTCTGTCATCTCCTTTGGGAGAGAATATTTTTCCTCATTAACTAGTTTCCAGGTCAGAATTTCTCCATGAAGTATGAACTTTTCTTTATCCCAGTATTTAATTTCCACCACTTTTTTTTTTTTTTTAAATAACGAAGGCTGAAACTTTTTAATTGGGCAGATTACTTAATTGCTATGTGGCTCTATTTTCTCATCTGTGAAAAGCAGGTTTACTTAGAAGATTGGCCTATCACGGGGATTCATGTGAGGGTCTGTCACAGGGGCCTAGTCCAGTGCTTGACACATAAGAAAGGCTTGTTGGGTTTATGACTATTTCCGGTGGGGTGTTTCCGGGCAAACTGGGACAGCTGATTACCCTAACACGATGTTATTATTATTATTATTATTATTATTATTATTACTTTTTAGACGGAGTCTCACTCTGTCGCCCAGGCTGGAGTGCAGTGGCGCAATCTCTGCTCACTGCAAACTCCACCTCCCGGGTTCAAACAATTCATCTGCCTCAGCTTCCTGAGTAGCTGGGATTACAGGTGGCCACTACCGCACTGCCGCGCCCAGCTAATTTTTGTATTTTTAGTACAGGTGGAGTTTCACCATGTTGGCCAGGCTGGTGTTGAACTCCTGACCTCGTGATCACCTGCCTCGGTCTCCCAAAGTGCTAGGATTACAGGCGAGAACCACCACGCCCGGCAACACAGTTGTTATTAAAACTCTTGCCAAGCTTATAAGTGGTGATATGTTGTGGTGCATATCTCTTTTTCCCCCCCTTCCTCAGTACCTCACAGCAGAATCTGGACTTGAGTTGTTTCTCCTGAATAAGAGTAGCCCAGAATACCGTTTATTTTTGTTTTCTTTTTTGAGATGGAGTCTCACTCTCTTGCCCAGGTTGGAGTGCAGTAGTGCGATCTTGGCTCATTGCAGCCTCCACCTCCTGGGTTCAAACAATTCTCCTGCCTCAGCCTCCCAAGTAGCTGGAACTACAGGCGCCCGCCACCGTGCCCGGCTAATGTTTGTATTTTTAGTAGAGACAGGGTTTCGCCGTGTTGGCCTGGCTGGTCTCAAACTCCTAACCTCAAGTGATCTGCCCACCTCGGCCTCCCAAAGTGCTGGGATTACAGGTGTGAGCCACCATGCCTGACCCCAGAATACCCTTTGAAGAGAGTTAGGGTGAAAGAGTCCATGTTGTGATGTCATTTGTCTCCCCATGGAGGGAAACCAAGAAGCCTGGGGGTGAGACGGGACTTAAAATTATTCATTTAGCTTCTGATGAGCGTGAAATTACTGACAGCAAGATGGGAATTTGTGGCCTTTTGGTTGTAACGTCTACTCTGTCTTTGTTTTTGTTTTTGCTTTTTTTGGTCAGATTTCTGTTGCTCAGTACTTCATTAAAAAATAAATTTAGGCCCAGCGTGGTAGCTCACGCCTGTAATGCCAGCACTTTGGGAGGCCGAGGCAGGTGGATCATGAGGTCAGGAGATCAAAACCATCCTGGCTAACGTGGTGAAAACCCGTCTCTACTAAAAATACAAAAAATTAGTCGGGCGTGGTGGCGGGCGCCTGTAGTCCCAGCTACTCGGGAGGCTGAGGCAGGAGAATGGCGGGAACCTGGGAGGCGGAGCTTGCAGTGAGCCAAGATCGCACCACTGCACTCCAGCCTGGGCGACAGAGCGAGACTCTGTCTCAAAAAAAAAAAAAAAAAAAAAAAAAAAAATTAAATAAATAAATAAAGTTAAAAGTCATCCTTTTCAGTTCTCAAAAGGCAGAGGTCTGCCTCCTGCCTTGCAAACCTATTAACACTCCTTTCTTTCTTTATGTGGGGTTTTCCTTGGGCCTCTGTGGTCAAGCTATTGTTTGTCTGAGTTTGTAATAAGCGTGTAACAGTCTCCAGTTTGCCTCAAAGACATGTGGTGTGAGTTGGTTACTAGGGACAGGAGACCTTTGGAACTTGTGATTGGAAGCTAACTGCTCCAGGGTCCCTGGGTGCCTGTATCCTATGGGAGAAGGCACTGGTGTCACTGCATGTGAGTCTGTGCACACAGGATAGGTCAGCTTGCTGGAACTTTCTTGTGTGTTCACAAGAGAGACCTCCTGAGCAAGAAGTCAGTTAGTGGCCACGAACCCAGGCCTGTTCACACATAAACTTAGATGACAGCGATGCAGTAGGGAGCTTGTCCAGAATGATTTATTCTCAAGAGTGGTGAAGAAATAACTTTGATTCTCCCAGTCGACTTGAAAGCAACCATTATTTTCTTAACACCTTCTGATTCCAGAAGGTACAGTTCAAACCTCCTTCATTTGCAGCAGGCTAAATTAAAACACAGTGCTTTGAGATCTATTTATTGCTATCTGTCTTTAGCCTTTCAGAAGCCAAAATGAAAAGATAAATCAGAAAGCAGTGTTGGTCAATAGACTTTCCTCCCACACTTAACCTCCTTTTGGCTTGGGGAACTGTAAAACAGTAGGTTACACCCTCCTACCCTTCCCCAGCCCCCTTCAGAAGAAGAAAGACTTGTATTTCAGCAGGCTTTGCGAATCAGAAAGCGATGGTTTTTTTTTTTTTTTTTTTTTTTTTTGGCATTTGCTAGAACTCTGTAGCTATTCAGTGGCCTCAGGCTGCAGAAGGCCTGTTTTCCTCCCCTCCTTCACTCTAATTTGTCCCCGGCATTCTGGCTGATGGCATGGCTTTTTAGCAAGAGCAGTGCCTTACCTCTTTAATTGGTTAGTTCCTCTAAGTGATGATTTATTCCCTACCTATCAGAAATGTCTTAATTTACTTAATCGCATAGTCCCCCCCACCCTTTTAAGTCCCCTCCCTCTAAAAAAAATTAATACCAACAACAAAACGATTTCCCCAGGCAGTGCATTGTGAGATGAGGCATTTTTCTCTGGGGAGAACCATGTCTTTGTGTATGGCAGTGGGGAAGAATTAATTAAGGGAGAGGATGAAGCTTAATAATTGAAGTTAGGGGCCCAGGAGCTCTGAACACTCCTAGGTCTGCTACTAAATTGTCTGGCTGCAGATAGCTGGTTCTCTGGGTCTTGGTTTGCCCATCTGTGAGATGCCTCTACAGGATGGATGCAGTGGTAAGACAAATTAATTAGAAGCCATAAAAGTGTTGTTTTATCTGAAGTTAAGCATTTTTGTTGTGATAAGGAGGCGTTCTGGGATGATGGATACAGCGCTTTGGCACTGAAGTCAGATGTAGCTGGGGACTCAAGTCAGCAATGTCCGTTTATTGCCTGTGGGACCACCCTGAGCCTTAGTTTTATCTATAAAATGGGGATAAGACCTCTCTCAGAGGATTAAATGGGATAACATGTACAGCGCCACAGCGCGGACACAATGGCCCACGCTAAGGAAGGAGCAGCGGTGGTTACTTTATTGGAAAGGAAATGATACCTGGGATCCTGGCAGGCTCTAGCAGTTGCTGGGGTACTTTGGTTCCTTCTGCTTCTAGGGAAGGCAAGTGGCTACTTTGGGGTTGGTTTCCTTGTCTTTTAAAACTTCCATCTCTTCTGGTTAAATTTCTTCTGCTTCTCTGAAGCTGTACGAGATGAACCCTATTCTCCTTGTCAGATGGACATCAAAATAGGGCTTTCAAATAAACTTCAGGATCCTTCCATGGAATGAAACAAATTCATTTGCTACCTATTTTCACTCTTATTTTAGTGACCCCCCTCCCCCAAGACATGTAATATATAAACACATACATTTTCTTTCTTTCTTTTTTCTTGTATTACCACAAGGATCAGTTTCTTCTGGCCTAAGTCCAGAAACAACATGCCTGTCTTTTTTCATTGTTGAGGAAAACAGTCTGAAGGCACCATAATTCCTTAAATTGGATTTCAGTTCTTGATCCCCTTATGTTCGGTCAACAGAGTGTTATATGAAACATCATTGTTTAGGAGCAAGGGGCTGGCAACCTTGCTTTTTTTTGGGAGGAAGGGCCCTGGATTGGAGCTTCCTGGGGCGAGGCTGTGGGTGGGGTCCCCTAGAGGTGAATGCCCCCCCTTCACTTGGGATGGAGGCATTAATCCCTTTCCAAAAAATGCTGGTAGAAGTCGGGAGGGCTGCCTGTTAGTGAGCAGCGTTTTGCTTGGAAAGAAGCCTGCAGAGTGCGTGTGTGTGTGTGTGTGTGTGTGTGTGCGCATTCTTGTTAACTCTATTAGTGCCATGGGCAGCCACCACTTCACTTGAAAGCTTTGGAATTTCTATATTCAAATCAAAGGCACCCAGAAGCAAAGATGAAGGGGCCAGTGTGATCTTCAAAGATGAGGGAGTAAAAAAGTAGTGGGGAATATTTTCCTGAGTAATTCTGCATCCCCACCCCCACCTTTACAGAAACTCTAAGAGCCTCAGCCAATTCCTCTTTCTTGGTGGTTATGTGGGTACTCAGGCTCTGGTCAAGCCATTGGCTGTTTATGGAGCAGGAGACAGATGACTTGGGAAAGCAACATGAAAATGTCTTGGGTTGGTTTCGAGCTTGCATGGGGGAGTGAGTCAATAGATGTTTCTCGGGTTCTCTCTCTTCCTCTTTCGCCTTTCCTCCTTTCTTGGAGCTTGTTTCGCTCTGAGAGTACAGGCTTGGCACCCACTTACCCAAGAACTGATTAGTTCCTAAAAGAAGCAGTGAGTTGATTGCTTACAGAGATGATGTAAGCTTTGCTCTGGGGTACATCAACTTGGATTTCTCATGCTTTATCTTATAAAGCCTAAATTAACAGCTGGTTTGGTTTGAGTTCTCCGGGATCTGACTAAGGGATTAGAGTCCATTCTCAAGTGAGTCAATCTAGTTTAATTTATTTCAGGTCTATCAAAAAAGATCAATCAAAGCTCTTTTGAAAGTAAAGCTATAATCGGTCTGCACACTTATAAGTCACTGTTGTTGCACTTGGTGTATCTCTCTGGTGGAAAAATGCTCAGGCTGTGGTTAAGAGGATGTATTAGAGCATTTTCTGTGTACCTCCCTTTCTTGCAGCCTCCACACCTCCCTGGGAAGAGTTTGAGAAAGCATCATGTTTGAGAACCCCACTCAAGTGGGAGCTGCACTCACCCCCCTTCTCCTTTTTCTTTGGGGATACTGGATCCCTGATTTGGAAGCTTCTAGTTCAGTATAATTTTAATACCTGGACCTGAACAAGTCCAGCCTGTTTCATGTCACTGTTTTTGCTCCTGGGCTTTTTCTTGCAGATATTGGTGGGTGAAGACATGCATTGAATTCTTTCCAGAATGTCTGCTGTGAAGAATTACTCATGTCATTTGCAAGGCTTAAGGTGAAGCATTCTCTGCTCTGGTCGATCTAGGCTTTTGTGGGTACTGGATACAACAACCCAACAACCTGAGTTGTTCGTTTCTTTTGTTTCTATTTTAAAAATACTTACTGAGCATCTCCTGGTAGCTAAGAACTATTCGAGATGCACTTAATGTGCCAAGAGAAACATCAAGATAAAGGAAATAGTTAAGAGCTTGACTGTAGAGTTAGACCTGTCTTTGAATCCTAGCTTTGCTACTATTTGACTTTATATGACCTGCAGCAAATAAATCTCAGTTTCCTTGTCTGTAAAATAGGCACAGTAAAACTGTCTCCCTCCAAGGATTGTTGTGATAATGAAATGATACTGTATCTTTTGCTTTTTGAATAAGAGGCCACTTCTGGGGACCTTCCAGGAAGCAGAAACTCGCTTTTTTTTTTTTCTTCCCCCAAATGCATTCAAAAGAAACAAATCTCCTTTTTCTACCATAATGGTGTATGTGAATGTCCTGGTGCATGCGCTCAAGAGCATCAACAGTGCGGGAAAAAGAAGCAAACACCAGGTTCTTATAGGTGGAGCTCCACAGTCGTCCAGTTTCTAAGTGTGATGATGAAGCATGGGTGCATTGATGAATTTCAAATAATCGATCATCACGGAGCAGGGAAGATTGTGATGAACCTCACAGGCAGGTTAAACAAGTGTGAAGTGGCCAGCTGTGGAGATGTGATGTGCAGCTCAAAGATCTAGAAAGATGGCAGAATCATCTGCTCCTGTCCCGGCAGCTGGCTTGCATTGTGCTGACCTCAGCTGGCATCATGGACCACAAAGAGGCGAGATGAAAACACACAGGAGGAAAAAGCCTGGGATTCTTTTTCTAGGGATGTAATACACCCATGCAAAAAAATAAATAAAAAATAAATAAATAAAAATGCCTCAGTGGGGAAAAAAACCCGCACCAGAAACAAATACTTATTTAGGATCTGTAATGTACCCTAGGATACCTAGACACAGCAACATCCCCTTGCCCTTTAGGAATGTACAGTTTACTGGGAAAAAGATAACACTTATCAGAGGAGGGTGTTGGGGGCTGTGAATCCTGTGTGTGTGTGTGTGTTTTTGAGACAGTCTTGCTCTTGTTGCCCAGGCTGGAGTGCAGTGGGTCGATTTCAGCTCACTGCAACCTCTGCCTCCTGGGTTCAAGCAATTCTCTTGCCTCAGCCTCCCAAGTAGCTGAGATTACAGGTGCCTGCCACCAGGCCTGGCTAATTTTTTGTATTTTTGGTAGAGACGGGGTTTCGCCATGTTGGCCAGGCTGGTCTTGAACTCCTGATCTCAGGTGGTCCGCCTGCCTCAGCCTCCCAAAGTGTTGGGATCACAGGTGTGAGCCACCGCACCTGGCCCATGTGTTGTTTTGAGCTTCTGTCTTATGTACCACTTACCTTGGCTCAAGGCGTCCTTTTTATCTTTCTTCCGCTTGACTAAATGAGAATAGCGTGGATCACTCTCTACCTGCCTCCCATCAGTGGTTCCTTTTGGAGATAGGCCAAATGGGCCACTCACCCTTTAATTTCCTCTTAGTTTCCTTTCTGTACACCGGTTTGAACCTTAGCATCATCACTGATGCAAATATGAGCCTAGGCTTAATTTTTCCAGCTATGAAATGGGACTGGCATTATTCTGTGATGTGCATGTTAAGAGAGGGGAAAGCTCACATTTTTGAGGTCCTCTTGTGGTTCTATTTTGTGTAGGAACTCACGCTTTGTTCATTCAGCAATCATTCCTCCAGAAATAATAGCAACAAGAAAAAAGAATAGGTGTTTTTTGAGCTCTATCTGCCAGTTTCTCTCTATATGAACATTCTCTATATATTGTAACGTAACACTCACAACACCTTTAAACATCATCCCCATTATACAGATAAGAAAACAGAATTTCAAAGAAGGTAGGGGACTTGCCCAGCGATACATAGCTAGCAAGTGACCGCACTGGAGTTTGAGTCTGGGCCGTGTCTGAGGCTCGGGTTCTGTCATGCTCTGTGGTTGCTACGTTGACATGCAAAGGGAGAGGCAGCTGCTGGGAATCGAGGTGGGTTTCTCTTTGAGAATGCTAACATGGACCCTCAAGGTGAATCAGAATCCTTTTGCAAGTGAGTAGTCAGATGTAGGTTCCTGTGTCTCCCTCTAAAATGAAAGCCTCTTTTTTCCAAGGTCCAGTGTAGACCTGAAGTTGGGTTACTCTGGAATTTCTCTGGCTGGAGTGACTGAGGCCTTGCACGTGACATTAGTGAGGACTCGCAGCCTCAGGTCTGGCTTCCCTTAGCAACCCCCCTTTCCTGTCTCTGCCTCTGGAGTTAACCATTAAAAAAAAAAAAAAAAAAAAAAAAAAAAAAGCCAAAACACTTTATAAAGTCACGTGCTGGGTTTCTACTATGTCCTAGAAACTGTCTTAATTCATCTTCCTCTTTACTCTTACATGAGCAGGAAGAAAAAAAAATTGCTAGTCAATGCTAATAATTGTGGCATGTAATGTAATTGGAAGTGTTTCATTGACATGCTCATGAGAGTTTGCGGCTTCATCTTCGGGCTGGGATGTAGCACTAGACTTGCCTTGAGTGTCTGCACAAGCCTTTGATGCAGGTAGACCATATTATAAATAGGCGCGTTGCTATGGTGAGGATGGCAGTCCTTGCTTGCTGTGGGTAACCTTTTCTACCTTCTCGGACACTGTTTTAAAACACAGCAGCGTGATAGCATTTCATTTAATTTGGACCAAGGTGGGGTAGATGAAATGCTGAGATTCAGATCTAAAATGTTGTTGTGATGTTTCGGGGGGGGTTCTGCCTCACCTAGCACTATGGAATATTTTGCAGATTGGGCTTCCTCATGATTTATTTAGAAATAGATTTTCTAATAGATGGGATGAGGGGAGGGTGGTGGGCAGAAGGCTGGGCTTTCTTCTCTTCCCCCTCCTTCTTTCCTTGAGCATTTCTGCGAATGTGTTGGCTTTGATGCCCAGCAACTCATACAGTGAAATGGAAGTTCAGGTTCGCACGATGCAGAAATGATTATTCCTGGTAGTACGTTTCCCATTACTGTTAATAATATAAAGACAATTGCCTGCCTCTCAGGACTCCTGCACATGGCTACAGTCATTTCTTCATGGAATTCGACACATAGCAGTGGGGACCAGGAGTGTTTTATTAGTGATTGTTCTCCTGCAAGTTTCCAGGGTATCTCAGATTAGACACATGAATTATTTTTTCCTGTTGCTTGGAGGGTATACTTTTAATTATATTCATTCAATATCAGAGCAGTTCAGGTTTGTAAAATTTTTTTTCTCCCCCAACCTTTTCCCCAGCATACATCCCCGTCCCATAAGTTTTTGGGCAGAGACAATCTCGAGAGCCTAAATGTTGCTAAAAAATTAGCTAGTTTAGGCCGGGCGTGGTGGCTCAAGCCTATAATCCCAGCACTTTGGGAGGCCGAGACGGGCGGATCACGAGGTCAGAAGATTGAGACCATCCTGGCTAACACGGTGAAACCCCGTCTCTACTAAAAAAATACAAAAAACTAGCTGGGCGAGGTGGCAGGCGCCTGTAGTCCCAGCTACACGGGAGGCTGAGGCAGGAGAATTGCATAAATCTGGGAGGCGGAGCTTGCAGTGAGCTGAGATCCGGCCACTGCACTCCAGCCCGGGCGACAGAGCAAGACTTCGTCTCAAAAAAAAAAACAAAAATTAGCTAGTTGGCCAGGCGCATGACTCATACCAGTAATCCCAGCACTTTGGGAGGCTGAGGCGGGTGGATTGCTTGAGCCCAGGAATTTGAGACCAGCCTAGACAACATGGCAAAACCCTGTCCCTGCAAACTAAACAAATCTAGCTGGGCATGGTGGTGCATGCCTGTGGTCCCAGCTACTCAGGAGGCTGAGGTGGGCAGACGATTGAGCTCAGGAGGTCCAGGCTGCAGTGAGCCGTAATTGTGCCACTGCACTACAGCCTGGGTGACTGAGTGGGACCATGTCTCAATAATAAATAAATAAATAAAAAATAAAACAATTAGCTAGCTAGCTGCTTATAGGTCTTTTACATGGCCAAGCCACTTTCTCACCTTTAAAATGGTAATAATATTTCCTTACTCATCTCAACGAATTTTGAATGCCAAGAGAGACTGTTCGATGGAAGCTCTCTGGGGAGAAAAATGCTACCCTAGACAGGCTTTTCAACTGGAGACTGATCCGTTGGTGTTTTGGTCAGTTGGTGTTGAAATCCCTATTTTTCCAGCTCAGGACTGCCTCTCTCCCTGGAATTCTTCTTCCAGAGGTGAGCTCTGCAGCCTTCCTTGGGAACTCTCAGCCTCTGGATCCCTTCTTGCCAGGTGGAGTGGACATGCCAAAGTGGTGGACCAGACTCGGACTGCCTGGCTTCTCTCAGCACCTTTGGGGACCCACTTCCCCTCTCTGGGAACTGGGGAAGCTAACAGAGATCTTACTAGGGGGGTTGAATCCTGTATGTATGTGAGGTTGTACCCCCAGGCTCCTGAGTGGTTTGAAAGTGGGGAACCCTGGCCGGGCACTGGTGGCTCATGCCTGTAATCCCAGTACTCTGGGAGGCCGAGGTGGATGGATCACAAGGTCAGGAGATCGAGACCATCCTGGCTAACATGGTGAAACCCCGTCTCTACTAAAAATATAAAAATTAGCTGGGCGTGGTGGCCGGCGCCTGTAGTCCCAGCTGCTCGGGAGGCAGGAGAATGGCATGAACCCGGGAGGCGGAGCTTGCAGTGAGCCGAGATCATGCCATTGCACTCCAGCCTGGGTGACAGAGCGAGACTACATCTCAAAAAAAAAAAAAAAAAAAAGAAAAAAAGAAACTGGGGAACCCCTTCCCCAGGATGAGAAGAGCCATGGGGTGAGTCTCTGCCACCGCCAAGGGGAGTCAGGCTCAGAGGCTGCTACAGGGACAGCCAGCTCTCTTTAGATGGTCCCCACCATCCTGCCAGGGCTTGTTACATCTGGAGCAGAGACAGCGCAGGCTGCTGTTTCCCTGGAGAAGGCCCCTGTCGGTCTGTTCAGTTGTAGCTGACCTTGCCTCCTTGTGCTTTTTGGGGAGGGAGGCTTGGAAGGAGTAGGGCACGTGGGGCACTCTGCTTCCCGGCCCTACACTGGCGAACCTATGGATTCTGCCTCTGATTCCTGAGGAAACATCACTGTGAAGGTGGAATGAGCTGCATATAGAGGTGGCTGTTGGGGCCAGGGAGGGGTGAAACGCCCCCAGGGTGTACATTGCACCAAAAGCCAGGCTGCATATAGACCTCAGGATGGGCTGGCTTTTGGATTTATTTAGAAGTATTTCCAGAGGGTAACCTCACTGGCTACAAAGCATGTCTGAACAAGAGCTCCGTTGTTCATTCCCAGCCCTGTTACCCTGGCAGGATGCAGACTCCAGGCGGCCTGTTGGTCAGGCCTTGGACTCAGAGAGCAGCGAAGCCTGAGGAGGGGTGGGGGGCAGGGGTGTGACTGGTCCGGGGCCTCAGTTCCTCCAGGACACCCCTTGCCAAGTGCAGAGAAAGCTCTGCCCATCCGTCCCCTCAGGCAGTGGGATTAGGCAACCTGGGAAGCAGTGAATGTGCGTCGGTAGCACAGATTCCATTCCGCACGCCACCCTCGCCTCCACCCCCCAGCCCTGGGAGGGATGCATGCCCTCCGGGAGACACCCAGACCCGACAGAGAGGCCTTTGTTGGAGCTGGAGGTGAGAATCTGTGGGCGTTGGGATTCCTGGGTTCGAGTTCCAGCTCACTGCCAATTGCCCGAGTGCTGGGCGAATATTTCTGGAATCAAAAGGAGTGCAGCCTGCCCAGCAGGGCCTACGGGAGCCGGAGGCTGCAGGGTGCTAAGATTGCATTATCTTTGCCAAGTGCTCGGAGCTCCTAGGAGGGGAGAGAGAGTCCTAGGACTCAGGATAGGAGGTGGTTGGAGTTTCTGGAGGAAGACTCCATGCTTTGGTTCTGGCCCCTGGAAATGCCTCCTGAGGACTGGACCGCCAAGCAGACCTCCTCTGTGACTCCAGAATGCAGTGTTACTCTCTTGTATAGACGGAGCCTCACTCTGTCACCCAGCCTGGAGTGCAGTGGCGCGATCTTGGCTCACTGCAACCTCCACCCTCTGAGTTAAAGCAATTCTCCTGCCTCAGCCTCCCAAATAGCTGGGATTACAGGTGCCTGCCACTGTCCCTGGCTAATTTTTCGTATTTTTAGTAGAGACGGGGTTTCACCATCTTGGCCAGGCTGGTCTTGAACTCCTGACCTCGTGATCCACCCGCCTTGGCCTCCCAAAGTGCTGGGATTATAGGTGTGAGCCAGCACGCCTGGCCACTCTCTTGTATTCTAATGTTCCCCTGACTTTTCTGATCATGTAATTCTTAACTTTCTCAAAACTGCGATTTGTCACGTGTCCTCTCCCTACCCCATTTTGTGAATCAGAGTCTTCCAGGGGCAGGACCTGGGGAATGGGTCTTTATTAACACACATGTGAAAATGCTTTTGCCAGCAAGGTGCGGTGGCTCTTGCATGTCATCCCAGCACTTTGGGAGGCCCAGGCCATCGGATCACTTGAGGTCAGCCTGGCCAACATGGTAAAACGCTGTCTCTACTAAAATTACAAAAATTAGCCGGGCGTAGTGGTGGGCACCTGTAGTCCCACGTACTCGAGAGGCTGAGGCATGAGAATCACTGGAACCCAGGAGGCAGAAGTTGCAGTGAGCTGAGATTGCACCACTGCATTCCACCTTGGATGACAGAACGAGACTTCATCTCAAAAAAAAAGAAGAAAAGAAAATGCTTTTGCCATGGGCTGTCTCCTGCTTCTGCTTTGCACTGGGCCTCTGTACATAGGTTGTTAGATTCCTCAGAGTGCACCTGGGTTTATTGTTATCTGTAAGTTATCCCACCGTGCACTTGAAACACAGTCCTGGCACGATGAGTCCCCTCTACAAGAGGGGGACAGGGCAAAAACGACACCTCTTGCCTCGCAAGCTGTCGTGGGCCAAACCTCAGGTCTGTTCGTTCTTTTTTTGGAAAGTAGCGGCTGGGCGTGGTGGCTTAACGCCTGTAATCCCAGCACTATGGGAGGCCAAGGTGGGTGGATCATGAGGTCAGGAGTTCGAGACCAGCCTGGCCAACATGGTCAAACTCTGTCTCTACTAAAAATACAAAAAATAGCTGGACACGGTGGCGCACGCCTGTAGTCCCAGCTACTTGGGGAGACTGAGGCAGGAGAATGGCTTGAACCCGGGAGGCAGAGGTTGCAGTGAGCTGAGACTGCACCATTGCATTCCATCCTGGACGACAGAGCGAGACTGTCTCAAAAAAAAAAAAAAAAAAAAGAGAAAGAAAGTAGCAGCTCTACTGAGTTATTTAGAAACCATAAAATCCACCGATTTGAGGTGTACAATTGAGTGATTTTCCATATATTCACAGGTCTTTGCAGTCATCCACGTCATCTAACTCCATGACATTTTCCTTACCCTCAAGGAGAAACCTCCCTTACCTATTAGCAGTCACTCCTCATTTCTTCTCCCCTCAGCCCCTGGCAATCATTGTGGATTTGCCTGTTCTTGACATTTCATATAAACGGGATCATAAAATCTATGGGCTTTTGTGTCTGTCTGCTTTCACTTAGCATACTGTTCTCAAGGTTCATCCAGCGTTGTAGCATCTATCAGTATGTCATTCCTTTTTATGGCGAAATAATATTTTATTATATGGATAGATCACATCTTGTTTATTCATTTATCTGTTTTGGTTATTATGAATAACATTACTATGAACATTGTGCAGAAATTTTTGTATTGACATATTTTCATTTCTCCTGGGTATAGTCCTATGAGTGGAATTGCTGGGTCATATAATAAATAACTGTTTAACAGTTTGGGGAACTGCCAAACTTTTAAAACCTTGGGTTCTGTGATGTACCAGTTGTATTAGGCAACACAGCAAAATGTGACTTTTGATTGCCAGAAACAATATTTGAAAAGTGGTTATAAAAAGTGGTTTGGGAGGCTGAGGCAGGAGAATCACTTGAGCTCAGGAGTTTGAGACCAGCCTGGACAACATAGTGAGACCCTGTTTAAAAAAAAAAAAAAAAAAAAAGAAAGGCCAGGCATGGTGGCTCACGCCTGTAATCCCAGCACTTTGGGAGACTGAGGCGAGCAGACCACCTGAGGTCCGGAGTTCCAGACCAGCCTGGCCAACACGGTGAAACCCCATCTCTACTAAAAATACAAAAATTAGCTGGGCCTAGGGGCAGGTGCCTATAATCCCAGCTACTCGGGAGGCTGAGGCAGGGGAATTGCTTGAACATAGGAGGCTGAGGTTGCAGTGAGCTGAGACCATGCCATTGCATTCCAGTCTGGGCAACAAGAGCGAAACTCCGTCTCAAAACAAACAAAAAGAAAAGGCTGTCATGTTAGATCCACCCTCCTCCTCATTATTCTAACTGGATAGACACCTACCTGCTGCATTTCTTTCCTCTAGTAGTTCTTGACCCGGGCTGCACAATACAGTCATCTGGGAACTCTTAGAAAAGAAAAGCCCTGTTTCCAGGTCAGTTCAATTGGAATCTCCAGCTATTGGAATTTCAGTCTGATTTTCACAAATTGGTGTTGTCTGCTTCTCTTTTACTTCATGAGTGAGAAGAAGGCACAGGTGGGTTGGTTGTGTGGACCAGGAAGAATTTGTAAGTATCACAGACAGTCTCTTCAAGGGAACCGCTGGGCTGCTTTCTGGGTGTAGATGGGAACCCAGGCCTCGGGCCAGTGAGTGGAAGGAACCTTTGGGACGATTGACTTGGGACTGGGCTGGAGGTGAAGAATCTCCCAGTAGGCAAAGTTCGGCCTTACATTTTTTTTTTTCAAGCAGAGCACATCGTTACCCACAGGGGCCACTGGTGAGAGATTTGTAAGGCTCCTGACAGTGGCTAGAGTTTGTTGTTTGGTTGTTGTTTCTTTGTCTCAGCCCTGGAGATGGGAGTGACCACATGCTCTCTCTGGACGGAGGCTGTCCACGTTCATGTAATTCCTTGGACACCGGTGGTGCAAGGGGAGGCATAACTGGGAGTGGGAGACCCTGAACTCTGCCAACTCTTGCAAAGTATCCCTGTGACCTCAGGCGAGTCACCCCACATCAGGCAGCTCAGAATAAGGGATTGATCTAGAAGGACCTTTCACCTGGGCTATTCTGTGGCTCAAATTATCTTTTCCTAAGCCCACTACTGCCTGGTGTGTTGGTTAAATTAGCCTAAAGTTCATTCCCTCAGAGAGGCCCTCCGGGAAACATCCCTTTCTGGAGAGTCACTGCTTGCTGGCGCCTGCCCCTGGGGTTCCTTAAGAGTCGTGATCATGCCTTGGCCTCTTCCTTTATTGGGCAGTCCCTTCCCTTCCCTATCCCTGATGAGGGTAGGGAGCATCTGTCTGCGACTTTGTCTTCATTGTCTAGGGGCTCCAGAAATACCTGTCAGTAAATAAACAAGTGATTTAATCTTTGCTTCAAATTTCCAGTGACTGTAGGGATATAGCTGTGAGCCTCTAGGAGCTGAGATTTTAAAAAATTTCCCTCTTAAACATTTATTTAAAAACTGTGCTCAGCATGGACTAAGGACTTTATTTATTTATTTATTTATTTATTTATTTATTTTGAGACGGAGTCTCGCTCTGTCGCCCAGGCTGGAGTGCAGTGGTGCGATCTCGGCTCACTGCAAGCTCCGCCTCCCAGGTTTATGCCATTCTCCTGCCTCAGCCTCCCGAGTAGCTGGGACTACAGGCGCCCGCCACCTCGCCCGGCTAGTTTTTTTTGTATTTTTTAGTAGAGACGGGGTTTCACCGTGTTAGCCAGGATGGTCTTGATCTCCTGACCTTGTGATCCACCCATCTCGGCCTCCTAAAGTGCTGGGATTACAGGCTTGAGCCACCGCACCTGGCCGGACTAAGGACTTTATATTCATTAACTCGTTTATAGCTCAGTCCTATGCGGTGGACATTCATTTACAGAGTGAGGAAGAGGCCATTTCCTCACCATTTTACAGGTGAAGAAGAGGCCAGCTAGGGGTGCAGCCTAGGTTAGCATCCCAGAGCCCATCAGGCTGTGTTGTCCCCAGTGAAGGAATAAGCAAAGAAGTGAATGTTGCGCATTGAAAAAAATGACACTTGGAGGAGGATAAGCCTCTCGGATATGCGGACCGAAGTGATTTGGGGCCCCTGTCAAGGGTCTCTATTATGTCATCCAGGAAGGATGCTGCTTTCAGTGTTACCCAAGGAGAGCTTCCATATTTTACACCAGAAACCTAAAAAAGAGGCCATGTTGTTCCTAAGATACTAAAGGAAATATTTTATGGAGACAGCCAGTGCATCAGGCCTTGGAGGGGAACCCCAGGATCCAAATGGTTGCACTCTCAAACCGGGGGCCCCCTCACTGTGGTGTTTAGCATTTAGTGATGGAACCAATAGCATAAGCTTTGGTCAGGACCTTTGATGGAAACCATAGTGCTCATTAGTAACCACAGTTACCTACCTTCTCTCTCCTAAGCCGACTTCTGGAGGGCAGCTGGGATTTCTGGCCAGTGATCAGTGCCGGTGAAGCCTGAAGGCCAATGTGTAGGTGTAGCTGCTCAGTCAGAACCCCAAAGGGGCCAGAGAGATGGTTTCCTTCAACCTCCACTGAGGGAAGTGAAAGTCATAGTTTGTTAAAAGGCTCAGGTGGGACCAGAGTCGAGGGTTCTAGAGGTGGGAATTTCGACAGCTTTGGGGGACTTTGCAAGGGCATTTGCTCTTCTGGGACTGTGGGGAGACTGTTTCTCAGAGATGTTCGCATTTGGCTTGGGGAGAGAAAGGAAAGTTGAGGTTCACGCTCCGCCATGATGGTGGAAAGTGATGTTGGTGTGGTGAGGAACTGGTTCCAAGGAATGAACGAGATTCGTGCTCAAGTGTCCTGTTCCCCCGCAAACTAATGAAGCAGTGGGTTTCTGAAGAGAAACATTGCAGAATGTCTGCCAGGGGTTTTATGGTTAATTCTCCTCCCTTGTGTGGGTGGACTCAGCCTTGGCTTTTAGGTGTCTTTGAGAATCCAGGATTCAAATACCACAGCTGGTAGAATGTTTCTCAACTTGGAGCAAATCACCATCTACTGAAGGTAGGCTGGTTTAGACAGACAACAGGGACATCAGCGTTTTAAAGAGCAGGTGGAAAAAGTTAGCTTGTCTTGATGAGAGCCATGACTTTTTATTTTGAAATTTCAAATATCATGAAGGGAGGTTTGGAGCGGTTTTTGGTTTATCCAAAGGGCAGTGGATTGAAGGCTGAGAAACACCAGGCTGAATGGCAGCGGGGTTGGGGTCCCCCTGTGAGATAGTGAAACAATGGTAGCATCATCCAATGATAGGCACTTTTCTGTCACTCAGAAGCAGAAAGGGGGCCAGAGGCCTGTTGGCCTCACTGGGCAGTAAGCTGTAGAGCTGCTGCCTCTTCGTGAAAGGGTTGACACCAACCTTCTCCCCCAGGAAGAGTGACCAGGGACCTGAGGGGCACGGTCGAGCAGATGGCAGCCTTTGTAAAACATCTCCCTGGTCTCATCAGGGTTGTTCGTCCTGCCTACCTTCTGAGCGATTTCCATCTCAGGACTGGAGTCAGGTGCAGCAGGATTCCATGCTGGTTTCTGTTGGGCCTAGAGTGTCACACTGAGACCTAATTCCATACTTTATGAATTCTAGTACTATCTCGAAGGTAAGAGCCGTCCTCTTTGGCTGAAGGATTTTGCCTGCAACCTTGCATTGTAATCCAATGACACCTGACATATCTGTAAATTTCTTCAAATTTCTAAGTGTATTACAGCCCCCTATGCAAAGATGATTAATTAATTGCCTTGACAGTAAAAAAGAAAAGGGGGGGTGTTGGGGTATATGATATCCCTGATTTACTATAGAAAATGCAGAGAGAGTGTGAAGGGGGTTGAAGTGGGGAGGAGGGGCCCAGGTTCTGGTCCTCCTTTTTTTTTTTTTAAAAGAAATGGGGTCTTACCATGTTGGCCAGTCTAGTCTTGGACTCCTGGCCTGGCCTCAAGCAGTGCTCTCACCTCAGCCTTCCAGAGTGCTGGGATTCTAGGCGTGAGCCACTGAGCCTAGCCCAGGTTCTGTTTCTTGCTTAGTCACTTTCTGTTTGAACAAACTGGGAATTTCCTTTTTGGATCTGTTTCTTTAATTGTGAATTGAATTGGACTCAGACCTTTCCAGTTTTTTCCCGTATGAAGACATATGCAAAAGTTTTATTGGAGAGTTGCACCTGTGAAAGAAAAAGGGAGAAAGCAGGACTGAGCGGGGGGAGCCATCAGATGGTGATGAAGATGTGATGAGATCTCTGCCGGCCCAAAGAGAAGACTCTTTTTTAAATGGTGACAAGTTCATGGACTTTCCCTGCCTCAAAGCCTAGCACAGCTGTTATTTACTGAACAATTAAAGAGCGAAGCACTTTATAGATATTATATAATTTAATTGCCATATGAGGCACCCTTAGTTTTCAGATGAGGAAACACAGTTTCAGGGAAGGCAAGTAACTTGCTCAATGTCGAATAGCTAGGAAAAGGTTAGAGGGGCCCTGGCTGGACACAGGCCGTTGTAACTGAGAAGCTTGGGCACTTCACTGCTACACTTCGTCTCTTCACTATAAAAATTTTTAGCTTTTTGTGTTTGCTGACTGGGAACGATACATAGTAAAAGTTCTAATAATTTGTAATGCTTTTGCATGTCTTTGTATTTTTCTTAGTTATCACATTACATCAAACTAAGATACTCATCAGCAGTGTGAGAGGTCATTTTTCCATGTCCTCTTCATTAGTATTAGCTTGTGGATGGATTTGAGGCTCTCTGTGCTTTCCCCCCAACAAAATGAATACCAGACTTTCCTATTAAAAAAAGTATATACATTTTTTCAAAGACAGGGTCTCCCAGGCTGGAGCGCAGTGGCACAATCATGGCTCACAGGAGCTTCCAACTCTCGGGTTCAAATGATCCTCCTGCCTCAGCCTCTCTCAAGTAGTGCCTTTCTCCATTTTCATGGGACTTTCCAATCCATGAGATACTTGGCTGCAGGGAAGCCCTGTCTGTCCAGGCCTGTGTAATAGACGACTTCAGATGGTCCTGTGTGGTTGTTGCTTCTGTGTGGCTAAGTTTCCATGACCTGGTGGCTTGGAAGCCCCATCCCTGATTTGTGGGAGAGGCAGGGAGGCACCTTGTAGCGCACTAGGCGTTGGGCCTGAACAAGTCTGTGTGTTTCCAGTGGCTTTGTGGGGAGGTTTACGAGCCCTTCTTATTATATAATAGTATCTTGTCTTAGCTTGGTGCCTTTCTTCTCGGAAGCTTGAGGCACTCTGCAGATACCGTCTCAATTTGCTTTCTGGGAGGAGGGGAGGAAGCTACTCAAAAGAGGAAGTTCTCTGTGAGGGGCTTGAACACAGGTTATTAGGGTTGCTGATTAGTTATTCTCATGGTGTGGATGAAAAATGGAATATGCTGAAATTTCAGTTACTCGTCACAAAAATAAGGCGTATGTAGAAAACTTCCCGACCTAAGAGTTTCCATGTTTCTAGAACTTCCTGTTATTTAATGGCTGTTGACTATAAACCTCGGGAACAGTGGGGATCCTTGGAGACCCCAAATAACTTATATTTGTGGTTACTCCTGTCTTGTCTGTAAATACCCTTGTCTATATCGTATTAGAACTAGAAGGACACACAGACTGGATTCAGAAGCTGGCCTGGGGTTTAGGAGAATATGGGGCCTAATCTTGGCTTTGTCAGTTTACCTCCTGGAGCTTGTTTTCTCATCTGTAAAATGAACTGGGGCGTGGACTGTCTATGGCCTATAGAATGCTAGCCCTGAGAATTTTCTCCAGACATTCTATGGTTAAGTAATTTTAGGGGACACTGTCTAAGCAGTTGCCTCTTGGAGAATGAAGATGTTCATTAGGATATTGAAGGCTCTGAGAAGTCCTAAAGTTAAAGAAAATCTGGACAGTTCTTTGTAGGACTGAATAATGCAACCTGGGAAATGAGGGATTAGATGACGCTTGAGCAGCCTTCCAGATCCAAGACGAGTCTGTCTCTGTTTGTTTACTCCATCTGTGATGGGTGTAGGCACCATCTCGGGGAGCAAGCTGTGATGGAGAGGGAACAATACCTTGTTAATGTTTGTCTAATTCACTACCCAGGGGCATGGTAGTGAATCAGACACTACTTCGTAGGTTCTGGAGGGAAGACGAAAAGACGAGACCCGCCTGGGTTGGGGCTTGAGACCACTGTCAAATACAAGTACACAGTTGTATGACTGGTAGGGAGTGGGTCATAGTATGGCCAGTCTTTTTAAAACTGAGGAATTTTTAGGCCCAGAAAGGCAAAGCGACAGATCCTGGATTTAACCAGCGGCCCAGATTTGAGGCCTAGCACATAGCAAAGCACCATAGCTATTCAATCGCTGCCAAGTCAGAGTTAGGATGATGGTTTTCCTGGACAGCAAAAGCAGTGATGTTTGCTTAGGATGGCCTTTGGCATTGCTGCTGTTGTCCTTACCACTGGCAGGCCATCTCACGGGCCCGGAGGGGAGGGCAAGGAATCCTAACTCTGTGAGAAGGCTCTGGGTACATGAGTGTGAGACACGGATACCCTAGGCTCTGCCCGTGAAGTCAGTGGCATCAGATTTACTGCACTATTCCAGTCAGACAGGCACCTTGATTTTTCTCTTTCTGGATGTTTGATGTGGTTGGGTCCTATTTCTTCTCCAAATCCTGCTAGGGCCATTCCCCCACCTTTTACTTCCTGGCCCTCCACTGAGCAGGTCGGCTGCAGTCTCTAAGGATTCTGCTTCATCTTTATGTGTGAAGGGGATTTTGACAAACATGATTAACTGGGTATTTTTGGAAGGCTCAGGAAGAACGCAGAGTGGTCCGGAGGGCAGGCCTGGAGTCAGGAATGTTTCCTGCAGCCTGTGCGTGCAGTGAGCGTGTCTTCCTCGCCCTGCCCTTGGCCGGGGAATGTGCTGGCTTGGAGGGCAGGAGAGTGACAGGCGGTTTGAGAACTCTAAGCTCTCCTGTCTTCGGATGGCTCCTGTGAAAGCAGGGCCTGAAACTTTTATCACTACTGCTACAGGTGAAAGACTTTCATTTGGCTGCACTGGTCCAACAAAGACTATTTTATTTATGTGTTTCCAAGTCCTTAAAAATTCTTTTAGGGCACATCAGTGGGGAGTTAATAGAAACTTTGAAATAAGAAAAATGCCTGCAGGGTAAGTAGAACCCCAGCCAGCCAGCTCCAAGTTCTGTGCTGTTAGCTGGTAGGTTGGTTCTCAGAGAAGCGGCTGGCTGGCAGGGTTACTGAGCCCACATCACTAATGCCTTAGTGTTCAATCATTAAGTGGGTTTTTTGTTTTTTGTTTTTTCCTTCTCTTCTTTTGCTGTGGAGGGAGGACTACTCTAAACTTTATGCTGGGCAGGGTAGCTCCTGAAAGAGCTCCCTAACCTTTCTGGTTTATGACACAGAGAAAGCTTGGAGGGACTGGGATAAGAGATGGCTTGGGTGACCCCCCACCACGCCCCCTAACACAGACACAGCAAACCAAACCAACTCATCCTTAATCATACTGGTTGTTTACACAGGGAATTTTTATTGTCTTGTGAGTGTTGAGTGATGATTAAACAGAAGAGATGTGACTCCAAGCCTGGCTTCACTAAGATAGTCTTGTTTCTTTCTTTTCCTCCAAAGTAATTTCCTAAGGAATTAAAAATCCCTTTGAGACCCAGCACTGCCTTGTCTCTGATTATCAGCATAGGAGGGAAGGGCTTTAAGTTCTGCTTCCAGCTGTTTAGAGGCTACGAGACTTGAGACAAATCCTGGTATGTCTCTTTTGGCTTCAGTTTCTTCATCTGTGAAATGGCACGGTACTACCCTCCACCAAGGATGCTGATGAGAATTAAATGGGATGACAGATTTCACCCCCAGCACCTGTTCTTAGGAAGAAAAAGCTGTGACTTAGGAAGCCTATAGATTGTGTTCAGGTATGTATGAGGCCTCAGACTTCATACAAAGGTATCAAAGTGGCAGACCCTGAACCAGATGTTTTCAGTTCAGTCAGCTGGTCCTTGGGCCTGTCGTGTGCCAGATATCCTGACCACCAGAGAAGCTGGATGGGGACTGCTGTGTTGTTCCTTGGGACTGCTGGATTCAAGTTGTTGAGGTTGGTGGTTTTCAAATGCTGGTGATTTTGCTCACCAGAGGACTTTTGGCAATGTCTGGAGACATTTAGCATGGTCAGTCATTGGGAGGTATTCCTGGCATCTCATGGGCAGAGGCTAAGGATGCTATTAAACATCCTGCAATGCCCAGGACAGCCCTCTGTGACAGGAGTCATCCAGCCCAAGATGTCACTAGTGCTGCAGTGGAGAAGCCCTGGCTGTGTGTGTGTGTGTGTGTGTGTGTGTCCTTTTCTACATTTGGTAAGGTAACTCATACTTGCTGCCCCCATGATCACTGTGGGGGATGCTCATCTATGCCCTAGTCCTGGTGTTGGTTGATGGGAACATCAAGATTCAGGCAAGATGGAAAACAGCCCTTAGAACTACCAGGAAAAGAATCTCGTTTCATTTGGCTAGTGGTTCTGTTAAAGTGCCTCTGCTTCTATTTTGAGACTTGTTCTTAAAAAAAAAAATGCAGATATGAAAAAATAAAAACCACATTATCCCTCCACTTTTTCTTGGAAGAGGGCATGTTGAAGAAGTCAAAGTTCACCATCCCTTCAGATAGAATCATTTTTAACAGTTTCGTATGTCAGTATATTTTGCTCATCTCTAAATTTTATTTTAGAGCCTGTGTTGTTCTGTGCATGGATATGCATGTCTGTATGCACACAAAAATAAAAGCAAATGTTTATTCTTATGAATAAGTATAGAAATAAATTAATTTTTGGAATCTCAAACTATCAGAGACTTATGTAATAACCAGAGGCAGGCCTGATTATGTATGGGCGAAGCATTTGTGAACAATGTCTCCATTGTATAACATACAAAACAAGCTTTTCTTCCACATTGGATATGCAAGTCGGCCTTCTCCAATAAGGGCCTGTCTCTTTCCAACTCCCTCCACCTCCCACCTTTGAGCAAACATTATTTATTGTGGCTGATGTGTGATCAGGTCTTGATTTGGGGCCTCTTTTTGATGCTTTCTCTTTGTGGGAATCTCACCCACGTGCCCCTGGAGACCCTTTGGCTGCCAGGACCTTTGTTTCCCAGCCACCCATGTGGTGCCAGTAGTGTCCGCTTTGTAGTGAGCTGTCCCCAGAGCCTCAGCATGCCTTGGGGATGGTCTCTGAGGTTGGGTTTGGATCCCTCCTGGAGTCACTTTTGGGCTCAGAAAGAATGACTGCCCTCTGTTTCCCTGTCCCTGCCCTCTCTGATCCCATTTCCCAGCCCGCATCATGTTATCCTTGTTTCTTGTAACTTATCAAACGATTTAGGGGCAAGCAGGGGAGGTGCAGAGGGAGCTCATCTGTCAAGATAACCTACTTTGTGCCAGCCACTGAGCACAGCAATTGTCCCTTCCTCAGCCCTCTGAGGACCGTGGAGGGGATTCTCATGAAACGAAACAGGTGTGAGGAACTTGAGGCTTCTTTTTTTTGGTTTGTTTTTGTTTTTGAGACGGAGTCTCGCTCCGTCGTCCAGGCTGGAGTGCAGTGGCGCGATCTCGGCTCACTGCAAGCTCCGCCTCCCGGGTTTACGCCATTCTCCTGCGTCAGCCTCCCGAGTAGCTGGGATTATAGGCGCCCGCTACTACGCCCGGCTAGTTTTTTGTATTTTTAGTAGAGACAGGGTTTCACCGTGTTAGCCAGGATGGTCTTGATCTCCTGACCTTGTGATCCGCCCTCCTCGGGCTCCCAAAGTGCTGGGATTACAGGCGTGAGCCACCGAGCCCGGCTGAGGCTTCTTGTAGGGAACTTGCTTGAGGTCCCACAGGCAGCGAGTATCAGTCAACGTCAGGATCTGAGCCCTGGTCTGTTCGGCTGAAAATATACTCCCTGAGATGGTGTAGGCCACCACGGCTTTCAGCAGGCTCTGTGCTTGGTGGAAGGAAGCTGGAAGCTGTGTACACACCCACGGGGAACAGGGACCACAGAGGAGCACCTTTTGAGTGCAGAATCTGGAGAAACATACACCTTTAGAGGCATTTTAGGTACCCTTGAGGCTGGGAGAATCAAGCAGAGCTCAGTTTCCCATTGGGGTGTCACAGATTAAAGAAACAGAGCCCTACGTAGCACGGGGAAGCTGATTGCCCAATATCAGTTAGTTTGGCTTTAATGACTGAGAAGAGATTCCACCAGTTCATTGACGAGACCGCATACTTTTTATTGGAGGAAAGAAGAGCGCCTGAAAGTAGAGAAGTTTCCGGGGTGCAGTGCTGTTTGGGGCAGGAAGAACAGTGTGAACCACTGCAGAGAGAAAGCCCAAGGAGTCTTGGCAGGGCGGGGAGTAGGATGAATTTGAAGCCAGAGGAAGTATAGGGTCTCTGTAGACTCCAGGCGAGCCATATTAATATTTTAGGAAACCGTGATGGAGCTGCAGATGGGTGTGGAGGTTCAAGTTTATCTGTTCATTCACCAGTCCTTCCCCTGGAGAGTGTGCAGCACATGGACAGTGGAACTTTAAGGTCCTTGATTTGTATTTCACACCCAGGAGATAAATAGGTCCAGGTATGTCATAGACCAGACTAATGAAATCACAAATTTCTTTTCAAAAATTTTACTTTTTATAGGAAAGCTTCTCTGGCATTTTTCTTCTCCCAGTTGTGACTCAATCTTATGTTTCAGACAATTAACATAAAATTTCCCACAGTGAATCGAAGAATACTTTTTAATTTTTTTTTCTTTTGAGATGGAGTTTCTTGTCACTCAGGCTGGAGTGCAATGGTGCGATCTCGGCTCCCTGCAGCCTCCACCTCCTGGGTTCAAGCGATTCTCCTGCCTCAGCCTCCCAAGTAGCTGGGATTACAGGCACCTGCCACCATGCCCGGCTAATTTTCGTATGTTTTAGTAGAGACGGGGTTTCACCATGTTGGCCAGGCTGGTCACAAACTCCTGACCTCAGGCAATCCACCTGCCTCAGCCTCCCAAAGTGCTGGGATTACAGGCGTGAGTCACCATGCCCAGCCTGGGGTTCAGTTCAGTTTCTTAACCCCTCCTTCTAATCCCTGGGAAAGTCTTGCCCTGTAAGCCTCTATAGCTGCCTTGGTTCAGGGGAAGGGGGAGGCCTTTGTTTTAGGACTGTCCAGACCATAGACACATTTCCTGGCACCTAGCAGGTGTTGGGTCAAACAGGAATGATGAATGCATATGTGAATGAGGTTCTTAGCGCTGAAGACAGTGTCATAGGTGGTCTACCACGCCACCTCATCATTCCAATGGCGCATTATGAATGTGTGTGTGGCAGGGCACCTTCCACGATCCCGTCAGCACTGTGCACGTTGTGTGGGAGGTGCTGGGAGAAAGACTGGATCTCAGAAGATGTATTAGAGGTGGGTCCATCTCTGCTACTGCCTAGCAGGGTAGCTGTGGAGGGGTGCCCTATCTTGCTGGTCTTAAATTTCCTCATTGTACACAGGGAGCTTGACCTGGCTGAATTCTAAGTCATTTTCTACTCTGAGGTTCATTGTGGGTGTGACCTGCTGGGCTCAGCTCTGGCTTTGGGAGACACCTTCTCCCCTTGATCTCAACAACCCCTTAGCAGAGCCCAGTGGCTCCTACAGTGCCCTGAGCTGCTTACCCGAAGGATGCGGTTGTGGTTATCTCACCCCTGCCGCCCTGTTTGCGCAAGGGTTTGGGATTGTGTGGCCTCTCCTTGTACTTTGGGGTGAGGCTTGCCCCAGAAAGGTGGTCTGCAAAGCGGTTGGCTGGGGAAGGAGGAGGAAGTCATTCCCCAAGTGTTTGTCCTCATCGTTATGCCAAATTGCTTGCCTGGAATAAGGAAGGAAAGAAATAAAATTAAAAAAAAATACTTTGAGTGGTTTGGGCCAGGATTTTAGCTGATGGTTCTGGTGGTTCTTTCTGCTAGATTTGTTTTCTTTGAACTGTCTGGGCTGGCCACGGTGTCGTTGTTTAAATGTGGAATGTAGGTGTTCTGTGTTCTGGGAAATAAAAACCAAAATGGGTCCAGGGGATCCACACAGGTAAGAAAAGAACATTCCAATAGGAATGTTTCAGAACCAGGAGGGGAGGGGAGAAACGCGGCTATGTTAGTCTCTTAGAAGAAGAACTTGTTAGATTTGGGGAGAGTGAGGATAAATTTGGCCCTAAGAGTCAGTCTCTGATTCCTTTTAGAGACTTTTCTTATAAGAAATGAAATGGAACTTGGGAGAGGCGGCAACTTGGAAAATAGCACATTCTGCCGTAATGAAAGTCGTCCCACAAGAATTTCTCTATCCCTTTAGCCAAATTTCTGTTTCTAAAAGGGGAAAAGGGGCTAGAGATAGGCTTGTTTGTTTTCTTAGTTGAGATCTTGCTTTTTGTATTTCCAGCCCATTCTGCGGGGTGAGAACAAGCACAGCCCGAGGGCTCACTCAGTGTGGTGTTCCAGAGCCTGGCTCTGCCTCAGCCCCTCACTCTGGAGGATAAGGCGGCAGGAGCCGGCAATGGCTTTTTTTCCCCCCTTTCCCCCTCTATTAATACTTACCGAGGTATAACTTACAGCAAAGCGCGCAGACCTAGGTATCTAGGGCTGTGAGATTTTCTTGTGTTACCTGTGTAACCACGACCCAGATCAAGATAAGGAACTTTTCCAGCATCCAGAGGCTCTTCCTGGTCCCTTTCCGACTCCGTCTCCCAGAAGGAACTACTTCTGATTTCTGTAGCCATAGATTCGATTTCCTCTTTTCTAACTTCATGTGCGTAGGATCATCATGGGTGTTTTACTTTTAATTTCATGTCTCCTTGCCACTCCCAAATGGAAATTTGTTGGCATCTCTGGATGTTTCTTCATAAGAAACATGCCCTATGGGGCAAAGCCCAGGACAGGGCTGTGCTGCTGCTGAAGTCCTGTGCAGCTGGCCAGCCTCTGCCCACCCCTCCAGCCACGCTAGCACTTTGTCAGCTTCTCCAGGCTCCTGCCCTTCCCACCTCCAGTCCTGCACCTGCTGTCCCCACAGATGCATCTGCCCTTTTCCTTCCATCCTTTATGTGCCACACCCTTAAGGGGGACATCTTCCTGTCTGTGTTTTGCATCCTCTTAAAACTACATTCCTTTCCCTTCAGCATTGGCATCTCTGTCATTGTGCATTACCTGGATTGACTATTCAGTTAACAAATGCTTTCTTCCTAGGCTGTGAGCCCGAGTTTGTTGGATGATTGGATGGGGGCACGTTGTGTGAGAGAAGGACCATGGGGTAGTGTTTGGCTCTCTTGGGGGTGTGTGGGGGTGTGTGATGCCTGCCAAAGCACTTTCGTTCTTGGGGGTTCTGTGTGTTTGAAGCACCTGGGTTGTGTGTCCCTGATGTCTCCGTCACAGGCAACCTCATTCCTTCTCTAGCCTCCATCCCCTGCCCCTGCCCACCCCAGGCTTCTCTGGAGCCGGCTCCCTTTCCTGCTAACTCTCTTTTGGCCAGGATTTTAACATATATCACAGACTGGTAGGCTAAGAGCTTGGGACTTCCCCTCACCACACTCAAAGCCTTTGATCTTTTGCTTTGGAGGTAACATCAAAAGGAAGGCTGAGGAAGACAGCCAGGCTGTGAAGTTCAACGTTCAAGTTAATAGCTTGACTGAAGGTTGTGCTGCGTTGTGGCAGCATCACTGAGGCTGGAGTAAACAGAGCAATTCTGCCACATTTTCCTGGAAACGCACCCCAATATTGGAAGAAGGTTTCTTTTACATTCGGAATGAATTCAGGCTGTAGTCAGAGCTTCTTTTCCCTTTCCCCATTTTCCTTGGAAGTATGAAAACATGGGGAGAAGATGTTTTGTAGGAGGGCATGATGAGGGGTAGAGGAAGTCCAAAGAGAGGATCTGGGGAGGGGAAGCCCCATGGGCTGAGACTCTGAAGTTATCCCTGCCCCGATTCTGGGACTTGCTATCTGCCTGCCTTTTGGCGTGATGTCTGACCGTTCCTGATTTAGCCAGGTGTTTCTGAATTCTGATGGAATTCAGAGAAGGCTAGGCAGGCAGGCAGCTTGGCTTCGGACTTGGGGAAGTGTGCTGCCCAGACACACATTGCTGCCCAGTAGCAGCAATGAGAGGGCCTCCGGGCTGGGGGCTGAGATATGAATTTCGTCACATGCAAAAGCGAAAGCGACCCATCGGTCTTCTCTGCTTGATCTCTCTGCTGAGCTTTGCGGACACTTTGGTTGTTTAATTTAACATTTTCTGCAGTGCTCATTTTTTAGATTTTCATCCAAAGCTCTGTTTGAGTGGTTTTCAAACCCATTTTGGCCCTGATTCTATTTGGCATACGATTCAACTCTGGGGATGGTCACCTTCCCCGCAGCTGCGTTGGGTACATTTTTGGTGTATGTATGCTCAGAGCATCCTTGGACATCTTTCTGGTCTGTGTCCAGCATCGTCAAGATGCCCTTTAGCCTCTCAGTGCCCCCGGATACACCTGTCTCTCTGCGTAGCGACACTCAGCCTCACCTTTCTGTGGGGTCTTGGGACCCTGATGATATCAGCACTATGCTGCCAGAATTCCCACTGGATTCTTTAGTGTGGCTTCTCAAGCATCGCTCATGGCTATAACCCCTTCATGGTTTTTGGCATAACTGTATACCACCTGTGCTATTATTTATTTGATGCATTCAAACATTTGATTCATTTATTCAAACTCCGTCTCACTGTAATCCTGAATTAACACCTGTGAAATTATAGGTTTGATGTGCTATTTATTTATTTTTTACTACACATTAGTATAATCCCGTAACTGCTAAAGTAACACTATGTACTGCCTGAAACCATGCTTGGGAACGCCACAGTTTGAGAAAGTGCTTAGCCTTCCTTTCCCTCTTTTAGTGACTTGTGGTTTGGGGCATCTGTTGACTCCTAGGGCTCCCTTATTCATCTTTCCATTCCTGGGCCCAGGAGTAGTTGCTCAACCCAGGAGTGGCCTTAAAAGTCTACTCATGGAATAGCCTCGGGCTTCTGTAAATCTAGTCTTTTTTTTTTTTTCTTACTCTGTTGCTCAGGCTGGAGCACAGTGGCACAATCCACTGTAACCTGTGCCTTCTGGGGTCAAGCGATCCTCCCATTTCAGACTCCCAAGTAGCTGGGACCGTAGGCCGACGCCACCAGGCCCGACTAATTTTGAAATTTTTTGAGGAGACGGGGGTCTCACTGTATTGCCCATGCTGAAAGTCTAGTTTTATAGTGATGATAATTCATCTGGGGTCCGAGGGGCCCTCCTGTGTTGCTTCCTGTGCTCCCCTCTAAATAAAGATACTCCTTCCAAGTTGTCCTTTTCAGGTCATCGCATTTTTTGAGCTGGATAGGGAAGCTGGTCTGGAGCAACCTTCCCTGTCTCTGAGTTGCATTACCTTCTGAGAGGTCTGCCACCTCTTGATCAGAGTTGCTGTCAGGAGTCCTCTGTGGTTCTAGGTTTTCAGCCCTGGAGACTCTTGCCTGCATTACATGTCCTTTTGGTGCCTTGTTGAAAGGCATCTCCTGCCACCGAAGGGTGTGGGCTTCTGGAAATTCCTCAGAAAACACGATATGCCAGCCTCCAGGGATGGGTCTCCAAAGCTTCAGGAACATATCCTGGGGTGTTGAGGAAACATCCTCAAGGGGGAGTGTTACTGCTTGCCCTAAGCCTCTTGAGCTGATGCTCACATGACATCCCTGAGATGGGCTTCTTTTTTTGCCCGTACTTAAAGCTGTAAAGGGCCATTGTCAAATTTGTTTAGCTTCTCCATTCATGTTCCTTAGAGGATGGTAAATTAAAGTTAGCATTCCTGGACAGAGCCTTTCATACATTGCAGACAACCCGGTGAGTCTCAAGGGGAGAGGTAAGGGAGAGATGAAAGGTTTTCTCCAGGCCTGTTCGGTAGCATGGACTGTTCTTTTAGGTAATTAAGGGAGACCATAAAAGACAAGCGCGCGTGAGTCCATTACTTTTCACTTGGGGGTCTTAAGTCTTTGGTTGGGCTTCTTTAACCCTGTGTGTCACCCTCGGGCTCCTGTCCACGCTGTTTTCATTGTTCCATTGTCTAGGTGGTTGGAACACACCTTTGGGGATTGGAGAATGGAGTTTTGGGGGCTTTGGGAACTTTGAGTTTTCCTACAAAGTCCTACAGAAGCTTGAGTTTGTGATTCCTGGGCAGGGCCTTCTCCTAGTTGGTGAGATTGGTGGGGCAGGGCAGCCAGTTAGGGGGTCATGGGAGCAGGTGTGGAAAAGTAATTCTTTGTGACATCACCTTCATTTGTTGATATCTTCTCCCTATCATGTATTAGGGCAGTGGTTCCCCCCAGTGTGCTGCACATTGGATTCACCTGCAGAGCTTTTATTAAAATGCCAATGCCCAGGTCCCACTTTGGGAGGAGACAGGCATCAGTAATTTTAAAGGTCTCTAAATGATTTACAGTTTGGGAATCACCATATGAGGACAGTAAGCCCTGAGTCCTATGTGTTCTATGCCGATCACCCATGAAGCAGTTTTCCAGACATTTTACCTGCGTCATCTCAATTCTCATGCAATTAAGGAGGTAGACGGTATCATCTCCATTTTGTAGACAAGACAACTGAATCTCAGAGAGGTTTAAGTCTCAAGACACCGAAGTCATTTTAATCAGGGGAACTGTGATTGCTCCCTTTATAAAATGTAGGAGATATTGTGGAGCACGGTTGAGAAACCATTGCAATAGTTTTCTTACTTCGTTAAGAAATTAGGCTGGACGTGCTGGCTCAGGCCTATAATTCCAGCACTTTAGGAGCCCCAGGTGGGCTGATCTCTTGAGCTCAGGAGTTCCAGACCAGCTTGGGCAACAGGGTGAAACCCTGTCTCTACTAAAACTACAAAAATATTAGCCGGGCGTGGTGGTGTGCACCTGGAGTCTCAGCGACTTGAGAGGCTGAGGTGGGAGGATCACCTGAGTCCGGCTGTAGTGAGCTGGGATTGCGCCACTATACTCCAGCCTGGGCAGTGAGAGTGAGATCCTGTCTCAAAAAAAAAAAAGAAAAAAAAGAAATTAGTCAGTGGTGGAAGGTGGCTTTGCATCTGGGCGTATCTGCCTGCAGAGTTGGTGTCCTTACCCTGAAGAAACCCTGCTTTAGTTGGAGTATGCTTAATGGTTAGGGGCAGGAGGGGAGGCACAGTTCCTGGGAGACTGGAACAAAATACGGTACCTGAATGCTAAAGGCTTGGCAGATGAGCAGTCATTTTCTTACATAGAGCTTAGGAAAGGGCATCCAGATAGAGGAATCAGCATGAACAAAAGCACAGAGCCATAGAGTTCTCAGAAGGAAAGATGGGGTTAACTGGGGCCGAGCCAGAGATCTGGTGGTAGTGGGTGGTTTCCAGGCTAGAATGGTTGTGTGGTATTCTGTCCTCATGGGCCTTGAATTCTGTGTGCTAATGAGGCCTCAAATTCTGTGGGACTCTGATTAAAATGCAGATTCTGATAACAGTTGGCTTGGGTGGGGCCTTGCATTTCTCTAAGCCCTTAGCAGTTGCGCTGCTGCTACTGCCTTGAGTATTGCTGTTGAGCATTACTACCTTGAGTATTGCTGTTGAGTATTACTGTCAAGTATTACTACCTTGAGTGTTACTGTTGAGTTTTACTACCTTGAGTGTTACTGTTGAGTTTTACTACCTTGAGTGTTGCTGTTGAATATTACTACTGTGAGTATTAATGCCAAGCATTACCACCTTGAGTATTGCTCTCGAGTATTACCACCTTGAGCTTTGCTTTTCAGTGTTACTACCTTGAGTATCACTGTTGAGTATTGCTACCTTGAATATTACTGTTGAGTATTACTACCTTGAGTATTGCTCTTGAGTATTACCACCTTGAGTTTTGTTCTTGAGTATTGCTACCTTGAGTATTGCTGTTGAGCATTGCTACCTCAAGGATTGCTCTTGAGCTTTACTACCTCGAATATTGCTCTTGAGCATTACTGCCTTGAGTATTATGTTGAGTATTACTGCCTTGAGTATTGCCATTGAGTTTAGTCCTGTGAGTATTGCTGCTACTACACCTTGGCAATGGTTTTCAAACTTTGCAGCACATCAGAATCACTTGGGAAACCTTTAAAATCCCAACGCCCAGGTCACATCCCATTCCAACTAGATCAGAACATCTGGGGAATACAAGCCATGCACCAGTAGTTATAAACATGTCCAGGTGATTCCAAGGTGCGGGAACCTTTGAGAAGCTTTAGGGATAGTCCTGGCTGAATTTTAATCAGGGAAGACTGACTGCTCCATTTATGAAACGTAGGAGAGAGTGGAGCAGGGTTGAGAAACCATCGCGATAGTGTTCTTACTTTGTTATGTGAGCAATATTTGTTGAATGTCTATGATGGGTTCTAGGGGTTCAGAGGACAGCAGTGTGCTGCTAGGATGGTGGTCTGAACTAGTGGAAAGGCATTCGAAAGGAAGAAAGACAGAATTCTAAGAGGAGGGGAATTTTAGGAAGGAGATACCCAGGACTTTTGAATTACAGGTAATTTGGTCAGAACCCAAAACTGAAATTTCTCTGCTCTATGATGAAAGGATTTGCTGGCATTGAGTAAGGAGCTACAGGAAGACCATTAACTTGTCTCCAGGTCTCTTAACAGCTTTGTCATTTACATACAAGCACCTGCCTGGCTAAGCCATTCCTTTCTGTAGCTTCCTTCAAAATCTGTCTAGGGAATATTTGCTTTGCATATTTTGGGGTTACGTTAAGTGTTTGAAGGAACCAAAATATTTTTCTTAAAAATAACACTCATCTGTAGTTCACATGATTAATTTTGACTGATTTGTGAGAATCAGTAGGTGCTGACTGACTGGGGCGCCCCACACATCCCGCTTCCTTCTGTTACCCTACCTGGGGTCTTCTCGCCTGGCGCAGTCAGGCCCAGTATTCACACTGAGGTTTGCAGTGGGGGAAAGGAGGGTATTTATTTGTAGGGCACCAAGCAGGGCAAATCCGGCAGCTCACGCTTAAGACCTGACCTCTCCCATGGTTTGTAAGCAAGTAATTTTTGTTTTTGTTTGTTTGTTTGTTTATTTATTTATTTATTTTTTTGAGACTGAGTCTTGCTCTGTCACCCAGGCTGGAGTGCAGTGGTATGATCTCAACTCACTGCAACCTCCGCCTCCCAGGTTCAAGCGATTCTCCTGCCTCAGCCTCCTGAATAGCTGGGGCTACAGGTGTGTGCCACCACACCTGGCTAAGTTTTGTCTTTTTAGTAGAGATGGGGTTTCACCATGTTGCCCAGGCTGGTTTCGAACTCCTGACCTCAAGTGATCCTCCCGCCTTGACTTCCCAAAGTGCTGGGATTATGGGCATGAGCCACAGTGTCTGGTCTGTAAGCAAGTGTTTTTAAAGGAAGGGGTAAATTTTAGGGAAACAGAAGTTCCAGGCAAAATGGTAAATTAATACAGGGAGGTAGGACATTGGTTTGGCCTAAAATGGTGGGATATTTTGAAGTGGGGGCTCATAGGTCATAAGTAGATTTAAAGATTTTTTTTGGTTTGTATTGGTTAAGGAAGATAAGCTTTGATTAAAGATTTGGCGTCAGCAGAAAGAAGTGTTAGATCTGACTTGGGGGCATGTCTTTTTCTAGGTCCTTCCTTGGAAAGAACTTTAGAGCAAAGAAAGGCAGTTGGAGGTTAGTCCCCACTTTCTCCTGACCTGAGGTCTGTGGACCGCCGGATCCACGTGGTGGGGTCCATCTTTCTGAAAAACAAGTCAGGGACATGTATTGAGATGATATTATTGGTATTTATAGGGAACCAAACACCCCATGGCTCTTTTTTGGCTATTGTTTTAAGCTGCTATTATGTTTTTGTTTATTGAGTTGTTAACTTATTTTTTAAAACTGGCTAGCTGCCTGGAATTTCTTTAGAAGGAACTGAAGTTTTTAAAAATTTTTATGTTGGAGGTGGTGGGCCCTGCAAGCCCCTAAAAGGGGTCCCTGCTCTGTCTCAAAACTTGGATGCAAAAAAAAGTTGAGTTAACACAGGAGGACAGGGGTAGACGCACCAAGGGCGTCTGCCTAGAGTGCTTGGTCCTTACTAAGGAGGGTGGTTAGACAGAAAATGGGTTAGTTTCTGGGTCAGCATTCAGTTGAAATAGTGATGGTTAAAATCCTGAAAAATGTCCACGCTCTGCATTCTCTTCCTAACACCCAGGACCCAGTAACTATAAAGCCCTCTACCCTTGGGCATAGCAGGGGGGCTTCAGGGTCCCATGAGAAGGTCATCTGCTGCCATAGTTACACTCTTTCTGGGACCTGATTTAGACAATTTGGTGGTAGTTTTGTGAGGCTTAATTTTAGGGCCAAGGATGCTTCTAGAATGGAAGTACCTGCTTGACATTGGGAGCTTTATTGGTTAATTATGTCAGTGTGAGAATTTAGGAAGCCCAGTGCTAAGCCTCCATCCTAAAAGGAGTAGATTGGCTGGGCATGGTGGCTCACACCTGTAATCCTAGCACTTTGGGAGGCTGAGGGTGGGGAATCACCTTAGGTCAGGAATTCAAGACCAGCCTGGCCAATATGGTGAAACCCCGTCTCTACTAAAAATACAAAAATTAGCCGGGCGTGGTGGTGGGCACCTGTAATCCCAGCTACTCGGGAGGCTGAGGCAGGGATAATTGCTTGAACCCAGGAGGTGGAGGCTGCAGTGAGCTGACATTGTGCCACTACCCTCCAGCCTGGGCGACAGAGCAAGACTTCATCTAAAATAAAAAAAAAAAAGAAACTGAAAGGGGATTTCCTCCTTCTATCCTCTATGAGAGCCTTCATCTGTGGGGAAGTCTGGAATCCTTGGAAATTAGAAATTTTGAAGTTGTGTCCAACTGTAGTGGCTTATGCCTATAATCCCACCTCGTTGGGAGGCCAAGGCAGGTGGATCACTTAAGGCCAGGAGTTCGAGACCAACCTGGCCAACATGGTGAAACCCCATCTCTACTAAAAATACAAAAATTAGCAGGTTGTGGTGGCAGGAGCCTGTGGTCCCAGCTACCAGGGAGACTGAGGCAGGAGAATCGCCAGAACCCATGAGGTGGGGGTTGCAATGAGTTGAGATCGCACCACTGCACTCCAGCCTGGGTGACAGAACAAGACTCCATTTCAAGAAAATAGAAACTCTGAAATTTTTGCCTGTCCAGGCCACGTCAATCCCATTCCTCTGCTGTCTCTGCAGGATTCTGTGAGGAATAATTAGTTAATGTTTGCAGAGCACTTTGAAATCCTCAGATGAAAGGCACCGGAGAAGCACAAAGTATTATTATTTGTTATTAGCTTGCCCCAGAATGGAAATGCATGAGGCCCTGGCAGCTCCCTGCCTTGTGCCAGGTGTAATCCTCCTGCTGGGCTTTTCCTGCCTGATGGCCTTTCTTTCTTTCTTTTTTTTTTGAGACAGGGTTCAGCTCTGTTGCCCAGGCTGGAGTGCAGTGGCATGAAAACAGTTCACTGCACACAGCTCACTGCACTGTAGCCTCAAACACCTGGGCTCAAGCAATTCTCCTGCCTCAGCCTCCCGAGTAACTGGGACTATATACTACAGGCACATGCTACCACTCCTGGCTAATTAAAAAAAAATTTTTTTTATAGAGATGAGGGTCTAACTATGTTGCCCAGGTTGGTCTCGAACTCCTGGGCCTCAAAGATGCCAAAGGTTCACACCTTGGCCTCTCGAAGTGCTGAGATGACAGGTGTGAGCCATTGTGCCTGTGCCCAGTTGATTTTCTTTATTAAAAAAGGAACATGGAAGAAAGTGAAGGATGAGAATCAGTAATGTAACATGTGCTTCAGATCCTGGACAAGTGATGTGAAGGAAACACGTTGGTCCCACTGTGGTGACAGAGCAGGAGTTTCCTTACCTGGCAAGGTTGGGGCAAGGTTGGTGACAGAGCAGGGGTTTCCTTACCTGGCAATTCCTTGGGGTCTGGGGTTAAAACCATTTGCCTGATGGCAACGCAATAATAAAGCAGTACTAAAGGTGATAGTGCCAGGCTAGGCCTTGCTTGGTGTATTTTCTTCTTTTTTTTTAATTGAGATGGAGTCTCACTCTGTTGCCCAGGCTGGAGTGCAGTGGTGTGATCTCAGCTCACCGCAACCTCCACTGCCCCGTTTCAAGTGATTCTCCTGCCTTAGCCTCCTGAGTAGCTGGGATTACAGGCACGTGCCACCATGCTTGACTAATTTTTTTTTTTTTTTTTTTGAGACGCAGTCTAGCTCTGTCGCCCAGGCTGGAGTGCAGTGGCCAGATCCCAGCTCACTGCAAGCTCCGCCTCCCGGGTTTATGCCATTCTCCTGCCTCAGCTTCCTGAGTAGCTGGGATTACAGGCGCCCGCCACCTCGTCCAGCTAGTTTTTTTGTATTTTTTTTTAGTAGAGACAGGGTTTCACCGCGTTAGCCAGGATGGTCTCGATCTCCTGACCTCGTGATCCGCCCGTCTCGGCCTCCCAAAGTGCTGGGATTACAGGCTTGAGCCACCGCGCCCGGCCTGAGCCACTGCGCCGGGCCAAATTTTTAAATATTTTTAGTAGAGACGGGGTTTCGTCATGTTGGCCAAACTGGTCTCGAACTCCTGACCTCAAGTGATCCACCCACCTCGGCCTCCCAAAGCGCTGGGATTACAGGCATGAGCCTGGCTGGTGTCTTTGTTTTAAATTTAAAGTTTACTAAATTTAATGATATCTGGGGAATCAGCTTCCTGGGGATCTGGATGTACTTGCGCTGAGAGGGTGGGGATTCAGAATTACCCTTCCTACCGCAGCATGTTCTGGATGGATTCACGTAGGTCTCAAGTGTGTGTCAACATTTCATGTGTTCGTGCAATTCTGGCATGCTGAGGCGGGTACCCTGAAGCTCGGGCAGAGCCTGGAGACAGAGCGGGGAGCTCTCCGCTCTTTCCCCTCCTTCATCCCAGCTGACTTCCACTGGAATTGAATTCATCAGCTGCCCGAGAGTTGTTTTATTTGCCCTGGTGGTGGAGAGGGAGGAAAGCAACATCATGGGGCCAGGCTTTTTTTTGGAAAGGAAAGATTTGATTTACTTTCCCCCTTAGTAGCATGATGGGCACCTGCACCCGCCAGCTAATCAGAAGCCGCTGTCCCCTAAATGCCTCCACTGCCCACCAGATCCTGACAGCCTCCCACGCGGGAGCACCCGTGTGTGCCCCTGGCAGCTTCTGCTGCCTGGCAGTTCTCTAAACTTACTGGTGTCTCTCTGCCCCGAGGCTCAGAAACCCAGAGGACTGACCACTTCTTGAGGCTCATGTCCCGTTTGCAAAGAGCCCCCGGCAAGCAGAGAAGGGGATTTTTGTACCACCGACATCTCTTCTGCACTCCCCAACACACTCCCTTCCACTCTTTGTCTCCTATAAACGTGGAACAGCCAGGAATACTCAAATCGTAGCCTGTCAGGAAGCCAAAAATTGATAAAGGCCTACTATCCGGAACGGTTTTTTGTAGTGACCCTGTGTTTAGTTGGTAAGACTTTCTTAAACCATGAGGGATTCTGGTCCTGCAGGGCAGTAATATCTGGGGCAGAGCCTGAGACTTTTCTCATTGATTTCCTCCGTGAGCCAGGAGTGACTGCTCCGATGCAGGGTGTTGTGTGGGTGGTAGAAGCTGGCATTATCCCATTTTACCCACGAGGGAACAAATGATCAGTGGTGGAGCGAGAGCTCAGCATCCCATGTGCCCATTTGCTCCTCGGGCGGACTTTTCACCTGCCCACGCCATCTTCTTTGCGAACTTGACTGCAGTGACAGAGACATCTTTAAATACAAATTCCTGGGGGAACCCTGTGTTCCTTGGCCGGAGCCTGGCTGGGAAGGAGGAGGGGGCAGAGGGCTTTGTTGGGTGTGGCCTATTGCAGTTGAGCCAGGGAAAGGCTGGTTCCTGGGAGACACCCTCTTTGGTCACTGCAGACTTCCTGCCCTCCGTTCAGTGTCCTCCTACTTGCAGGGTGTGTGCCCAGCAGAGAGAATCTCTGGAGCCATGTTGTTATTGGGATAACATTCCTGTCCCGGTCACCTTATTTCTCAGAGAAAGGACAGTGGGAAACAACTTTTTATTGAATCCTGTGCTGGTCCTATTAATGGGGTCTCTTACTTTTCACAGCAGCCCTGCAAACAGAGTTACGTTTCTATTCATTTTACAGATTAGAAAGCTGAGATCCAGAGTGGGCAGATGTAAACCTGGGGTCTTTAAAATGCATCTTTTTTTTTTTTGCAAACAAGTAAACTTAGTGTTTTAAGAGGGCTGGAGAGAGCAGAGTAAGGTAAGATTTGGGTGGTCAGCATGTAGTCCTGGATCCCCACGGTGGAGACGGCACAGTGCTGGGTGCTGGGGGAACTGTGGTCACTAAGAGACACTGACTAATGTAAAGCATGCCCCTGAGTCCATCACTGACTGTTGAAGAAACATATCCATTTGTATTGTCAGTGGCGGTGAAGATTACATGAGCTGCATAAAGTGTTTGACCAGTGCCTGCACATAACATAGGAGGTGCTCGATAAAGATCACCCTCTCTTAAGAGGTGGGAGGAGGTCAAGTCGTCTCTCTGGGGAGTGTTGCCCTGTTGTTCTCTGCTGCGTTCTTGCTGTCCTTTAGGTGCTGAGGATGCTGGATTGGGCAGTGTGAGTGGACTTCTCAGGCCTCTGTGACATGTTGCTTTTATGAAAGGGCCCCTCTAGCCAAAGACTGAGAGGTCCTTGCAGGCTTTCTCCTGAGTCCTTTTTTTTTTTTTTGGGAGACAGAGACTTGTGTCGCCAGGTTGGAGTGCAGTGACGCAGTCTTGGCTGACTGCAACCTCTGCCTCCCAGGTTCAAGCAATTCTCCTGCCATAGCATCCTGAGAATTTGGGATTACAGGTGCCCACTACCATGCCTGGCTATGTTTTTGTATTTTTAGTAGAGATGGGGTTTCACCCTGTTGACCAGGTTGGTCTCGAACTCCTGACCTTGAGTGATCCGCCTGCCTTGACCTCCCAAAGTGTTGGGATTACAGGCGTGAGCCACTGCACCCAGGCTCTCTCCTGAATCCTTTTGTTTGTGCCTGCTTTGGGGATTCCCTCTGGCTGGGGTGGACTGCCAGGATCTGTTTGTCCAGTGTACATTTCCTGGTCACCTAGCACCGGCCAGCTACAGTGCTGGGAGCTGGGAAGAACAGGGCCTGGCCCTGGGAGGCACCTAGGAGAGTCAGGAAGTGAAGAAAGTCCTTGTGGGTGTGATGGTGGAAACCCAAGCAGCGTCCAGAGGGGGCACAAGAAGGGAGGGATAAATCTTGGGAGGGTCCTGGGCCAATGGGACCCAGTGTAAGAAATTGCACCTATCCTGGCAGATGGAGAAGGTGGAAGCAGTGAATGATAGAGCATCCTCATTCTCCTCTCTGCCAGCAAGCACCTTTGTGGAAGTCCTCACGGACAGGAACGCCGTGTGCCTTGGCTTGAGATGTCAAAGGAACACGTTGGACACGCCGTGGTGACAGAGCAGGAGTCTCTTAACCCTGATGTGATTGGGGCTGCCGTTCTGGTGGGGTCTGGGGTCAGTCAGGGGTTAACAGTCGCTCCTGCTTGCCTGATTGACACAGTAATAAAGGCAGTGACACCAAACTAGGTCTCAGGAATGTGTCCTCATTAGAAAGGCTTACTCATGGTTGTGGCAGGCCCTTGAATCCCTCTGGGTGTAGTGGCGAGAAGTAGGGGACCCTTTGGTCTTTGCCCTTTTTGGTCGTAGGACTCCACCCCACAGACGTAATTGAACCATTGGGTTTCTGCAGCCAAATTCAAATGTCACCAATCTTGGTCGCCCCTTTCATCTCTTGGATCCTCTGTGAGTTAGAGCTATCTGCTGGTTTACTGAAAAATAAACTGAAAATATGTTTTAAAGTTTTACTTTTGATTTAAAATAATGTTTAGAGAAAAAAAAGGGTCTGTAATCCACTTGGAGAAAAGCATTGTCAAAGGTGGTTGATTTTTTTTCTTTTGCTGTTTTAAAGTGGTAAATAGATGAGTGTTTTGGATATATTGATTTTTCAGGTGTGCAGGCGGTCACATGAACAGCTGACTTTTTTTTTTTTCTTCATGTGGACTTCAGCCAGTCTTGACACCTGCGCCTTAACGAAAAGTAAACCTTCGCCTTGTTTGACAGTTTAAGTGCAGCGATATGGATGGAGGCAGGTTTACGTTATGTTAAAGGCTTGACAACCCAGAACCCCCTGTTGGTTTCTTTGTTGTAACCTTTGAGCCGGTGGCCTGCTGAAATGTCACCTTTGCCCTTCTTTAAAAGCAGGAATAATAGGTGGTGAGTGGGTGGATGCCTCTTAAAATACTGGAAAGTGCTGTGGCCCGAGGGTAAGCTTTTTAGAAGAGAGTGTGTGTGTTGTGTTGTTTTAATTAATGAATCTTCTGGGCCTGAAGATAATGAGGTCAGTGAGGGCAGCCATGCTGCCTCACAGCTCACCTTAGGGTCCTTGTCGTCCGGAACGTGCGTGACCTACTGGAGGGGCCTGGGAATGCTTCTTTGATTGACATGGGGTAGGAAGACAGATGTGACGGCCTCCATGCTGATGGGAGGCAGCTGGGAAGAAGGTCGTGGGCACCGTCTCAGGAGTTGCAGAGCCGCCTCGCCTTCCCCTCACCCCGTGTGTCTGGATTCTTCCAGCTGTGTGGTCCTTCTTCCTGCCTGGAAATGAGCATCCTGCAGAGCTCGGCTCCTGTTCACACCCTCCTCCTAACCCCCTACTCTCCCTCTCCCTTCTGTCCAGGGCTAGAGGACCAGGTGGGCTTTACCTGATGGAGTGTGTTTTGCTGACATGGTGCAAAGAGCCAATTCCTGGTTGCAAAGAGACAGCTGGGTGCAGAGGCGGAGTGCATTCCTGTAATAATAATAACTTGTGTTTTTATAATACTTTACAGTCTAAGTACTTTTCAAATACTTGACCTCATTTAGTTCTCACCACAGCCCTCTGAAGGGATATTACTATTACCTTCATTTTATAGATGCATTTAACCAGGGCTTGTTTTGGGAGGTAGAGGAGTGCGAGGGGGACAGAGGGGAGGGAACCAGTGTTGAATGAATTCTGAGGCCCTGCCAAAGCAGCCAGCTAGCTAGGTGTTGTTTAATGGACTCTTTGCATCTACAGTATGAGGGAGGTGGGGTGAGGGGAAATTATTTCACAATAACTGAAGGTCGGAGAGACTAACTCTCTCTGCTCGTTGTCACACAGCAAGTTGAGTGCCAGCTGGGATTTATCACCCATGTCACCTGACTCCTAAGCCCTGTGATCGTTTTCTTCTGTCTCTAGTACCCAGCATAATGCCCGGCAAAGTGCTGGCATCAATAAATATTTGTCAAATGTTAAATGAGGCTTAAAGACACCATTCATGCTTGGCACAGGGGCACAGTGGCACAGTGAGACCAACATGTTTCCTGCCCTCGTAACCTTCACTTCCAAATCCTGTGACCTTGGGCGGGTTGCCTGAGCTCTTTTCCAGCTCAGTTTCCTGAAAACTCATCCGGAAAATGGGTAAAATATCAGAGCGCATTCTGTATGGTAAGACTGCAAATGTTAGATGATTCTGCTACTTGTTATTGTTTTCTTTTTCTCACCACACACCTTCCCTTTTTATGTACACCTCCTAGAAAATAAGTTCCCGATAACATACTGCATTGTTGGATAACAGCAACAAAAAGCACTTCCTGACATTATTGCCCAAATCACCAAATGAGGCATTTACCAACTTTAGAATAAGAATAGCAATGGTGGTAAGAGCTGGCGATTCTTGAGCACTTACCATATGCTGGGTGTACTACTCTACACTGCTGTGTACAATTATGATTTGGGAACAACTCTGAAAGTGCTGTTATGTCCCATTTTATAGAAGAGGAAACTGAGGTTCAGAGAGGTTAAATAACCCCCCGAAGGTCACTCAGGAAGTAGTTGGTGGTCTGGGATTCAAACACCAGAACTGGTCTGACTTCCCACTCTTTAAACCACACTCAAAACTGAACTCTCCACATGTGTGTGTTCTGGGCGTTTTTGCATCTCCCTTGGCTTGTTGACAGCCTGGACTTTTGCTTTCCCCATTCTCAGAGAACGTGGCCAGTGCAGGAGGAGGAAATCCACACTGGTCTTTGGACTAAACCAGAGGCTGGCGAAGGTCCCGAAACAGGTTGCCAAGTGGCTGACCCTTGTTTTTATGCCTTGTGCTGGTGAGCCCGGGGCACCAGGAGCTCTCTGAATTTCTCTTTCTTGACTGTCCACGCCTTCTTTAGGCAATCTTTTTAACAGGCTAGGTTTTAAATCTTATTGACATCTCTGAGGAAAGATAGAGGAGGAAAAAAAAATCAAGACAGGTCTTGGAGAGAAGTGGCAGGTTTTCTTTGAGATTTTTTTTTCTTTTTTCATTTTTATTTTGTGCACGTTGCAAAACCTCTTTGGGATGATGATTTCTTGTGGTTTCTTGGTAGCCCTTGGGCAGCTGCTGCCGGGTTTCACCCAAATGCATCGTGACCCCCTGTTTTGTGGGACGGCTTTGCCTCCACATGGCTGATTGTGCTCTGTGTGTCCGCTGTGGGCAGAGTGGGATTGTAAGAATCAGAATTCTGCTGGGCTTCAAGCATTTAAAAAATCTCTTTAAGTTTGAGAACAGGTTGGAAGGGAGAGATGCAGCGACTTAGAACACCCGGCCTGCAGCTCAGCTTCCGTGTGCCTGGGAGGAGCCTATATGGAGAAACAGGAAAATTCCACTTCACCAGAAAGCTGGGGAAATGAGTGAATAAGGTGTAGGAGTAGGGGCCAGGCTGGTTAACTAGGAAGGCTTTTGGTCACTCTGCTTTACTTAGCCTGAAGTGTTCATTTCCCCCTTAAGCAGTGGTTAATACGCATATCTGTGGATTTACTTTTTGGATGATTTAAAATCTTGCAGTATCTCAAGGGATTGTATCCTGATGATGGTGATTATATTAATAACAAGATAATAGCTTATAATATAATAGCTAGCAATTACCAAGCACTTACCATCCACCAGGCACAACGCCAGGCATTTGATCCTTACACGAACTCTGAGAGATGGCTGTTCGTATTCCCATTTTACAGATGAGGGAAGCTGTGCTCAGAGAGGTAAGATCATTTGCCCCAGCCCACCCACTTTGAGATAGTCTGCTTTTATATCCTCTTAGCCCAACTCTTTTGGATGTGAGCACTCGGCATGTATTAGGCACTGGATGAATGTTTTGTTGAATGAGTGAAATGATGGAACTTGGATTTGAACCATTGAGTCTTCACAGTAGTAGGTCCAGTTAGTGAACTGTGGGGGCTCGGTAGTCCAAAGGGAAAGGAGCAAGGAGACATTGTGGGGGCCGAGAAGAGGGCTCCTGGGGTGTTTCCTGGGCACACTGGCAGTAAAGGCATAGTGTGAAGTGCCTTTCAGGACAATGTGCTGGATTAGTGTTTTTCCTCTCCACTTTCGGTGCTCGCGACTGGCTTTGTGCCCCCGTGTCTGCAAAGTGAGTTTTGCTGAACTCGGGAAGACCTTTTGGTTGGGATGACTGTGTATTCACCTGCACCTGAGCAGGGACTGAGTTTCACACGCCAGTTTTACTGCAGCAAGACCTCATTAAGTTGGCTTCCTCTCATTAGGGCGTTTGGGAAACCTTAGGCGGCTGGAGTTTAATTCTCAAGGCAAAGCCTCTTTGCAAGGGACATGAAGAAAGGCAGAGAGATATATTTAAAATACCTGAATGAACTGTTTCTTTCTTTCTTTTTTTTTTTTTTTTGAGATGGAGTCTCGCTCTGTCGCCCAAGCTGGAGTATAGTGGCGCGATCTTGGCTCACTGCAACCTTCACCTCCTGGGTTCAAGTGATTCTCCTGCCTCAGCCTCCCGAGTAACTGGGACTGCAGGCATGTACCACCACGCCTAGATAATTTTTGTATTTTTTTTTTGTGGGGGGTGGGCGATGGTGTCTCGCTCTGTTGCCCAGGCTGGAGTGCAGTGGCACCATCTCGGCTCACTGCAGGCTCCACCTCCTGGGTTCATGCCATTCTCCTGCCTTAGCCTCCCAAGTAGCTGGGACTACAGGTGCCCGCAACCACGCCCGGCTAATTTTTTGTATTTTTAGCAGAGACAGGGTTTCATCATGTTGGCCAGGATGGTCTTGCTCTCTTGACCTCGTGGTCCACCCGCCTCGGCCTCTGAAAGTGTGGGATTACAGGCGTGAGCCACCGCAACTTGTTCATTTGCGTGTAGACAATAATGGCAGGTCACTATCAGTGGGTCTGTTAATCAGGTGTCCAACCTGGGTAGTGTCTCTGTTGACTTACTGTATTTACTTACAAACTCACTTGCAGCAGGGCTTGGTGGCTCATGCCTGTAATCCTAGCACTCTGGGAGGCTGAGGCGGGCCGAACACCTGAGGTCAGGAGTATAAGACCAGCCTGGCCAACATAGTAAAACCCCATCTCTACTAAACACAAAAAATTAGCTGGGCGTGGTGGCGTGCGCCTGTAGTCCCAGCTACTCGAGAGGATGAGGCAGGAGAACGGCTTGAACCTGGGAGGCAGAGGTTGCAGTGAGCCAAGATTGTGCCACTGCACTCCATCCAGCCTGGGCAACAAAGCGAGACTCTCACAACGAAACAGAACAAACGAACAAACAAAAAGTCACTTGCTTCTTATTTTGCTTGCTTATGGACATAAACCCTCATACCTCGTGGGGGTGAGTTTGCAGTGGGTAAACTGCTATTCATTAACTCATATACATCCTGTGAAGGAGTACAGGTTAAATAAGACTTAACCAAAATGCTTGGGGCTGGAAGTGTTTTACATTTTGGATTTTTTTTCAGATTTTGGAATATTTACATATACATAATGAGATATCCTGGGGATGGACCCAAATCTAAACAGGAAATTCATTTATGTTTTGAATAAACCTTTTTTTTTTTTTTTTTTTTTTGAGACAGAGTTTCACTCTTGTTGACCAGGCTGGAATGCAGTGATGTGATCTCGGCTCACTGCAACCTCTACCTCCTGGGTCCAAACGATTCTCCTGCCTCAGCCTCCCGAGTAGCTGAGATTACAGGAGCTCACCACCATGCACAGCTAATTTTTGTATTTTTAATAGAGGCAAGGTTTCACCCTGTTAGCCAGGCTGGTCTCGAACTCCTGATCTTAAGTGATCCATTCGCTTTGGCCTCCCAAAGTGCTGGGATTGTGATGTGAGCCACTGTGCATGGCCTTATATAAACCTTAGGTAATTTTATAAAATATTTTAAATAATTTTTGTGCATGAAACAGAGTTTTGACTGCATTTTGACTGTGAGTCCTCACTTGAGGTCAGGTGTAGAATTTTCCACTTGTGGTGTCAAGTTTCAGATTTTGAAGCTTTAAATAATGAGATAGGGTCTTGCTCTGTTGCCAAGGCTGGAGTACAGTGGCACGATCACAGCTTGCTGCAGCCTTGACCTCCTGGGCTCAAGTGACCCTCCCACCTCAGCCACCTGAGTAGCTGGGACTACAGGCATGCACTGTGACTGGAATTTTTCTTTTTTTTTTTGAGACGGAATCCGGAGTCTCAAGTCTTGCTCTGGTGGCCAGGCTGGAGTAAATTGGTATGATCTTGGCTCACTGCAACCTCCACCTACCGGGTTCAAGTGATTCTCCTGCCTCAGCCTCCAGAGTAACTGGGATTCCAGGCGTGTGCCACCACTCCTGGCTAATTTTTGTAGTTTTAGTAGAGTCGGAGTTTCACCATGTTGGCCAGGCTGGTCTTCAACTCCTGACCTGAAGTGATCCGCCCACCTTAGCCTCTCAAAGTGATGGGATTACAGGCATGAGTCACCGTGCCCAGCCTTGGCTAATTTTTTGTATTTTTTGTAGAGACAGGGTTTCACTAAGTTACCCAGGTTGGTCTTGAATTCCTGGGCTCAAGCAATCTGCTCACCTTGGCCTCCCAACATGCTGGGATTACAGGTGTGAGCCACCGCTCCTGGCCTGAAGCATTTTTGGATTTTTGGGTTAAGGTTACATAGCCTTTACTGTTACTATCGCGATGTTATTATCCACATTTTATAAGCAAGGATCTGGAGGCGTAGAGAGGTAAAGACTTTTTGCAAGGCCCCAGAAGTACCAAGCCGCAGATTGTGAATTTGAACCCAGGCATTCTGGGTCAGAATTAGTGAGGTTTTAAGTTTATTTTTTTTTTAAGTTAGAATCTTGCTCTGTTACCCAGGGTGGAGTGCAGTGGTGCTATCTCGACTCACTGCAACCTCTGCCTCCCAGGTTCAAGCGATTCTCCTGCCTCAGCTTCTTGAGTAGCTGGGACTACAGGCACGCATCGCCACACCTGGCTAATTTTTATATTTTTAGTAGAGACGGTGTTTCGCCATGTTGGCCAGGCTGGTCTCGATCTCCTGAACTCAGGTGATCTAACCGGCTCGGCCTCCAGAAGTGCTGGGATTACAGGCGTGAGCCACTGTGCCCGTCCTAAGTTTAGTTTTTAACCATGCTGCTTCTTCCTGAATCTTCTGTCAGTCAGCTCCACAATGGTGAATCAGGGAGTTAGGTCTGGCTGTAAGAGAGGGCCCAGCAGCTGGCTCAGATAGGTAAAGAGACATTCCTTAGTTCTTACCCTCTGCTACCAAAGCCATTTCTTGGGATTAAGCCCTCTTTGCCTGTGTCATTCCACCTCCATTAAATTCAGCCTTCTTTCCACATCTTTCCACTGCTGTTAAAAACTTGAGACCTGAAATCCCATCTCCTAAATCCCTGGGAGCTCTAGAAGTAGAGATGGCCAGGTTCTGTGGTCAGGGCTGGTTGGGATTACAAATAAACCAAAGCCTGGGAAACTTTCTTGCTATTAATAGTGCAGACCTTTTGTGGGGGGAATACCCAAACTCGATGCTGTTGGAATTGATTTTGCCTGTCCAGATGACATACTAATGAGCTAAGTGGTTAGCTTCAGATCATTATTGCTCCTTCCCAAGCCAAGTTCTTTTAAAGACTAAAACCACAAAAGCAGAGAACAAGTTGCGTTAGAGAGGCATAGTGGCCCAGTCTGGAGAAGGGAGAGTGGTCAGCTCCGGCCTTAAAAATGAGAAAATAAAGGTGGTCCTTGCTTTGGAATGAGTTAGTGGTGCTGACTCATTCAACTGGTTTTTCTTTTTCTTTTTGGAAGTGGAATTTGGTGTCTGGATTTTGATGGGGATATTTATATTTCTTCAGCACTTTTTGGTTCTTGCAGGAAGTTGTATTCCTCAACTGCTTTATTTCTTTTTGGGTTTTGAAGCAGGAATTTGATTTGGTGTCTGGGTTTTGATAGGGGTGTTTATGTTTTGTCAGTGTCTTTTGGTTCTTTGAGAGTTTCTCTCCTCATCTGTCATGTGTCAGAGAGGGTGCCTGTCAACCATTCTCTCTATCCAGGGAGAAAGTCTTCCTTAAAACAGCCCTAAGATCCTTATCTCCTCAAATCACCCACTTTGATGATAATATCCATTGTTCTCTTCTCTGCTTCTTGGCATATTCTAGTCAATCTGTGTATACAATTAAAAAAACAAAACAGCCCTCTGTGTCCGAAGTACTTGGAATATCCCAGTGTTTCACAGGAGGCTTTGGAAGTGGACAAAACTGTATTTCCTTCCCCAAATGAGGTTATTGTGCTCGAAATATCTCCTGGTAGTTTATTAAAGGAAACCGCAGACTGGGATAAGAGAGGCAGTTTCTACAGCCTGCAACCCTGCTCTCTTGCCTCTTCTTTTCCACCCTCTTTCCTCCCTCTCCTCTTCTCTCCCCTCCTCACCCTATTCAACCCACCCCCACATGTCAGGCCATCCTCAGGGAGTGGTCCTGCAGCCCTGCTTCACTGGGATGGTCTGTTCTTGCTACCCGTCCCATGGAACGTGAGGAAGGAATTTGGGGTGTGGACTTCCTTGAGTGACTAGGATTAGATCGGTCGGGTCTGCAGTCAGACGAGAAGCGTGTGGGCAAAGGGAACTATTGTGTGAGGCTTCTCCGGACAGAAAGCCTGCCTTCATCTTTTACTGTGCCTAATGGACAATTGAGACATTCAGCTTATGTCTGAAAGGAAAGTGGGCCGGGATGGTCTAGCAGACCTCCCAGATGAAGGCTTGTGGAAGAAGCAAATAGAGACAAGGATTACCAACAGGGGGAACAACTGGGGCAGAGTCCTGGGAGAGAATGTTTATTTCCTTGCTCTCTAGGAGGGATTTGGAAAGAGCCATAATCCTGGGTTAGGAGTAATTTGTTACAGCAAGATGATACTTGAGTGACAGGCTGCTTCTGGCTGAGGCAGCAAGACTTGCATGCAGGGGGGTCGTGGGCCTCCAGAAGGTCAGCCTCCCGTAAATCTCCACCCCGGCTTTGGGGTTTGTTTCTCCCCAAGCAAAATTAACCAGAGGCCCTGCTGACCTTTGGGCTTCCTGGGTGTAGCGTTACGAAGCATCTCCACATGCTTGTCACAGCTAGAATTTGACAATAAAAATTTGGACGGGGAGACCCCACCAGAGCCACTGACCTCTTTCCAGTGTGACAAGGGGAAAAAAATAAAAGGAACACGTAGCACGGGGTGCAGTTTCAGTTGAAGTTGGAGGACACGGAGCCCAGCTCGTCTCGCATTTGCTGTCTGTGTAGACTCACTAAAGCAAGTTAATTCATTGCTATTTGACCGCCAGGTCTTTGGTTGTCTTTTGTTGTTGTGGAATGGGGGAAAGAAATACAGAATGGGGAGGAGAACCCACTTAGAAAAATTAAGCCTTGAGAGCTCCCAGCCATGGAGAAAGAAAGGGATTTTTTAGAAGTTGTGATTTTAATATCTGCTGCAATCTGATGATTCATGGATTTAAAATAACCCTTTCAGGTCACCAGGACCCTGTTACTTGCTGGCTTTGTACCTCTTAAAGGTCATTTATTGGCTTCATCTCTAACAATTTCCATGGTAGACCTAACATTTCTGGCTGTTAAATCCCCTGTGTAGAAGAAGAAATAGCAAATCTTGGCTGCCTTGGACCTGATATATTTCTTTGTCTTCATTCACATGGTTTATCCTTGAAGGTTGAATAAATGATGTGGAAGCTAGTCGAGGGACTTTAGGTAAGTGATTTCATGCCCACTTTTTTTAGGTAGAGAAACTGAGGTCGCAGGGTGGTAGAGAATGGGCTATAAGATTCCGGTTTCCGAATTGCATGTGGTTTTGTTGACTCAACTGCTCTTCTGTCGTTTTTTAGCCACATGCCTTGAAACAGTCCTCTCTCCCACGTTTCTTCATCAGCACCATTAACCCAAGGTATACTGTCCTCTCTTATCTTTCACAAGGTCTTGGAGTTCCCATGCCTTTGTAAGCATCCCTCCCCGAGATCCAGCACCAACCAAAACCACATTTGGAAAAATTGCTTGTTTCCCAAGAAGCTTTGAAGGATATGACTTTGTATAGAATGGCTTCACAGGTTTTCTGTTCATTCTTTTATGGTGGAGTGTGTGTGTATGTGACTCTGTCTTCTCTCCATCCCTCTTTTTTTTCTTTTTTCTGAGATGGAATTTCACTTTTGTGGCCCAGGTTTGAGTGCAATGGTGTGATCTCAGCTCACTGCAACCTCCACCTCCTGGATTCGAGTGATTCTCCTGTCTCAGCCTTCCAAGTAGCTGGGATTGCAGGCATATACCACCACACCTGGCTAATGTTTGTATTTTTAGTAGAGACAGGGTTTCATCACATTGGTCAGGCTGGTCGCAAATACCTGACCTCAGGTGATCCACCCGCCTTGGCTTCCCAAAGTGTTGGGATTACAGGCGTGAGCCACCATACCCAACCTCCCCATCCCCTTTTATCTATTAAATGAATGTGGTCACCATCAAAGATGGTGCCTAACTCTTCATTGTTTTCAGTTCATCTTAAATTCGCATGTAATTCACATGTCATAAAAGGTACCAATTTAAAGTGTACAATTGAGTGGTTTTTTAGTATATTTAGTATATTACAATATTGTACAAACATACCAGTATCTTAATATTTTTATAATCCCCAAAAGAAACCCTGTAACCCTAGCAACCAGTCTCTACCCACCGTCCCCTCAGCTCCTGGCAATCACTAATTTACTTCCTGTCTCTGTAGATTTGCCTATTTTGGTTATTTCATATAAAAAGAATCATACAGTATGACACTTTCTTGATCTGCCTTTAAGTTAGCATATTTTCAAGGGCTACCATGTTGTGGCATGTGTCAGTACTCCATTTGTTTTTATTACTGAATAGTATTCCATTTTATGGCTGTACCACATTTTGGTTATCCAGCTACCGGTTGAGACTTGGTGCGTTCTTGTCCCAGAACATACCATATTCAGCTCCCAGTGACACCCACATTCATTCCTGGGCTGCTCCATGTCTTCCAGCTGTTTTCCTGGTTTCCCGTTGCCTCTGCCTACTTCAGCATGCTGAACAGACATGGGTAGTAACTAAAACATTCCAATTAACTGCATTGTACTTGGCCTTTTTATAAGAAGCAGTAATTAGAAAATATGGTGACCACAAGGTTGATATTAAAATGAAAGATTATAAATACTTTTCTGCCTGAAGGTAGATGGCCTCTGGCCTGCCTCTTAATGGGAGGTTCCTCCAGCAGCTTGCAAGCATTCATTATTTGTTAGTCATCAGCTTAGCGGCCATGGGGCATGAGCCTGTCTTGCTTTGTCTGGAGGCTGAAGACTTTGAGTGACATGGGAGGGCAAGGGCTGCTCCTTTTGAATTCTTCCAATGTCTTCATGTCCTTTAACCTCCTGGCTTAGGGACTTGTGTGCTGGTGGTGGAGCTGGCATTTGCTTGGAATCCACAGCCCTTTGGGTGGGACTTAATCTTGGGGTTGCCTGAAGACTTTGAGATGGCTAGGTCTGGGCCTTTTCTGGTCACAATGGAGCAAGACTATCTCAGAAGCCAGAGTCTGTCTCACCAGTCCCATGTCTTGGGACTGCACCATTGCAGGGTCTTTGCCCTCCCCTGGAGATTTCTCTCCTGCCTGGGCACCCATTGGCCATTCTACCTGTAAGCTCAGTAGGGTGTAGGCAAAAGAGTTCTGTCCTGGAAGTACCAAAGTCCTGCATTCTGGTTTCAGTTTCTTGTAACTGTGTATAACTAAGTCACTTAATTTTCTCTGCCTCACTTTCTTCTGTTTTAAGATGGATTTGGAGATTATTGGCTTTGACCACCTAAAAAGAATGTAGTGACAATCAATTTAGAGGTCTAAAAGAGCCTTTGAGGAAGTAAAATGGAATCTTCAAATGGACTACATGCTGATTATTGACACTGCCCTAGCACCGATAGTTGATGCTAATGACTGATCATCAGAATTGCTTGGCAAGTTGGAAAAAAATACATACAGATCCTGGGCCACTACCAAGTTTCATTTAACAGATCTGGAGTGCATCAGGAGAAAGTCCCTCTAAACAAGTTGGCAAGGTTTGGATACTGTGCAACCTTTTTTTTTTTCTTTTTTCTTTTTTGAGACGGAGTCTCGCTCTCTCGCCCAGGCTGGAGTGCAGTGGCCGGATCTCAGCTCACTGCAAGCTCCACCTCCCGGGTTCACGCCATTCTCCTGCCTCAGCCTCCCGAGTAGCTGGGACCACAGGCGCCTGCCACCTTGCCCGGCTAGTTTTTTGTATTTTTTAGTAGAGACGGGGTTTCACCGTGTTAGCCAGGATGGTCTCGATCTCCTGACTTGGTGATCCGCCCGTCTCAGCCTCCCAAAGTGCTGGGATTACAGGCTTGAGCCACCGCGCCTGGCTTTTTTTTTGTTGTTTTGAGATAGAGTCTGGCTCTGTTGCCCAAGCTGGAGTATAGTTGCATGATCTTGGCTCACTGCAACCTCTGCCCTCGGGTTCCAGCAATTCTCCTGCTTTAGGCTCCCGAGTAGCTGGCATAATAGGTGCCTGCCACCACACCCAGCTCATTTATAGTTTTTGGAGAGATGGGGTCTCACTGTGTTGGCCAGGTTGGTCTCGAACTACTAACCTCAAGTGATCCGCCCACCTCTGCCTCCTAAAGTGCTGGAATTACAGACTTGAGCCACTGTGTCTGGCCCTACTTACCTTCTTTGTGTTAATTCCTGCACCATTGATTAGCTTATTGTCCCATTGACTGTGTCTTTAGATGACTTTTCTGGGCCTCAGAATATCTAGTCCATAGCTGACACAGAGCATATGCTTAATAGTAAATGCTGCAGGAATCCATGCATTGAAGTAGAAAGAGATTTTTAGATCATGTTCCCCATTTCTTGCTACAGACTTAGGCAAAGAATGGAGAAGAGGTTGTCCAATGAAAAAAGGAAGTGACATGCCAGGTCAATGACAGAGCTCGACCTGGAAATAGGTTTCCAGATTCTTCCCCTTCTACCATACTTTTCCTGGGAGTACGCACTCATAATTTGAAGAGTGACTTTTGGGGGAGGGTGGAAAGAAGGCCTGGGCCTCAGTCTAAGGGGCCCATTGGTTGTGAGAGGAGGGTCTGGTGAAATTCCATACTGATTTGTGCATGTGTGAGCTGCTGTACCATAGCCTCCCTGCAGAACCACTAAGCTGGCAAGTGCAGAAATAGTTTAGGGACAGGGATGTTGAAGGATTGGCGGGGTAAAGAAAACAGTGAATCCCAAGTTTTGTTAATTGGATTTTTTTGTTTGTTAGTTGTTTTGCTTCATTGTCTTCATCACACCAGGGGCCTCCTTAAATCTGGTAGAAAAATTTTCTTGGAAAACAATTCAGTGTTTGTCCATAGGGCTCAGGAGGGGGAGATGGTAGATGCTTGAAAGTCTTGCTTATTACTTTGGGGACACTGAGATGTTCCCTTCACCATGTACTTTGAGACACACATCCTGGTTGAGTTCAGGCAAAGATGCCTAACAGTTGATAAGAAAACTGGGAAAGACAGAAGGGGTTTGTAAGGTAAGTCAGGGTGAGTGAAAACACATTGGGTGTGCTGGAGCGCTAGACGCTTGACTGCCACTCGCCCCTGTCACCTCAGGCAATCTGGGTCTTGCTCTGTTGGCCTTAGTTTCCTCCTTGCTAACAGGTTAGTTCCACCTTTCTGCCCATTTATTTTGTAGGATTATTGTGGATGTCGTTCTGAACTCTGAAATACCCTCTAAATATGAAGTGATACAGTATTAGTGCTCTTTACATGGTTATGATTAAAAATATTTATGAGAAAAAGGTTAACTATAAGGATTTCATTGAAAATCTTGTAAGAACCAACTGATAGAAGATAAGGCTATTAAATTGTTCACACCTTGCCCGGCTAGTTTTTTGTATTTTTTAGTAGAGACGGGGTTTCACCGTGTTAGCCAGGATGGTCTCGATCTCCTGACTTGGTGATCCACCCGTCTCAGCCTCCCAAAGTGCTGGGATTACAGGCTTGAGCCACCGTGGCGCCTGGCTTTTTTTTTGTTGTTTTGAGATAGAGTCTGGCTCTGTTGCCCAAGCTGGAGTATAGTTGCATGATCTTGGCTCACTGCAACCTCTGCCCTCGGGTTCCAGCAATTCTCCTGCTTTAGGCTCCCGAGTAGCTGGCATAATAGGCGCTTGATATCAAGATCAAGATGCCTTGATATCCTACCTTTCTTTCCCTATATTCCTTTTATGTGAGAAAAGAGATAGTGATTTAAGGGAAAAACTTACGAGTTCCGACTATGTTGGCTTTTTTTTTCCGCAAGTCAACCTTAATATCTTACTTAAATCTTCCCTTCCCTTCCCCTTCCCCTTTCCCTTTTCCTTTCTTATTTCTTCTTTCTTTTTTCTTCTTCCTATCCCCTCCCCTCCCCCCTCCTCCTCCATCTTCTTTCTCTCTCTCTTTTTTCCTTTTCTCCTCTTCTTCTTCTTCTTCTTTGTTTTTTTTTGAGACCAGGTCTTCCTCTGTCGCTCAGGCTGGAGTGCAGTGGCACCTTCTTGGCTCATTGCAACCTCCGCCTCCTGGGTTCAAATGATCCTCCCACCTCAGCCTCTCAAGTAGCTGGGACCACAGGCACGTGCCACCACACTCAGCTAATTTTTTTTTTGGTAGAGATGGGGTCTCGCTATGTTACCTAGGCTGGTCTTGAACTCCTGGGCTCAAGCAGTCTTCCTGCCTCAGCCTTCCAAAGTACTGAGATTACTGGCGTGAGCCACCACGCCTGGCTTGAAATTTTTCTATGGCTTTATTCTTTCTCCAAGTCCAGAGTCTACCCAACCTTCTGAGATCTTTGGTTTTCTTTTCCTAGGTAACTATAGTACATACTTATTTATGTTAAACAACAGAAATCACATATTTCTAAACTTCTTTTTCTATACAATCATGCTTTCTAGGCAAGTAAAGTCTCTGTTTTAGGGTCTCTCGATTTTTTCAAAAGATACAATTCCTAGAGTATGGTTTTACCTAGAACAAAGCAGCCTAATCTCCTATACCTTCTGCAACTGCAGAACAATTGGTTAAACAACTTTGTAATGATGCCCCTTACAATTCTGAAGGGACTTCTGAAATAGTTTCACAGTGTTTCAGTGTTAGGTATATTTGATCAATGCTAACTTCTGGAAAACTTCGGTGCCTGTATGATTTAGAGGGTAGGGCAGAATATTAAATTAATCACAACTGCTTGTATTTTAACCATTCTGGGTAAATTGGGATTCCCTGACGCCCAGGCAAAATTATTTGTTTGTAGAAGATGGGCTGAATTTTCCATCTTCCATTTCTGAGAAATGAGGTAGGTTTAGAAAGAGGCAATCAGGCCTCTTCTTTAACAGACGTGTGTGTGTCTATTAAGTGTGTGTCACAGTATGAGTTCCTGAAGAAATAAGTGTCCGCTGTTGGGGTGGATACTTGTACTTCTTATTTTCTTACTTCGCACATTTTTCTGGTATTTCCCTTTTTATGGTGAGTGGCTTCTGGTTGTCTTTTCTTTTGTGTGATGATATGAGCGTCACGATGCGGTCTTCAGTGTTGCATATTTGTAGGGGATCTGTATGAATGGCCCGTGGTGAGGCTGCACTGAAAGGTTAGGAGGAACCACCTTGATGCCGGGGAGGCTTAGTGACTTTGGACATCATGGGCTATGACTGGCTATACCCTCGGCTTTGGACGCATAAGCAAAGTATTGACTCTGTATTTTATAAAAACCAGAAGTACAACTTTCTGGCAGCAGAGGATTAGGAAGATTTATCGAATCTTTCTGCTGGCTATGAGCAGAAAGCTATCATGAGGATAGTATCCAATTAATTCGATTTTTTTGGTCGGGCATGGTGGCTCCCACCTGTAATCCCAGCACTTTGGGAGACTGAGGTGGGAGGGTCATCTGAGGTCAGGAGTTTGAGACCAGCCTGACCAACATGGTGAAATCCCATCTCTACTAAAAATATAAAAATTAGCCAGACGTGATGGCACCCGCCTGTAATCCCAGCTACTCAGGAGGCTGAGGCAGGAGAATTACTTGAAGCTGGGAGGCAGAGGTTGCAGTGAGCTGAGATCACACCACTACACTCCAGCCTGGGCAACAGAGTAAGACTTTATCTCAAAAAAAACATAATTTCTTTTCCTCTTCTCTTCTCTTCTCTTCTCTTCTCTTTCCTTTTCCCTCCCCACTCCCGTCTTCCCTCCCCTCCTTCCCTTTCCTCCCCTTTCCTTCCCTCTCCTTCCCTTTCTGTCCCTTTCCTTCCTTTCTTTTCTCTCTTTCTTTCAACAGGGTCTCACTCTGAACCTTTTCCAGGCAGAATTGCTCAGGGATTTTTAGACTTCCATTCTGGAAAAGAGGGGATAGTTATTTTGGTGTGATTGTGGTCTTGTGGTTAGACCTTGTGACGGGGGCCTCAGCCAAAGGTTCAAATTTTTTTCCAAGCTTTTTCCTCACAACTTGAGTTAATCCTAAACGTTGCTTTCAGGCCACTGGACATGCTTTTCTATATGCCTGTGTTTGGCTGTTTGGATTGAAGGCCCAGCGAGGGAAGGCACCTTCGCCCATCTGATATGGGCAGGCCTCTACAATTTTATTCCCTAACCAGGACATGACAAACAATGGCCCATAGACCAAAACTGGCTTGCCACCTGCTTTTATCTGGCCAGTGAGCTAAGAATGACTTTTTATTCTCATTATTAATAATATTTTTTGAGGCAGGGTCTCATTTTGTCGCCTAGACTGGAATGCAGTGGTGCAATCATGGCTCCTGCAGCCTCAGACTCCTGGGCTCTAGCAATCCTCCTGCTTCAGCCTCCTGAGTAGCTGGAACCTACAGGCATGTGCCACAAGCATGTATCATCACGTCCAGCTAACTTTTTTTATTTTTGTAGTGTCTTGCTGTTGTTGCCCAGGCTGGTCTGGAACTCCTGGCCTTAAGCAATTCTCTGGCCTTGGCCTTCCAAAGTGTTGGGACTACAGGCCTGAGCCACCGCACCCAGCACTTTTATTATTTTTAAGTGGTTGAAACACATCAAGAGAGGAATAATATTTTCTGACACAGGAAAATGATATGAAATTCACATTTCAGTGTCTATAAATAAGGTTTTATTGGAGCACAGCCATGATACAAGACATACACTCACTGCCTGTGGCTGCTTTCGAGTTACGAGGGCTGAGTCGAGTAGTTACGACAGAGATCGTATGGGCCACAAAGCCTAAGATATTTGCTGTCTGGCGCTTTACAGAAAAAGTTTGCCAACCCTGCCCTGAACAAATAAAGGGACAAATTCCACTTGCCTGTCCGTCTGTGGAGCAGAGTCACTGAAAGGAAATACTGGAAATACTGGAAGCCACATTGGTGTTTTATCAAGGATGTGAAGTTTCCTGGCAACTTTGTTGCCATATCATCATCATCGTCATCATCACTATCATCATCATCATCATCATCTGCCCTTTAAGTTTTCTGCTTGTTTAGAAAAGAAATTTATACAGAGCCCTCAGTAGCAGCTGTAAGGGGGCAGGTTCTCGGAGCAGCTCATCCTCGGCATTCTTGCTGCTGATGGAAGATTCTCGAGGATGAAGGCCCCTCTACGGGAGCAGGCTCCATCAGTCTGGCTTTAGTAGATGCCAGTTTCTGCTAAGACTAATTCCTAAAGGAGCCTCTCCTCAGTTGCCTTTTCTCCCTGTTTTCTTTGGGGGAGGTAGAAGAAGAGAAAAAAAATTAGAGATGCTTACCTTTTTCTTTTTGCTGGCAATTTAACAGTCTTTTCAGCTGCTTTGATTCCTTTCGGGCCATTGGTGTTATATGTATTTCAAGATTTGCTCACAGGTCCAAAGCTTGACTTAAGCTCCCTGAGACTTATCATAAAATATGATTTGGGGAAAAACCCTAATGGGCTATGATCAGAACATTATTATTCAACAAAGGATGAAATGCTTAAGCCAAGATGGCTTTCTTTCCTTTTTTTTTTTAAAGGAAAGTTGAGCAGACTCCCAACAGTTTTCAATGTAGGAATTCCCACAGCCCCATTTGATTGCAGTTTGTTGAAAAGTTTAATGTTTTTGTAGGCAATTCATAATTTCTACGTTGAACAGCCTAAGAGGAAGAGAGCTGGAGCCCACTGTTGTTTTTATAGTGTGATGGTGGGAACTTTTTTTTTTTCCCTCCCCCAAAAGGATATAAAACCAAGTCAGATGGTTGGGAAAACGTGGCATAGGGTTCCAGCCCTTTTGTAAATCTGAGATGCCCCCTCCTTCAGGCCTTCCTTTAGGACCTAACAGAATAGAATTTCCCGCTGCTTAATGTCTCCAGGAAGGAAAAAATTTTCCTCTAGGCTGTAATAGTACCTAATTTCCTTTTTCTTCCCTTTATTTATTTATTTTCCCTATTAATAAGGACCAATTGTAGAAGATGAAGGAAGCTGGGAAACCCATCACTTTTGGAGAAGGTTAATAGCTTCCTTTAGAAAATCCTGACATAATACTTATTTCCCCAAAAGGCACTTCATCAGCCTGAATGCCAGTTAAGATTCAAGGAACGGGCTTGGATTTGTGTGTACCCAGCGGTTCTGTGGCATCAGGTTGCACTGGGAAGGAGAGTTTGGGGCTGTCACTGCGGAGTCCCTGCAAGTCAGCAGGACCAGGGCTGTCTTCCTGCACCATCTGGATTTGGTTAGCTCTCTCTGGGCAGTGGGGCCGAGTCTCATTTCCTCCAACAGTAATGTTATATAGGCAATGATCCTGAGCTGCCCTAACATAATTGAAAATTATGTGTATTGTAGGCTTGGAGCGCTGAAATGTAGGCTCATAAAAATATGTGGTGCAGGTAGCCTATGGAGATTGGATGTGGCACACAATGAAGCTTTTATGTAAAGTAAGAATTATAAGTCTCCATGTTAATATTGTATTATGAGTATGACAGTTCTTGGGTGGGTCCTCAGGGCAGGTCTGTCACCTTCAGCAAAGCCCAAGTTTCCTAATTCTACAGAGCTAGTATTTATGTAATCAAATCAGTTTTGCAGGTGGTCAAAGATGAAAACTTGTCCACCAATGTAGCTCTCCCCACTGAGAGATAGCTTGGGGTGTAGATGGGTTGGACTCCATTTGGCGTTTTTGTTCACTGGTTTTTATGAGATGGAGAGGTGAGTGTTCGTGGGTGTCCACTTTGGTTGGCCTCAAGGAAATGACTCTATTGAGTGGTTTTGACCAATGCAGCACATATAGTTATGTGGTAAGTGAGAATGGGAAGAAGTCGGGGTGAGACGGGGCAGTCTAGGTTCCCAGAGCCCTCTGGCCTGGGTTACAGATGGAGACTCTGGAAATATTTACTTCAGTGGTTTTCAACTTGAGATGATACTGCTCCCAGAGAAGGTGATTGGAAATGGTGAGATGGTAAGGATGACTGAGGGGGTTCCTGTATTTACTATCTGGGGGCTTGGAGTCCTAGAAATCCTTTAGTGTTTGGGACAGACTCCCCACCTAATACCCTGTGGCAGATAGGACAACTCCTTTGGTACTCAGATGGAAAAACCAGAGATCACAGAAGCAAGGGGATTCCATGCAGGGTCTTGTGGCGAGTTACAGACACAACGAGACTAATATCTAGGTTGCTCACCATGGGAGGCCTCTGGGTGAAAGCTCTGAATTTGTAGCAGGCACAGCCACCTTGTACAGATCCTAGACATCATGGGAAAATCGACTGTGCACTTTGGCAGGTAGTTGTTGGGCAGTGATCTTCCAGCTTTAAGTATAACCAAATTTGGTTTGAATTTGCCGAGCAGTCGTATCTTTGAGGAACTCGTCGGCTGACTTGTGGATGGCTTTGGCACTTCTGTCTCATGTGGGATTTGTGCAAACTATTCTGCATTATCCTTTCCTGTCTCCTTTCTTTCTATTGAAATTGTTCTGACCATCAAGACCTAACTGTGCAGCCTTCCCCAGTCTCGTGTCCCAGAAATTCTGTCATCTTTCTTGGCATTTCCTGAGTTCCTGAGTCCCTGAGTCTCTATCACAGTGTCACCATATTCTGTCTTGATTTACCTATGTCTATAAGGCTCCTCATGCTGGCACAAGCTCCGTGAGAGCAGACATCTTTGTATCTCCTAGTGCTTGTCACAGCCTGTACACAAAGCAAGTAGTACTCAGTGTTCATTGAGTAAAGTTTTCTATAGAATTACTATTAAAACTAGCCATTTATTTTGCTTGAGGAGGTCTCCAAAATGACCAAGGTGTTTCCTTATATCCCCTCCAAGCATTCATTAACTGATGGATTAGTGAGTTGGCCATGGGAGACATAAAGGCTCGTCTCCATGTGCTTCTAAGCATTGTGTCTAAGTTCCGTTTGGTTTCCTGAGTGAAACTGTCATAGTGTTACCAACGGAAGTTAAATGCCTAAGAGTTTCTTATACATGGGCTGAGTACCTCTGTGACTGGGGAAGCCACCTCACCTCATTTTACCTTGTCTGCAAAATGAGGAACTGGGGCAACTCATCCTTCAGATCTCACTGAAAGCTAATGGATTGCTTTTGACAGAAGTAGCTCCCTTGGGCCGTATATTCATTTCCTAGTTTGGAGGAAGGTGGGGACAGACAGAATTGACTTACACCTTTATTTTTATGTCTACGGTAAACCCGTGCATACTAAAGCATTCCTCTGGTCTTTTGAGGTGAGTGTATACATTGTGTCTGGCACCGTGCATCTTTTACCAAGAAGTAATTTTTGTTGAGTAAACTTGGGTTGTGTGAGGAACTGCATGCTCACCATACTCAAATAGCTTTTGCTACCTAAAGGATAGCTACTCACATGTACTTGACTTCCTTTAAAGTGAAGGATGATGACATTTGAAGAACAGAGGTTGAGAAGGAGCAGATTTGTAATTGATGGTTTCCTAGGACACTGCTGGCTTGAGATTTGTGTTTTACTTCCTTTGGAATAGCTCTATATTCCTCTCCCTCCCCACCTCTCCCACTGCCCTCCACCCCCCACCCAATTAAGGTAGTAGAAATGAAATCATTTTTTTCTGAAGCTACCCTGTAGTTTGAATGCAAAGATAAAAAATACAGTTGCTAGTAACATTAATCTTCTATATGTGTACCTGTTGAACTTGAGCTCTAAGGAAGAACCTATTGGTATTGCATGCTTTTTTTTTTTTTTTTTAATGATTATTTGCATGCTTGTATGTTTTTTAGTTTCTGACCCATGTCACAGTTATTTTTTGGGCTAGCTGTTCTGCATTTACTTTCTGAATTCATTGTTTTCCATTTCCCTTTTGTTTCCTCTCGCCAGTATCTCCAGATGAAATGGCCACTGCTTGATGTCCAGGCAGGGAGCCTGCAGAGTAGACAAGCCCTCAAGGATGCCCGGTCCCCATCGCCGGCACACATTGTCGTAAGTAACCTCCCAGAGATGATGGCTTCCTTTATTGAGGGGATGAAAAAGAAAGTGCTTTTTTGATGATAACAGGCCTTATTTGTCATTTTTCTCTTTCTTTAAACAAAATTTCTTTGGAAATATTCTTGGATGTAGCCTATGTCTATAAGGTATTCATTTTCTGCTATTGGACCTTAATGATTGTAACCTACCCAGAAATTTTACAAACCTTTCCTCCACTCTTTTCCATGTATTCGGTTAGAATGTAGCCTTGCGGGCTCTAGTTTATGAGACACAATCACCATGGTATGGAGGAGACTAGAAGTGGCATCACAGCAGTTATAAAAGTCCATTCAGGGGAGGGGAGGTGAAGAAGAGGGAATTAGAAAACTCAAAAGGGGGTCCTGGATTTGAAACTTGCCTATTATCCTCTCCCACAATTTATCTTAATATTTGTTGGTAACATTCTACACTAACATTAGAAAAATTTCATCTGGGCTGGCTTGATTTGTAAACCTAGAGTAGAAATGAACTTAGAAAGGCTAAAATGGAATTTAATCTATACAGCTATGACTTTGAAAGTATGTGGGTTCGATAGAGAAAACATTTGTTTTTAGTACTAAGAGACTACAAGTGTGTGTCTACATATATTTTTAATGTATTTTCTTAGGGCTTTGTAGGCTCTAAGAGTGGAACTTATAAATTAACCTCTTGAGAAGATAGCTCAGCCTTATTTGAAGATTCCCTTCTGTATATCATGAGCTGGACTTCATGCTTTTGAAATAATTAATGGAAGGCACATTTTTATAATGAATCCATCCATGACAGGTAGAATTATGCAAAGCATGAATCAATCATGTATTTTTCATTTAAGTATCACAAAATGTTAATCATAAATACATTTTACCTCTATATTGTAATTTCTAAAAATCGCAAAACAAGTTTCTTAAGTAGAAAAATCTTAAGATGCATTCTGCCATTTTGGGCTAACTGCCTCCTTATTTTGGAGCTTGCTGTAACTGAACATGTGTTATTTAATGAGTTATACCTCTGTCATATGTGTGTGTATATATCACAAAATAACTTATTTTTGTAAAATCATATTTTGAGTCATCATTTGTGACAATGTCTTCTTTTCTATGGTATAAACGAGGCATGTAGAAAGAAGATTGACATTTGCTAGAAGCTTCCCCTTTCTTGCAACTCCACAATAAAATGGATGCTCATAATTACGTCTGCTCCTATAAGGTCAAGATTTCAGGGCTGGAAGTGACCTTAGATCATGTAGGCCCAGTGTGCCCTCAGAAAAGGAAACTGAGGCCCAGAGATGCCTTAAGTGAATTGCCCAATGTCACACGCTGAGTCAGTGGCCAGAGCAAGGCCTGGATCCAGTTCTCTGCTCCCTTACTAGAGCCTTGTGGTGTCTTCTCTCCTACGGGAGGTGAAAGTAACTTGCTGTGGTTGGTTCTGTTTTGCTGACTGTAAATTGGGTCATGGTCAGGGACAGTGCATAGGTGTAAAGAAGTTGCTAGTTGGGGGTTCTAATGCAGGTTTCTTTGAAAGTGAATGCCCTGTTAAAAAAAATTCTTAACAAACATACAGAGATTTTTTAAAAGTGTGACAGTTCTAGACACCTAGAGAATAAAGTGAAGAAGGCTGTTTCACTTTTCCCGCCTCCCTGAATTTCCCAGCGTGGTCCAGGCTGTGAAATTTATTTTTCTGCTTTTGGCAATGGCTGATGGGAATTTCCCACATTTATTTTCTAGCTACAGAGAAAGGACATTATCTTTAAACTGTCTTCGTTATTTTCTCTCTTTGAGTGAGGAGAGAATATGTGAATCCTGGCAGTAGTTCAGAGTGGACACAGCCCCTGCGTTTGTAGCATAGGCTCTGTGGGCCCCCTGCCAGGGGGCATCACCCCCGTGCAAGAGTGGGGATCCGTCCATTTGGATAGAGCAATGATTCTCCACCCCAAATCCCACAAGAACAGTTGCCACAACTTAGGCCCTAAGCATCTCATTTTCCTATGTAGAAGTTAATGATCTGGAGGAGATGGCAAAGCATTCCTTCCAGAGCCTGTGTGGATTTTGGCCAGGGGTGCAGCAAGGGGGCTTAGGCCCCTTCTTCCTCTGCTGTGTCTTAGCAGGTGTGTTGACCCATAGCAACTCCCCTGGGGCATACACACCATCTTGTAGTTGGAGACCTTTATCCAAAGCAGCCACAGCTGGCAACTGTCCTACAACCTTTTGTGCTTTCTGCTGTGCTAAAGGGACCTGGGAATGGCCATTGCCTAGAGGGGATGGGCTGGTGGAGGAAGGTGGGCTCTGGGAGCTGGGGAGAAGGGAAAAGCCATGAACTTGGACAAAAGGACAAATGTGGTTTACCGTTGTGAAATACGTGAATGCTTGTCATGAATGGTGACTTTGGTTCTGTGAGTCAGCCCTGTGATGGGGCTTTTCTGCAGTCTTCACCTGATACCAGGGGTGAGAAGGAGGGTGTCTGGGGAGGAGGAATTATTTGAGGGAGACAGGAAAGTAGAGTGGAAGAAAGGCCTTGTGTTGTTGACCTCCATCCACCTGGTCACCTCTAGTTTTGGGGATGGAGGATGCATACACCTTGAGACTACAGATTTATGATTATATTTTTGCTGAATGTAAGGCAATGTGCCAACCAAAACCAGCTGTACCTTGGCTGGTACGGTGTGTCTGTGTTTGTAAAGGGCGCATTCTGAATGGTGGCTGATACATCATTTGGGTCTTTGTAGAGTCAAACATCGGCCAGAGGGTCTGGTTCTTGTTTGGAGTCGCTGATGAAGGGCTAACTTTTCTGCAGACACTTGGAGCTCTTGCTCACACTTTGCTTTTCATTCTTTTTAGTCAGACATTGTCACATCACAGTGTTTCATCAGACATGTTTCAAAATAATTGTCTAAGGATTGCTTCCTAATGTCTCCGAAATTTGGAATTGTTGTAACTTTTGGGCCAAGCTATTTCATAATTATTTCTACTGTCTTGCTTGGAGAATTAAGGATGTATTCAGTGTTTATTATTAATCATTCGAAACTACAACTTTCACAGATTGCTAAGAAGAATAACTTTTTCCAGTACCCATTTGGGGCAGAATCTTCACATGGGAATTGAGAGCATTTCGCTGGACTATTTTAATCTGATTGGATTATTTTCATGTGGTATGTGGGTTACCACATTAGAAAAAATTGATGTGTAGAATAAATGTTCTTAAGAAGTGGAGGTCAACTTATCAAATGATATTTCAATTAAGAATAGACTCCACAAATTTTAGTTCCTGTAGCTGATGCAGCATCTCGTTTGTTATAATCCAGTGATTCCTAATCTTTGTTCAGAGGAGAGAGGAAATTGATTCCAACAGGGATGATGTCTTCATTGGCTGGCCCCAAACTGGGAGTTTATGCAAGGCATTAGTCTTTGCCTTCCTCCTCCCCGCCTTCCCTTTCCCTTCTTCCCTCCCCACACCCCCCAACAAATTCATGGACTTCTTTTTTTTTTTTTGAGACAGAGTCTCGCTCTGTAGCCCGGGCTGGCGTGCAGTGGCCGGATCTCAGCTCACTGCAAGCTCCGCCTCCCGGGTTCACGGCATTCTCCTGCCTCAGCCTCCGGAGCAGCTGGGACTACAGGCGCCCGACACCTCGCCTGGCTAGATTTTTGTATTTTTTTAGTAGAGACGGGGTTTCACCGTGTTAGCCAGGATGGTCTCGATCTCCTGACCTCGTGATCCGCCCTTCTCGGCCTCCCAAAGTGCTGGGATTACAGGCTTGAGCCACCGCGCCCGGCCCCATGGACTTCTTAACAACTCGGAGACATTAGCCACAAGTTCGAAGACACCCCCACCCCCCAGCCTCCCCAATCCTATTTTCGCATTCACATAACTAAGCTCTTTTTCTTTCTTGGTGGAGTTTTGAAATTTATATTTTTTAATTCTTTGCTCCCTTTTTCCGTCTTACAAAATGAGTGCCAAGCAGCTAAGTTGTGCTGAGTGGTAGAGTTTGAGTCAGTCTGGGCTGGTAAGCTGTGGGGTTAGGAGCCGCTCCCTGGATACCACCTCCGGTGTCTTTGCTATACCAAGACTTTCATTTAGCCTCCTTTGTATCCAGCAAAAAAAGATTCTGTACCCCAAATGGTGGTATTTTGGTATAGTATATGTCTTACAAAATGGCAAAAGGCTTCAAAAGTTCCTACAGTTTTATCTTGGGGGTTTCCTTTTGAAGTCGATGTAGAATTTTACCTTGGGGTAGATTTTTTGTGCTTCTTGGTCTGGTGTGTTTTGTTGTGTAATGAGCATGGAGGTGTGGGATAAGAAAGCAGACTGAATCCTGAGGAACAAAGCGTGCCAGGCTGTGGTGGTGTACTTTTCTTGTTGTTATTGCTTAAATGCTGCAAGAGAGTGGAAAACTCTTACGAAATAATGCACGATGGGTAGAGCTTCAGAGAAAGTCTCTGCCATCTACCCTGTGCATGTTCAAGGAAGCTCAGAGGGCATGCTGAACCTTTGCTTTTTGTTTCTGAAGAGTTCAGGGGAACCTACCCATACTTAATTTTGTAAAACACTACCCAGAGAGCACCCTCTTGGTTATCAAACACATCTGTTGTTTCGATGGGATGTTTGACCTGGATTCTGGATGCTTGCTGGGATGTGGCATGTGTTGGGAGGCTCTGTGCTGCCTGCTGAGCACCAGCAAAGTCACGGTGGCCCCTACCTCTGTGGGAGGCCCTGCGCCAGGTGCCCTCAATGAGTAGAGGGCCCATGAGGCTATTACCAGGGGGACCTGATTTCAGCTGAGAAGTTGGTGGGGATTACAGGCCTGAGTGGCTCCCTGAGGAAATTGCATTAAAAGTGAGATCTGAAGACTTGATTGGGGTTGGCCCAGTGAAGGGACAGGAGAAGGGATGGGGAGTGTGCAGAAGGAAACATGTGTGAAAGTCCTCAAGGGAAAAGTGCTTGGTTTGGACAGAGGTAGAAAAATCAGGTAGGAGACTAGAGGTTGGGCAGGGCTCTGGGAGAGTGACGTGGGGTGCAGCATATGGTGAGGATTTGACACTGGGGAGTCACTTGAGCAGGTTGGCTGTGTCAATAGGAGCGTGTATTAAGCTGGCAGCGGGGATGGTGAAAATAGAGATGTGGAGGAAACAGCAGCGGAGCTTGCTGGTAGGTTAGATATTGTCATTGAGGGAGAAAGGAGAGTCAAAGGTAGGTAGCTGGAGACGCGTCACTGAATGGGGAGTATTGGAGGAGAAGCAGGTTTGGGGTGGAGGCGTTGTCTTTTTGGAGAGATTGTATTTGCCATTGATTGATTCATTCGTTGTTTCTGCAAATGTTTAGTGTGGGAAAAAGCATTCTAGACACCGAGAGAGAGCGGAGTCGATGAACGATAACAGCAACAAAGACTGTAGCGCTTCCTACACGAGGCTTGTTCCAGTTGCTTCAGAGGCTGTGTTACCCTTATTCTAGAGAGAGGAGGAACTAGGCCCAGGGAGGTGGGGATTTGCCCAGTTGTGGGAGTCAGGATGTGAAACAAAGCAGCCTGGCTCCAGAGCACACCATCCTCTCAACCACCTCAGAGAAGCTGGGAAAGAGACAATTAAGTGGGCGCTTAGAGCACAATGTGTGTGGTGTACCAAGAGTGGCCTGGAGCCCTGGGAATCCCAGGGAACCCCATCCCCATCTGGGAGTGGTGGGCATGGCTGGAGGAGGCCTGCTGGCTTCACTGGAGAGTGGGACATGCATCAGGGTGGCCAGAGACTGGGCTTCTGGGTGTAATGCTGTGACTACTGCAAAAGGCTCATTGACACACGGTGGGGAGGGCCAGCGTATTTTCCGCGGGCAGGACATTTGGGGGATATGGGGTGTGACCCTGTACTGAGTATCTAAAATCTTTTACTTTTGGATTATCTCCACTTTACTGCATATATACTTTGTTTTTATTTATTTTATTCATTTATGATGACTCAGCCAGACTCTCTAAAAGAGTTGACTTGTGTTTCCTAGCAGCCACTGAGTCAGAACTTTCCCATTTTGCAGTCAGGGCTGTGGTCAGGGTGTCTGTGTTGTCTAAGGATATAAAGCAAGCCTTCGGGCACTGCCAAAACCTTATTTTATAAGGAGAACTATGAGTACCTAATAGGAAGAACCAGACAATCAGGTTATCTTTTGGTGGGGAAGAAGCGGTCGATGGGATCAGTGGTGCTTTGAAGGAAGTGGGTGGTGTAGACTCCAAAGCGTACATGGGGCCATGATAGAGTCCATGGTCCGATGTCCAAAGCTTCCTTCTCTCCTCCCAGAAGCTCTGTCCTCTGGTGAAGAGTTTTGAAGTTCCTGAGGTTTGGGTCCATGGTGTGGCAGGTGACACCATGGCAATAGAAGATATCCCATCAAGAAGGATTGTGTGACCTCAGTTGTAGCCTCTGCATATTGGAATCACAACAATTTTCAGAGCCTTAAAATCACATGCCATTTCACCAACTGCCCTCCCGCATTTTTTTCAGCACTGTTTGGTAGCTGTCTGTTTCCCCTGATATTCTTGGACACTTCCAGAGATGGGGGCTCTATCTCCTGGTGGTAGACCGTTTCTTTTTGGTACAATGTGAACTCTTAAGAGAGTTCTGCCTTTAGGGAGCTGCAGTCTCTCTCCTGGGAATGCTCATCTCCTTAATTCGTGTTTTGCCGTTTAATTCTGCTTATGCTTCAAGTTACATATCTTGACAATTTGAAGGTAGCTGTTGTACTCCTCGCAACCCCCAGGTCTTCTCTTCAAAATGATTATCAGTTGTAATTCAACTCATCAGTGACTGGTATCTTAGACTACTTAAGGATGGGAATTGCTAATTTTGTATTTAAAAGTTCTACCTCTAAAGTAAGTGAAATTTATTTTTAAATGTAGCTTTCTTCATTCATAAACTTTATGTTCATTGTAGACAGTTTGGAAAACAGCCCATAATCTCACCACTCGGAGATTACATTATGAATAATTTGGTATATTTCCTTTTAGAAATATACCAAATTATCCTTTTTTCCTCTGAGTGTATGAATATTTATATTTGGTTTTAACATACTTGAGCTCATAGTGCTCAGTATTTCCAACCTTCTGTTTATTTAAAATGAAAATTGCTGTAGTTAATAAGCACTTCCCTATGTCATTAAAATGCTTAAGGATTTTTAATGACCACATAACAGTCCATAATATGATTAAACCCCAATTTACCCAATCAATGCCATATTGTTGGGTCTTTAGATTGTCTCCTTTTGTTTCTGCTACTGTGAATGATGTGTGATGATCATCTTTGTGCATATATCTTTGTCCCCCAACCCCTCCCCTTTTATTATTTTCTTGGAGTAGACCCCTAGGACAAAAGTTAGAAAAGAACAAAGTGTTAAAAAGTTTCTTGATACATAGCCACAGATTATTTTCCTGAAAGTTCTCAACATTTATAACTACCGGCAGTACGTAAGAGAGTTATGGTTGGAATGATTTTAATGTCTCTGGGGAATTTAATAACAAAAAAATTTCAGCTTCCCTGGAGAGAGACATGCCCGTAACTCCACCCCGCCCTAGAACAGAGACCCCGCCCATCGAAGTCAGCCTCCCCGGGTCCTCCACCTTCAAAACCGCCAAACAAAACGATGGTTTCTTGAATGATTGGTAGGCTTAAAGGTCAGCTGTTTATTTTAGATAATTCACAGCATAACTTTTATATGTTTTAGGTACCTTAGCCCCTGAATATACTCAGTTCATTTAGGACTATTTTAGAGGTCTTGAGTATACTCTTACAGCCTCACATTTTTTGCAGAATTTTTTAGTTCTATTATCTTTGTTTTCATGGCATATTGTTGGGCACAGATACTATTTATTCTATGCTATGTGTGAGCTGGGTCAGGATTGTGACCCTGAGTTATGTTTCTGGGAAAATGTACCCACTTGTCAAAGATGCCGTTGGCTCCTGTGATTAAGGTCAGCCCACAATGAATGTGGGGAGGGCTGGCAGCCTCTCAAATCAGCTCTTGACCATTTCTCAAGCTGGGGCCTGTTGTGCTTGGGGGAAGAGTCTTTGGCAGCTCAGCTTGGGGCTAGCGTTTCCTGACATTTGTTTCGCTGAATGTTAACAAGGTTACTGGAAAAAAGGGTTCTCTCCTAAAATAGGTTTAGGGAAGCACTGGGGTAGGCGAAGTGGAAGAGTTTCTTTAGGGCAGGATCTTGACTCTGCAGGGGGCTTGGAGGCCTTCCCTAGAGTGGGACTTCCTAACACTGCAGAGCTCTTCCCAGCAAGAGGGGCAAGATTGGGACCTACTTTGGAAAGCTGTTTTTGTTTCGGCACCTGCTCTGTTTACGAAGCGTGGGAGCCTGTTTTAAATTAATGTGCGTCTACTTAGAGCTACACTCATGGTTTTGACTATGTTTATCTTTCCAGTAAATAAAACAAAATTGTTCATTTGGCACCCAGCCTGTCCTGCTTGTCATTTCTTGTCTCGCTGATTAACTCTGTGGATGGGGTGTGCTTCTCCAACCAGATTGTAAGTTTCTTGAAGCCAAGGAACTCTGTGGTTGATATCTTCACGTGTGGCTCTCTCTCTTCCCACAATGGTGCTTCGTTAATTAAGCAGAAAACCAATCTCTGGTTAGGGACTGGAGTTGATTTTGTTTGGAATGAGTGTGACTACATCATGACCTGAAAGTGTTCAGGACCATCTTGGTTAGCACAAGGGCGTGGACGTGTGTCTACTTTCTACCTGATGGGGCAGCATGTTTTGGGGAAACATAATTTTGGGTTATGACACTGCATGGTTTGCCAGTAACTTGCTAATCCAACCTTATACATTCCAGCTCACAGTAGAGCGTGTCTAATTGCCACAGCAGCATTTATGTGGAACGTGGTTGCACAAAAGCTCCAGAAAGTCAGGCTGAGGGCTCCTATCTCTCCTCTATCTTGGTTTAAACTGTCTATTTCTGAGGAATCCTGGGATGGGGCCACTGGCTCTTTAAGAGAGAGCCCAATTTGGAAATCTAGGACTTGATTGTTGATTATGGGCAATAGATACATTTTAAGAATGATGTTGTAGGCTGTATGAAGTTATTTGATGATTGTTTTGTTAATGGCTTGCAGGTCAGATTTTCATCTTTTTAAATTAATTATCATAAAAAGAGAGAACAATTGGATTTCAGAATTGTCCCTTGAGGTGTACTGGAAACTCAGGCGCAAGGGACCCATAGGGGTCTGGCTTGGAAAGTGTATTCCTATGTCCAGTTTACACATAAGGATGTGCAAATTCAGTAGGCTAGCTGAGCTGCCCAGGAATATCCAGGCAAGAATGACCGTATTGTGATAATTACTCAGGCCTTTGCCTCATCTCTGCCGCCTGCCACCCCCGCCCCGACTCTCTTCTGAGTGCCAGGTTCAGCCTCCATTTGAATGCCAAATAGACAGGAAATTCGCATTCCCAGAATGCACGCCTTTAGTGCACTCTCTCCCTAACTCCAAACCTGTTACTCCTTGTGTTTGACATCTCAGTAAAGCTCAGCAACATTGACCCATTACTTAGGCCTCAAACCTTGGGTGGCATCATTGATTGCTCTTTTCTTTCACACCCCACATTCAGCCCGCCAGCCCATCCCACAGGACCAAGCGTGTCCTCTCTGCCTTCAAAGTGCGTGTGGCATCCACCACTTATCACCACCTCTGCCATTACTACTGGAGTCCAGTGCCATCATCTCTCAGGTGGATGTCGCCAGAGTGTCTTTGCTGGTCTCTTTCTTGCTTCCTACCTTTGTAACAGCCTATCATCCATCTCTGGTCTCCACAGCTCATTCCCATACTTTGAGAGGGCCTTTGAAAGCCTTAGACAGATCACATCACAGACCTCAATACTGCAAGTCGGGATAAATTTTATCTCTGGAAAGAGGCCCAAAGCAGCGATGAACAGATACTTTGTCCTGTCACATGATTGAAAGGTGGGGCTTTGAGACCCAAGAGCTTAGAATGGAGAGCCTAGATGCCATTAAGCCCGGGTGCTGGCCATGCTTCAAGGTTTGTGCTGGTGGAGGAGAGATGGCTGGGGATCATCTATAGGCTGAGCAAGTCCCTGTTCATCAGACCCTGGCTCATCCAGCAGGGTGTGGCTGATGTTTTCAATGTTGTACCCTGAGTAGGACCTGGATGCTTTCCAGCTGTGCTGCATCCGAGCCCTGCAGGCCATGTGTCCAGTTGCAGCCTGACTGCAATGTAAGGCTGCTGAAGAGCTCTGGATGGTGTGAAGCAGTCTGTTTTCTAGCCCAAGCCTGCATAGCCGGCGGATCCTGGACCGTGATTAAGTGCATCACCTAGCCTTGAATGAGATGGGGTCACCGTGTGTCCACATAGTGGGATAAAGGCTTTACTCTTGTCTCCCTGCTCTGAGGGCATAAGCTGCTTGTTTCTCTCACAAGGACACTGTCTGTGTTTTCAGGTGCTGGGGTGAAAAAAACAGCAAGCATTTGAAAAGGCCAAAGAAGGAAGGAAAGCTGAGAGCAGCACAGCCCTGGGGACTGATCCATCCCATTGTCCCCGAGGTGGGGGTGTTATCAAGTCCTGTCTTTGAGCCGTACCTCTGACTGTTCCCGGAAAGTTAGACCCAACTCAAGAGCACACTAAGAGAAGTGTTTCCCCCCAGCCCTTTCAGATTGAAAGGAGACGCCAACCTTGATGGGCGGAGGTAGAAAATACAGTCTAAAAACAGTGTCTTGTAACTGAAGGGGAACATGACTGGGCAGAGGGCTTCTGGTGAAACTCTTGGGATGATTCAGTTGGAACTCAGGAAAAAAAGTTGTTTTTTTTGGAAAGAGGTAGCAGCCCCCTTCAGCCAAAGCTCATAAATGAAGGAATGTCTGAGACTCAGAATGACAGTGACCAAGGCAAGACATTGTCAAAGGCTAATAAGTGAGTTTGGGAGAGGCCATCTCCGTTTTTAGAATATGGCCAAACATCTTTCCCACTGTCTTCCTCAAGCCCCTTCCCATCCCACTTCTGAAAAGCACTGAGTTGGCCGTTATTATGCTTTTTTTGAGAGGGAGTCTCACTCTGTCGCTCTGTCGCCCAGGCTAGAGTGCAGTGGCGCGATCTCGGTTCACTGCAAGCTCCGCCTCCCAGGTTCACGCCATTCTCCTGCCTCAGCAGGTGGGACTACAGGCATCGGCCACTGCACCTGGCTAATTTTTTTTGTATTTTTAGTAGAGACGGGGTTTCACCGTGGTCTCGATCTCCTGACCTCGTGATCCGCCCACCTCGGCCTCCCAAAGTGCTGGGATTACAGGCGTGAGCCACCGCGCCTGGCCTATGCTTTTTTTCCCTTAAATTATGAAGTTGTTTTCAGGTATTGAGAATAACACCCAGGTGTGAACTCCCAGCGTAAGAAATCAGGCATTCAAAGTGGAATAAGGTTCTGAAGCTGACATCTGTCTCTACACTTTTTTTTTTTTTTTTTTTTTTATAATACCGTTTCCTATCTCCACCCTCACTCTTTCATTGTGGTGAACTACACTTCCCTTGTTCCACTTGGTTCTGTTGCAAATGTGATTAGGCAAGGAGCAGATACGTGATATTTATTTTGAGTCTTTTACACGCAGAGAGGATCTAAATCTGCCTCTTTGCAACTGCCTTCATACACATGCATACACACACACACAAATACACACACACATACATGCATAAACACATATATATGCACACACCCCTGACTCAGTAGAGGACCCTCATTTGTAGAAGGGTAAAATATGGGTGAGGCGGAAATGCCTTTATGGAACCATGGAGTTCTGTGTAGCCAGTTCCAATCCTGGGCTATTCAGTAAGAAATGAAGTTGGAGATAGTTTTCTGTCCCTTACAACCAAAGGAATTCTAACTAATAGTCTGCCAAGTTTTATGTTTATAATAAAAAATGACATGCTTTTTCTTTTGGATTTTTAATGCTTTTGAATTAAAAATGCTGGAACTTGAACTGATTCTTCTGTCGCTACATAAATAGAGCCCTACAAGATTAGAGCATGCTTGCTTTCTTTAAGAACAGGTTGGTTTGTGCTCGTCTGAGGACTGTTTTAAGGAGACTTATTATACACAATCATCCCCCACAAATGATTTCTAAAGAGAGGCTGGTATGAAAAAAAGGAGTTTCCGTGATTCTCTCCTGTGGTTCTGGGGAATTCTGAAAATGAACTTTAGGTATTTTTGTGAAATTCTTATTTTCATATTTTTGGTATCTTAGAGTTTTCTTTTCTGGCTTCTGTTTAACATACTCCTCTTTGCCCTAAAGCTCTCTTATTTTTGCTCCTTGGGACAACTGAAGAACCCTTAGATAATTAATAGTATGAAATTTAGTTGAAAAATGTCACAATAATGTAATAACATAAATAAGGAGGTATCACTTTAAACTGTGTCGTGTAGTCTCCTCTACTTATTAACACTTACTTGTATTACTCTAAGCATTATTTTTTAAATCATGGAAAATTGGTGGCAAGATGAGCATACAGTTGTTTATTTCTGTTTGACTCGTTATTACAACGTTACTATTTGATGAAGGTTCTGTACATTTTCCTTTAAGACACATAGAAACTGTGAGAAGATCCTGCAGTCCGAAAGGCTACAGTGTCGATCCGAGGACTCTGAGCCGAGTGCAGTGTTTGTACCTGGACTGCAGGCTAGGTGGCGTCTGCTGGGAGCAGTGTGTTGAGAGAGATTCTGAGGCCGTATGTGTCAGGGCCTCCAGGGGAAGGATGCATTGATGGATTAATTTCTGCCAAGGCTGAAAGAGGAGAGAGTAAGAGGGCTGTAGAGGTGTCACAGCTGTCATTGCTGTTTTAGGCAGTCGAGCTTTTGGGAAAGTGTCAGAAATTGAGCCCCCTACTGGATCTATCGGAGCCCTGTCAAATGTTCATTTAGATGTCCTGGTGAACAAAAGTCCTACTGACTCACCATTTAAAAACTTGTTCCAAATGAAATGATGGGAGAAAGGAACATTTTTCATCCGAACCCAGAATGAGGATGTACCCAAGGAAAAGGATGTAGGCTCAGGAGCTGGACTGTGGCTCGACTGGCTTGATGTATCCCACTTTGTTCCTCCCACAGCTGGGATGTCTCTTTGCTCTTCATGACCATGTCTTGAGGACACAACACATGGGCCAAGCTTGAAGTGTGGATTCGTTTTTAGGCTTCTCCCTGTGAATGATTGCAGTGGATCTAGTCATATTTCTGAGAGTTACTGAAACTGGACTTCAGTAGTGAACTCTGCAGTTCTCTTTTCCTCCCACCTTTCTGTTAGACATTGCATGATATAAAAATCAAGGTATTTCTAAGAGGGTGATAACTTCAATGTTATCTAAACTTTTAATTTGGAAGAAGAGGGGTTCTTTGTTCTTTTTAAAAATATACAAATGAACTTCTTTATCTGATTCTTTTTTGCTGCAAACCCATGATGCTCTCTTCCTGATTTATCTGCTACACTGTGAGTTCAAGCTTGGCACAGGACACAGGCACAGCTCTAATGCCAACAATCTCATGGTTAAGTTTTGGAACATAACTTGAAAAATGTAACCCATTGAGAGGCAGTAAGGACATACGGTGAGCTAGTGCGTGTTTGGATGTCTGTGTGGAATAAGTGAGTGGGTAGAGAGGACATTTGTCAAGGAGCGGGAGGGCGGGCCATTGGCTGGGGGGAAATGGGCTGAGACTCCAGGGGTGGCCAGCAGCGCATACAGAGGCCAGCAGGGTTGGGCTTGGCTAAGTGCTCTGGTGTCTGGATGCCTATGTGAATTTCCTCCAGAAGTTTTCAGTTGGCAAAGTAGAACCTGCTGGATATGGAGTAAGGGTGTGGATTGTCGGGATCCTGCTGGGCGCAGCCCTGTGATACCAGAGGTCAGAACAGAAGCTGAGGGATGAGGCTTTGGGAGCTTTTTGTCATACACTGTCCTGGAGCCTCAGTTACTACAAAGTCTGCAAATGATAGACCAGAGCTTTGGTTCTCTCTCATGCTAGCTCCCCTGTTCCTGATTTTTCTTTTAATATTAGACGTAATCCCAGAATTCACATGTTGAAAGAAAACAGAGAGGTCTAGTGATACAAAAGCCTCATTTTGATAGTTATGGAACTGATGCCTTGAGAAATGGATAGAGTAGTAGAAGATCATGGTAATACTGGATGTTCACTGAGCACTTACTAGCTCCAGGCCTTTTCTAAGTAATTTATGAAGTTGTCAGGTGCAATCCTCACAACGCTCTTATGAATGAGCTATTGTTATTATCCCAGTTTGGCAGATGAGGAAACTGAGACTTGGGGGGAAGATGATGCACTCAAGGTCACACAGCTGGGAGGTGGCAAGCTGGAATTTGAACCCAAGCAGTCTCACATCAGAGCCAGGGCTGTCACCCTTCCGTGTTATGCTGCCTTAATCAGGCACACATACAGGCGGGGAGAGGCAGGTTTCCGGACACCAGACCAGGCTGGTGCCGGTCAGGCTACACCAGGGAACCTGGAGGCCTGTCATTCTTTTGTGATGCTGTTAGTTCCTGTTGAGGAAGTGAGGCTTTGTGGGTTCTGAGGAGGAAAAGGTATGAACTCATGGCAAAAGAAAGGAACCAAAAAAGGGAGATATGCATCACAATGAGCCTTCTATTTATCCCAAATTATATGTCCTTTTATACCGTGTGTGTCTGCAAACTTGCGGGTAAATCACAAATCTTTCTGGTAAGTTACAATGGACGGAAGGTTTTTGCATTTCTCTTAAATCGCCAATCATTTAACGCCATGTGTAGTCACTCCCTGATCTGTCTTTTGTACAAATTTGGATCTTTGTGTTTTGGGGTTTGCCATGATGTTTGGCAGTTCCCCTTAGGGTGTCTGTCTCAAAGTTTGTCACACTGACAAGCTTTGGGGAGAGAAGTCAGAGATGGGCTTCCCTGTTTTCAGTGGCTATATCTGATTGTTCTGTATGTTCTCCAGGACAGGAGAGACTGATTGCTCTCTAGCTCTTTTTAAAATTAAAGCAACAAAAAAATGCAGAAAGGTACAAAGGATAGCAAACACATTCATGCCACCTAAAATAATAATTATTAATCTTTTTTCCCCTCCTAGCCCATGCTCTTCCTTCCCAGGCTGTTATTATTATGAAAACCAAGTTCAGGTTTTTATACTTTTCAACATCTATTTATATTAACCTATGTATTATAAATAATCTTAGTGGTTTTAACTTTTACATACGTGGCTTCACATTCCACATAACATTCTGCAGCATGTTTTTCTTTTCTTTTTGTTTTTTTCTTTATTTTTAAATTTTTATTTTGCAACATGCTTTTCTTATTCAACATTACATATGAATTTTATCTACACTGTACATTGAAATTTAGCTCATTCTTTTTAACTGCTATGTAGTATTGTATGGAAATACTACAGCTCTCTATTTCTGTATTGATGGTTAATTAGGTTGCTTACAGTTTTTTAAGATTACAGACTATGCTGTAATAACCATCCTTTGGGCAAGTGTACGTAGGTACCTATATATGAGTTTCTCTAGGATTCATACCAAAGTAGAGGAATTGGTCGGGCATTGGTTTGCTGGTTTTGATTTTAATTCACATGCTGTTGTTAAGCTCTCCAGAACAACTGGATCGGTTGATTGGATCAATGAGTATTTCCATCACCAGCATATAAACTCTTTCCTCATAATCTCACCAATGCTTGATCTTGTTGGACTTGAAATTTTTGCCCAGTTTGCTGGGTATGCAATGGCATCTTACCTAATTTGCATTTATTTGATGACTCCTGAGGTTGAGCATCTGGTCATATGTTTATTTTCTCCTCTGTGGCTTGCCTGGTTTAATGCCTTCTTCATTTTAAAGAATCAGGTAGTTTTCTGTTATTGATTTATAAGAGCTCTTTATATAAGTTGAAAACTTGATTATATGTGTTGGAAATACTTTTTCTAGGCTGTGATGGTTTAAAATATTGCTTTAGATGGGTTTTCATTTTTACCTTTTATTTTAGAGATAAAGTCTCACTGTATTGCCCAGGCTGGATTACAGTGGCTATTCATAGGAAAGTGCATAGTGTGTTACAGCCTCCACCTCCTGGTACCAAGAGGTCCTCCTGCCTCAGCCTCCCGAATAGTGGGACCACAGGTGCACATCACGGTGCCTAGCTTTAGATGGGTTTTGAAAGAAAGAAGTTTTAAATTTTAATATCCTCAAATTCATCTGTATTTTCCTCTGTGCTTTTATTTTGTACCCACTCTTAAGTAGCTCTGAATTCTACAGATAGTTGATGCGGGAACTCAGATTTTAATTGGACATCTGCTCTCCAACAGTCACATTGAAGGAAATTAGTTTCCGTTGGTAGGAATCTAAGCAAGGGGTTGATTTTTAAACTAGGCTTTAAATATAATTTAAAGCAACTCACCTAGAACAAGATACAAAAATTGTGGACTGGACCCATATCTGGAAAACTTGAAAGTGCTAGGGCAATAAATAATTCTTGGTCATGTACAGCTTGAGGTCTTGGGCTCCTGACTCTGGGATAGAAGCTTTCTGTATTTTATCTCATCAGTCTTAGCAACAGGTCCTCTTGAAGCAATTTTATCCCCATTTTAGAGACAAGAAAACCAGAGCTTAAAGCAGTTAGATAATTTATGAAGTAAGTGGCAGAGCCAAGATTCAAATACAGACCTTTCTGACCACAAAGCTCGTTGCTGAATACTGCGCCCTATTGCCTTCTTGCGAATTGGGATTTGTTTGAATCCCGACATCTTTATATGTTATTTTTAATTTGAATCTAATTGGAAGTGGGGCAGTGAGGGTACAGGACAGGAAGAAGGGGAAGAGCCTGAGACTCAATAATAGAAACTAAAAACCCATCGCCAGGAGGGCAGTTCAAAAGGAAGAGTTCCATATTTCATGTAACTGAAACGTTAAAAGCCCAAATAATTGCATCATGCAAGTCTGATGCTGAGTAATCACCCTCCCCCATATTATTGGGGAGGGGGGGCAAGAAGTCTGGGAAGCTGCTTTTGCCTAAGGAATTACATTCCAGGGGACTCCGAGGATTTAGGTAACCACAAAAGCCATTTATTTCGAGTACACTGAGATTTCTACCACTTTGATCCCTAATCCATAGCATAATTAATAAATGAAATGTGCTGTAGCATGGGTTTTTTACAAAGTGTACTTTTAAAATGGCTTTTGGTCTGACATGATTCATTTGCCACTTGGAAAAGCGTCATTGCCTCAGATGGGCAGGCTGGGAGAGGCTGCCTGGTGGGTAGCTGAGGGCGGTTTCCTGGGGCACAGTTCCTGCCTTGGGCCTTTACAGAGCAGTCTCTTCCAAACATCTCCCAGACTCTGCGTTTTCCAGGAAGTGTGCAGAAATAGGAGGCCAGGACTGAAATGCTATCTGCTCTGTGTATGTCAGAAGACCGCAAACCACTTATAACCAACGAAGATCTTTTTATTTGTTCTTATCCCTTTGTGTCACTTGAGGAAAGTTGCTGTGAGTAGGTGATGACCATTACAGTGATTACTGGTTGCCCAAACTGAGAAGCCAGACATTTGGCTTGGTTTCTCTCCCTTCCTCTTGTCTCTCCTACCCTGTAAACACATACTTGGTGATTACCCATAGGGAGACAAGACAGGCTGGGAATATATATTTTTGCAACTTCAGCCTCCTGAGTTCAAGCGATTCTCCTGCCTCAGCCTCCAGAACAGCTCGGATTACAGACGTGCACCACCACGCCTGGCTAACTTTTTGTATCTTTAGTAGAGATGGGGTTTCACCATGTTGGCCAGGCTGGTCTCGAACTCCTGACCTCAGGTGATGTGCCCGCCTTAGCCTCCCAAAGTGATGGGATTATAGGCGTGAGTCACTGAGCCTGGCCCCTGGGAATAATATATCAGTGGGCAAGAAAATATTCTTGCTCTTATGGGACTTCTGTTGGGGGTCAGGGTATGGGGGGAAGGCATAGAGATGAAAAGCAGTAAACAAATAAGTAATAGGGGAAAATTTAAATACATTAATAAATAATAAAATAGAAATAAATCTGTTGGCTACTTAACAGGATGTGCCACGTTCCAGATATATTACTTTAATCCTTATGACCTTTGGGGGCTAAGCATTACTATTCCATTTTACAGAGGAAGAGACTAAGGCTCAGAGGGAAGGGAGGCGGCTTTTCACAGGTGGAAAGCCAGACCTTTTCAGTGGTCATTCAGTTCGTAGCTAAGGTCTTATTTTCTGTGCTCTCTGTCAGCTGAAAATGGGCAGGGTAATTTCACATGGTGACAGGAGCCATGTCAGAGGAAGAGCAGGACAGTGGAACAGAGAGGGACCGGACCGGGGGCTGTTTCAGATGGAGGGTCGGGAAGAACCAAACTAAGATGTGAATGGTGGGAGGTGTTGGAGCTGTGGTGCTTGCCTAGAAGGACCCTCATGGAGCAATTAGAAGCTTCTGGCAGGAAGAACTTAATGTCTTGCGTGTGCCCTATGTAGGTTCATTAGGGCCTTTAAAGGGGGAAGAAGGTGGTGGCTGTAAATGTTACAATCTTACCTTTGGCCCCTAGGGATTCTTTCAACCTTGGTTCAGTAACAACTTGTGACTGCCCAACAGGGCTTCCTTTTGGGAGAGAATGGCTTGTTACATTCAAATATGCCATAAAAGTATCACCATTTATTTCAGTGTCTGATGCCCCAGCTTGGGGAGCCTGAGGAGGCTCTGAATAGGTCTGAAGAGGCCCTTTAGAGTGGAGATGAAAAGGGGGCGGGGAATCCTCAATTCTAAACAAAGAGTCTGCAATGGGAAGATGGCCAAATGCTGTTTTTGGAGTGGGTGAGAGGGAAAAGAAAGGTATGGATGGTTCGTTGGAAAATGTGGTTTTATACAGGGTTTTGGTGTCGGGTCCCTGAGGGCTCCACAACGTGATCCTCCGGGCAGCTCATAGCCCCAGCCCCTTCCTTTTGCTTCCTGGTGGATTTGTGAAAAGAAGGGGTTGTGTCTCCAATCTGAGCAATAAGTCTGAGGGGGGGTGGATCCATGTGGCTTTCCTGTGTCCTGTTCCTTGTAAAAGTTCCAGGTTTTGGGTCGTGAGCTGTGCGCGCACGCGCGCGCGTGTGTGTGTGCTGTACCTTAGTATGGAGAGGTGGGCTTGGGCCAGTGGGAAAGAGAGAGACCCGCAAGCACAGAGTGACAGGGTTTGATAGTAAGCAGCAGGCCAACATCGCTGCTTTTATTCCTCCGTAAATCCTTGCACAATGCCATATGCTCTTGCATTCCGTAGCTGCTGCATAGGGTGTGATTTAGTTAATGCCCATTCTGCAAACAGGAAACGGTGCTCACTGCTGTGTATGCTTTTCATGGAGATAAAGTGTCAGGAGCAGGACCCCAAACCTGTGAAATCACTAATGCAACCACCCCACCTCCATGCCCCAAAAGGGTGGGGGTGGGGGGATAAAAAGAGTAGGAAAGTGGGGTGGAGAGGGGAAGCTTTAGGGCCATAAATCAGACAATTTGTCAGGCAGTGGCATCAGTTGGGAGGAAAATATTGATGTACGCTTTTTGTTTTTGAACCTGAAGTTTGGTTTTTTTCGGATGCATTGGAGGACTTTTAAATGTTTTTGAAGTGCCAGAGTTTGGACGTTAGGTCACCGTAGGTACCGGCTTGCATATCATTTCAGCGGAATATTTTCAAAACTCCATAAAAACATGCGGCTTTCAAGGCTGGGCCACTTGTTCAGGTCCTCCTCCCACCCCCCACCCTTTTTGGCAAAACCTTGCAAACATTGGTATTCAAAAATATTTTGTTACTTTTCTTGGCAAAGTGTTCCAAGAAGGAATTGCAACACAGTCTCAGAGTTAGGAGGCAACTTTCTGGGGAAAAGGCGGGGGTTGGGGAGGTTTGGAGTTTGAATCAAAAACAGACACCGAAGCTTTAATAAAATAAATGAAGCGGAGCCCTTTCAGCTCACGGTGGACTGTGTTGGTGCACGGGTCAGGCTTTAACGTGCCTAGTGGAAATTGACAGTCTGAGAACTGGGACATAAACAAAAATGTCAGTCCCTGGGAGTCTTGTTCACTGGACAATGTCTCAATTGTTCCTTTGGTTTTCAAGGCAGCAGGGAGAGTGGAATATTAACTGTTTACTGCCCAAAGCTGGCTGGGAAATTGCCTGGAGAAGGGGAGAAAAAAGACGGAAAATCACGTTTTTTATTTAGAAACTATTAAACGTGTCAGTAAGTGATAGGAAAAGAGCAGATTTTTTTCTCCTTAATTATCTGCCATTCACTTCCATATTTCTGCATACCATTTTTGGGATGTGTGTGTGTGAAGGAACAGCAGGGTGTTTCTTTTTAAATTTGAATGTTAGCCTTGCATATCGTCAGTTTTTAAAGCTTGCTGGCCGTGTAGATTATCCGCCCCCGGTGGATACGACAGTAGGCTTAGGAAAGGAAGTATGATTTCTGATAACATTTACATTTTAGCCGTTCAGCGGATACCCTGTTAGTGTTTGTTCTTCTTCAGAATGCTCAGATAGAATAAAAATCAAGTGGTTGGAATTTTAAAAAACAAAATGTATTTGACGCTCCATAAACACGCATTTAGTGATAAAGGGGTGGGGGGCAGGAAGTAACCATGTCTGAGAGAAGGAATTGGAGGCACAGAGGAGATCCAGAATTCTGTTCACACTTGAATTTACTTGATTCGCGAAACAAACAGCAAAGCCTGGTGTATTGGCCTTTATCTGGGCAAAGTTCACAACTCAACTGGTAATCATGTCCTTAGAAGCCTTAAAAGGACTGTGTTGTTGCAAAAGCAGCGACCGAGCTTACTTCTTCAGGACCGAATGCACTCGGGTTGTTTGTTAGATAAACTTGTTTTAATAAATGGGGGGCGGGGTGGTCAGGGGAGAGGTTTTCTGTTCTTGGAAGATTCCCTGATAAGTAGCTGTCTTCTCTTGGAGAACTTCAGGCTTTTTCTCCAAGCCAGGGGTTTGCAGGGAGCTAAAGTCAGCTTCGGCTCCTGCTTCCTGTCAGTCAGGAAGTCACTTCCTTAACCCAAATTACAAGCTAGGGCACAACTCCCCAGCCACACCGAAAAGAGCAGGCTTTTCCCAGAAGACTGTGTTTCTAGATGCGGAAGCGTAAATTGGTACGCTGTGTGATCATGGAATGCCCGAAATACGTAGGGAAGAGTGTCGTTGTAAAGAGGCTGTGTCCCCAAGGAGAAGATGCCGCCCGCAACGGCTGGATCGGCTGTCGTGGCTGAGTGTGAGGCAGCTGTGGCTGGCTGCTGTGTGACGATGACCTAGTAGCCGCCCATGTGGAGTCCTGGCTGCCTCAGAACCCTGTCACATCTAGGCAAAATCTTGCATTTTTTATTTGGGAGGCCTGAGGACTCCAGGGCTGGTGGATCGTAAGCTCCTTGGTTATCTCACGGATGTAAGAGATCTTGGAAATCCACGATCAAACTTGATGTGTGCGTTTACCCTCCTCCCTTGGAATCTGTTATTCAAATATTTAAGCCTCCAACCTTGTGGTCCCTACCTGCACCACCCGTCACTCCCCCACCAGTGAAAGTCAAGCTCTTGACCTCATGACTTCTTTCAGTGAGGCTTTGGGGGACACAGTTTCCCAAGGCTGGTTGCCAGCTGGCATGGTCCCCCATTAGTGAAGTGGAGACTTGTGTTTTTTGGATATTTCACGAAGAGCTTATGGATGACAGCAGTTCTCTCTGCCTTGCTGGGACACAGTGTGTTCTGAGGTCCAGCGTCTGCATGGAAACCTGCCTCTCCTTCACTTGGGATGTTTGGTAGGTAATGCTGTCACTTTCCTATGCATTTCCTTAATTTAAGGGAACAGCATAAACTCAGCCCAGGTGGATTAATCTCTCCAGTGATTTGTGAAACTTCAATCTCCAATTTCCCTCTTATGTCCAGGTATGAGTGAGGATACATGTAATAATTGTCACAGGTATTAGCGAGAAGGGGTGCAGATCACACAAATATTTCACACGTTCTTAGTTGGACCAGACTTCGGAGGCAAGGGAGGGCCGTGTCACCTAGGAAATTTGCTCTTCCGTGGAGATGAAAGGGCGGTGAATTAAGTGCCTGCTTTTTCTCCCTTTTTCCCTCTGACGGTTATTGATCCTCCCCTGGAACTGTACAGTTCACGTTCTGATCTTTTTCTTGACAAAGGGAATTCCCAGTTTGTTCGCTGGCGAACGCACTAGCAGGTGAGGAGTTAAAAGCTGGCAACGCCTGCCCTCTCGAGAGTGTCAGGATTTTCATTTTCTTCCTTAAGAGCTAGAAGATGTTTCTAAAAGAATCTCTTTGGTGACTTAGAAGTAAAGAGAGCTTTACAAGCATGGCACAAATAAAAGGAAAGTGGCAAACACTGTCATTCTACATCTGTTTATTTTATTATTAACAAAAGGCAAGGCGATTTCTCTTACCAAAGTTTTGCTGGGGTCGGGGATGAGGGTGTAGAGAGCAGAAGTGTGAGTTTACACCATGACTGGAATTGCTTGGACACACTCTTCAGCAGACATTGTGTGACTGTGGAAGAAATAAGTTTCATGAAGATGACTGGTACGACAAAGCCACTGAACCAGCCCTTTATCACCTCTTCCAAGGCTAAAGTTTGGAGCCACTTGCAGAAGGCCCTCCTCAAACCCTTGTGTTCTTTGCCTACCCCTGCTGTTGCCACATCATCTTGGATAACCGGCTGCTTCCCTCCTCAACTAGAAGTTCCTTGGTGCCTGCTTAGTTCTTGTCTCTCGATTCCAAGTGCTCACAAAATACGTCTGTGTTAGCTACGAGGAAATGGACCACATAAGGTTTCCGTGAAAACCTTAGCCCTTAGGTCTAACACAGTAGAAACAGAAGTTAACGTTTTCCTGATGTGGAAGTTTCTCTTGCTGCTTTTGGTCGCATTTCTTTCTTGTGTGGTTCTTCTATGGCTACTGCACATGTTTTTTTACATTTTTTTTGTACTGTCTCCCCCTTCCCCCACACACCACCTTTTGGGGACAGGGTGGCAAGTGAGAACATAAACAGATAATGGTTAAGAGATAGTTTAGTCTTTCTAGGCCAAATTATTCAGTTTTTGCCATCTAGGTAAAATTCGGTCCAATTAAGCGTCCATGAAGTGGTTTTTTTTTTTTTTTGAGACGGAGTCTCGCTCTATCGTCCAGGCTGGAGTGCAGTGGCCGGATCTCAGCTCACTGCAAGCTCCGCCTCCCGGGTTTACGCCATTCTCCTGCCTCAGCCTCCCGAGTAGCTGGGACTACAGGCGCCCGCCACCTCGCCCGGCTAGCTTTTTGTATTTTTTAGTAGAGACGGGGTTTCACGGTGTTAGCCAGGATGGTCTCGATCTCCTGACCTCGTGATCCACCCTTCTCGGCCTCCCAAAGTGCTGGGATTACAGGCTTGAGCCACCGCGCCCGGCCCATGAAGTGTTTTAATATAAGCTGGGGAAGGAGTTGAACCTGGAGGTCAGGGCTCTGTGGTCTATTACAGTCCCCCTGGGGTCTCCAGCCCAAGGGACACTCCAGGGTCCTAATAAATGACTGGGGACTTCATTTTGAGGCCTCTACTACCAAAGACTGAACAATACATTGGGCATGATGCTTTTGTCCTAAACATGAACAGCCACAAAAGGTAGAGAGTGTGTGTGTTATAGATACTCATGTATCATGAATAATTAGTTGGGGACTGTGCATCAAGTCTCTCATTTTACATTCAAGGAAGCAATGCATGGAATGAATTCTGGACCTACAAACTTTGAATTTAAATTCTCTGTCTCCTACTTTTACTAGAGTGCTTGCAAACAGTACAGTGTTTTTGTTGTGAAGTTATACCATGCCTATAATCTCTCTGTGGGTGACCCTCCTAAGCCCTGCTTCGAGAAATAGCTCTAAGCTCATGACACTCGCCTCACCCGATGTCTACATATGTCTTATATCCTTGGAGTAGTGTTTGGGGTTGTAAATTTGACCTTAGGGAGACATACTCTCTGATGATAGGCTAATGCTTGTATTTACTAATAAACTTCCTTTTTGACAGTCATGGGCTCCGGGGGCGCCCAACCAAACTATGTGGCTGCTTTTATGTTGGGCCAAAAGACAGGCTCCTTGTGTCCTCCCAGTTTCTTAAACAATGAAGTCATGGCATTTTACAGTGCTGGTGAATGGATTGAGATTGTGGTGACCTTGGAATGTGGCACTACTCTGGCTGGAGGGAAGATGGGAGGGAGGGATGGAGAGGAGAGGAGAGTGGGAGATGGGAACCTGGTGGACACAGGAAGGAGTGTGAGTTCTGAGGGCCAAAGGAAACTTGACACCGGATGGGACATTAATCTGATTCTGTTATCTGAGGCTGTCACCAGTCCTCCCTGTCCTCCTGGCATGCTTCTGTTGAGACCCCCACACCCGGCTGATTCCTTGCCTCTTCCAAGGAGCCGGAGGGTGGAGAAAGCAACAAGAAAAAGGAGCCAAGAAAAGAGCAATGAAAGAGTTCTTCTTTAGGAAAAGGGGAAGGTCCCAAGAGATCTGGTAAATGTTAAATTGAAGGGCCAGGCATGAGGAAGAGTAGGCAGTGGGAGAAGAGTGAATGTGTGCGTGCACATGGATGTGGCGTGTGTGTGTGTGTGTGTTTTGTTGGATGGATGGATGATATGTCATCCAAGCAGACTCGAGGAGGTTCCTGAAAGGCAGTGAGGTTCCTGACATAGACAAGTCTAGGGAACTCCTGCAAGGAAGGGGAGGCGTTTATTGGTATTTGGGGAGGTTGTTAAGAGCTTGCTGGAGTCAGGCGGAGTCCGTGCCATTTTGCCTCTCATCTCCTGAAGAAGGACTGTTTCTTTTGGGATATCTAACAGGCTTCCAGTCAGGCATCACAATTTTCTTGCTTGAAGTGTTTATTCTTTCACTCAAGCTAGCCGCAAGGACCCTAATACCTGTCAGGAACTGGCCTCCGCTGGGAGAGGGAGGGGCCAGGCCCGAATGGTGGCTGCACAGGTATTTACCAGCTGGTTCCGTGCTCTGCAGGAGGTTGGTGAACACGAAAATATGGGTAGTAGGCTCACATCTGCTTCTGTTTTTCCTTTTTCTGTAGGCCAGACTGAAAGCTTAATAAATTGTATGAAACCCAAGTAAGCATGGATGTTAAAGAACATTAAATAAATTATATAAGTATGCCTACCTGTAACACTTTTATAAGGCAAATGCACATGGGTTATTTTGCCATAAACGTGCACATGGACCAAGATTTATTCTAAAGCCCTCTTGTTTCAGCCGTGCTGCTGGTGAAGGTACTACTGTTCATCAGCTTTTCCCTTTTTTACCTGGCAAGCGCTGTAGCTAGTATTGGAAATTGCAATAATGATGCCATAAGTACTCTTGTGCAAAAGTTGTTTTTTGTTCCAAAACATTGCCAGTTCACGGCATATAAAACTTCCACGGATGCTTCAGCCGGGTTTCTTTTTCTCCAAATAAGGCAAGCATTAATGAAGCAGCTGAGGGCCTGGGAAAATACTTTGTCATTCCCAAAATGAAATTTCTTCCCCTCTCTAGGCCTGCCCATTGATTTTTCAGCTGAAGCACAAGTGACTAGCCAGACTTGGTGAACAGTAGGCCTTGCAACTAAACTTGTCGATTGCCATTGTCACCTCTAATGACCATTGATATAAATAATGCTCAGCTTCATATTTCCATGCATGTTCACCCAGAGACCAGAAGGCTTTGTGTAGAGGATGGTGGGATCATCCCATTCTATAGGGGAAAAGGGCCAGCTTCCCTGACTCCACCTGTCATTGGATTACAAGCTGGGAAGCTGGGCCAGGCAGAGCTCCAGTTGCCAGACACTGTGGCCACTCTGGTACCAGCTACTCCTAGAACCCAGTGCAGGTAAGGTGTTTAGTGTGGCCTATGAGGATGCTGTTTACCAGGCAGCAACCTCATGAATAGGCAAAAGGCCTGTTTCGAATGCCTCCTGTTTAGAAGTCTGAAATGTTTTATCCAGACAGTTTGGAAACATTTTGGGTGGGGTCAAGGGCAGAGACCAGAAGACATTCATAGATCTGCAGTTGCAGATGGAGACTTTGTCCCAGTTACCCATGGGGTGAGTATACCTTACAGGTGCTATTTGGAATAGGACCTTATTTTTGTTCAGTATATTGGAGAAAGTAATTCCTGCCTCCAAACTCACACAGTATTTATGTCGCCCCAGCTGTCTGGCTTATCCACCTGCAGCTGTGGAATTACTTATGAAGAGCTTAATATGCAGCCTCGGTTTCTTTATCTATTAAGAGTGGGGATAGCTGGGGCTTCTGAAGGGGCAGAGCCATGTAGCCTGGTGGTTAGGAGCTCTGGCTTTAGAGATGGACAGGTTTTGGTTTGGGCTCTGGCTCAACTGCTTCCTTGCTTTATCAGCCGGAGAAGTTACTAATCTCCAAGTTTCCGTATCTGTAAAGTAAGGAAAATAATAAGTACCTCCCTCATAGGTTGTAGTTTGGAAAAAGATGTTGTGAGGCTCAGGTGGTCTGAGGGATATAGAGGTGCTTCTCAAACATGATATGTTGCTTTTCCCAATCCTTAGGAGGGAGTTGCGGTTAATACTTGAAGTGTTTTGCAAGTAAGTCTTTTGGATCAGTATAAGGCTGTGATAATTCTTATTACTTGGTTTGTGTGCATGAAGGCAGAAAGCAGCCAGAGGAGTCCATGATTCAAGGAGCACGAGAATTACTGTTTGCAACACCATGTTTTCTAAATTCCAGTTGTAAGATATGCTTAAGGTTGGGCGTGGTGACTCATGTCTGTAATCCCAGCACTTTGGGAGGCCAAGGAGGGCGGATCACCTGAGGTCAGGAGTTCGAGACCAGACTGGCTAACATGGTGAACCCCTGTCTCTACTTAAAAAAAAAAAAAAAAATAGCTGGGCTTGGTGGTGCACGCCTGTAATCCCAGCTACTGGGATGGCTGAGGCAGGAGAATCGCTTGAACCAGGGAGGTAGAGGTTGCAGTGAGCCAAGATTGCGCCACTGCACTCCAGCCTGGGCAACAAGAGCAAAACTCCATCTCAAAAAAAAAAAAAAAAGAAAAAGAAAAAAAGATATGATTGTAATCTAACAGCAAATTTTCAGGGAGAGAAGAATCACGACTCTCTTAAATGTATCTACTTACCATATGCATCTAAATTTCAGATGTGTAAAAATGTAGAAACATGCGAGTCTTCAAACGGAGGAAATAATGCCTGTATGCTTACATAATTTGAATAAAAGCTGTGCTCTTTGGAGCCCTAAACTTCAAATGGATGACATGTTAAAAGCTTCCAAACCCTCTTTTGATCAAAAATGGGTGGAACCTATGTGGGCCAGATTTTTCAGCTGTGCCAAAAGAGTAACAGCAAACCAGAGTCACTGGGCATGGTCGTGCCAAAGATCCGTGCTTAGAAGATCATACCAATCAAATTTGACAGGACTGCGTTCATGAAGATTCTGCATATCTGTTTCCATGTTGTTTCTGACCATTAAGGAGAGTTGCTGGTATTGACAGATGAGGAAGCTGGGCTACCTTGCAGCTTGCTTCTCCATAAGCACACCATCAAAAATATGTCCATATTCCAGCCTCACCTTAGCCCATCTTCTCATTGGGAGGAGTTAGGCTGCAGCATGAATGGGAACAATGAATACAGAGGTTTCTTCAGAAGGTGGTATTAGAGCATTTAATGTACTGCTGTTCTTGTGTATTCTATTGGGAAGAGTGGGCAACCGCACATTAACCTTATTGTAAATGTGATGCATTTGAACATATAGTTAAGAACAGCCCAAAGAATATGCATTTCTGCTGTGAGCAGTTTTGAATAAATCAACATAATAGCCCATGGTTATTAGCATATTATGTGAATTGGACAATGATATATACTTTAAAGACCTTGAACTAAATCCACCAGCTAAGAGCAGCCCATAGGAGGGGCTCCAGAAGGACCAGAGTTCTGGGTGTTGCGGTTGTCATACAAAGAAATGAACTGCAGACCACTGGCAGAAGAATTTTCTTGTAATACTCAACCCAAAGTCAATTTTCAAATGCTTGGACTGCAGCATAGAATTGACTAATGTCAGATTAATTGAATCTGGGCTTCTAAATGTGGGTCAGTTTGGGTTGGAAGTGATTTTATTATCTAGAAACTTCTGTATACCTCTCTTCCTCCCCAGAAAGATTAAGCCATAATTTTCCCCTGTTGCTGAGGTTCTCTTGCGAAGCTTCTGAGAAGCAGTGTATCTTTCTGTTAGATTTCATAAGAAGTGGTGCTAGGCTTTTGATACAATTATGTTTAGATTTCAAGGAAACTTTCAGTGTGTTGAAAGATAACTTCTAAGGCATAAAGGGGAAGGAGTCCTCGGCTCAGACCCAGACAGCCCGAGTCCTTGGCCCAGTCAGAAACTTGCCATGTGACCTTGGTCAAGTCTTGGCATGCTCTACCTCACGGTTGAAATTTTTTTTTTTAAAGTGGGGAGAGTCATATCTGACCTCCTTTTTGTCCCTTTAGTTCGTATACTTAAAGGTTCAGTGATCTGTGTTTTTTTGTTTGTTTTTGTTTGCTTGTTTTTTGGTGGGGGTGCTATAAGTACAAAATGGAAAAGAAAATAAGTAGACAGGTCCTCATAATCTTTGAGAACCAGGATTTTCCTTAAATTGCTTGCTTTTGAATCTCCTGGTACCCTTTAAAAAACCTCTTTACCTGGGTGCAAGTCTTCTTCCATGACACTTAATATGACTTTATGGACCTCAGTTAGACTCTGATGTCCTTTTCAAAACAGTGTTGTTTTTTAAAGCATGAAGTGCTTATTAAACCCGCTTAGGAGATGCAGTCCTAAGAGTCCACTGATCACACGTGAAAACACTTTCCTTTCAAAGAAGTGGCTAATGAAGCATAAACCACCTTCCTATTTTGAACAGAGTGCTATGACTGGGCAAAATATAACAACTTTTGGGACAAAAAGTCTTCTGGAGCCGTTGCCTCGTCTATTCTTGCACTGCTTGCTATTGACAGCCCATGTGAGAACACTTTGTTAGTGACATTTAGCCAGTGATTGGCCCATCCAAAAGGTGGTTACCCAGAAACCCTCGTGAGTGAGCCAGGATGCTGGGAGAGGGATGGGAGGTGGCCTTTTGGGAACAAGGGGATACGTACGGCTGGGTTCCTAAGTCATGTGGTGAGTATGATACACCTCTATCCTGCCATGCCATGGCAGCTGGGCCTTGCAGAGATGGACATCAGAATTCACAGCACCAGAGTTCAAACACTAAACTCGGGCAGCTGGACGTTGGCCTTGGGAGGCCCAGACATGGGGCACTGTCCTGGACCCCGGGCTGTTTCAGGGACCTCCGTGGCAGGATTTGATTATCCTTCTCTTTCAGGCTCAGCCATGATGTGCTTGGCCCTTCCCCTGAATTCTGTCTTCTGGAAGCTTGTCCCACCTGCAGGCCCCCTCACTCTATGTGCACCTTCATTCTCCATCTCTCAGCTTCTGCACACTCTGAACTTTGGCCATTTGCATGCCACCATACCCCTTCCACCTCTTGGACTCCTCCTTACATCCCTTTACCTTTGGCTCCCAATTATTTTTTTATTTCCCAATTAAAACAACAACCACAACCTAGAACAAGAATTAGGCCTCGCCTACCCTTGTTTGGATGGGGTGTTTGTGCCAGGCAGGATCACCAACCTCTCTCCATCCTTGACATGGGTGTCCTTGGGCAGGTGTTTCCTCTGACCCAGTTAGCAGGGAGGAATGTCACATGGCTTAGAAAGGAAGGCCCAGGGCTGGCCAACTCTGGGAGGGGCTCGGGATGGGGTAGGCCCCCTTGGAAGAGAATGGTGGGTGCGGTGGGCACTGTGAATGTTGTGTCCAGCTCAGAGGGCACAACAGTGTCTATAACTCATATTCTCTGTCTTTTTTTTTTTTTTTTGGAGTCAGAATCTCGCTCCTACACCCAGGCTGGAGTGCAGTGGTGCGATCTCAGCTCACTGCAACCTTAGCCTCCTGGGTTCAAACAATTCTCCTGCCTCAGCCTCCTGAGTAGCTAAGATTACAGGTGCCCGCCACCATGCCTGGCTAATTGTTGTGTTTTTAGTAGAGACAGGGTTTCACTATGTTGGCCAGGCTGGTCTCGAACTCCTGACCTCAAGTGATCTGCCCGCCTCAGCCTCCCAAAGTGCTGGGATTACAGGTGTGAGCCACTGTGCCTGGCCAGTGTCTATAACTGAAGGCTGTTTATTTCTCCTTGCCTAACCCATCCAGGAGGATGTGCTGGGGCCATCTGAACAACCGTTAACATTCAGACATTATTTAGACATGGAATTGGGAAGTGTTTAAAAGGCGTAGACCAGTCTGGCCTGCTGCCCATTGAGAGACTGTGTATGTAGTCAGTGTACAGTGTATTCATTGAGGGCCCCTCGCTGGAGGTTTCAGCCGCTCCCTCACAGGTTCTCGTGTCTGCTTGGTACAGCTGAGATCTGCAAGAGCTGATTCACCGGCCTGATTGAGATTCCTTTGTAAAACCAGATATTCTAGAATACTAGTGGCAAGAATGCTTTGGTGAGCATAAGATAGCGGCTCCCACTGGATCACATGGCTGGTCAGTGTCAGGGAGATCACTGTGGGAGGTAGCAGGAGTCAGTCTAAAAAAATTATTGGGCCGGGCGGGATGGCTCATGCCTGTAATCTCAGCACTTTGGGAGGCCAAGGTGGATGGATCATGAGGTTAGGAGATCAAGACCATCCTGGCCAACATGGTGAAACCCCGTCTCTACTAAAAATACAAAAATTATCTGGGTGTGGTAGCATGTGCCTGTAATCCCAGCTACCCAGGAGGCTGAGGTAGGAGAATCCCTTGAACCAGGGAGTCGGAGGTTCCGGTGAGCTGAGATGGCGCCGCTGCACTCCAGCCTGGTGACAGGGTGAGACCCCGTCTCAAAAAAAAAAAAAAGGAAAGAAAAATATATTAATTAATTTAATGTTGCATTAGTGAGAGGTATAAGGTTCTTAGCCCTTTGTCTGTTATCTGCTGGGTGTTCCAATATTCGTTTCCTCCCATCACAAGGCACGAGATCGAGACCATCGTGGCTAAGACGGTGAAACCATCTCCACGAAAAATACGAAAAATTAGCCTGGCGTGGTGGCGGGCGCCTGTAGTCCCAGCTACTTGGGAGACTGAGGCAGAAGAATGGCGTGAACCCTGGAGGCGGAGCTTGCAGTGAGCCGAGATCGTGCCACTGCACTCCAGCCTGAGGAACAGAGCAAGACTCTGTCTCAAAAAAAAAAAAAAAAAAAGCTTGTTTCCTCCCTTTCCCTGCATATTTTGAGCTAATAACTGTTTGGGGACACCGCTTTCCTGTAGAATCTCATGTAAACCCGAACAACTCCTAGCTGCTTGCTATGGCCCATCTGCGGAACCCATGGCAAGGCCTTCCCACAAAGGAGAGCCCTGCGGGAATCGTCATGTGCCAGGCATTGTGCTAGGCTGTTTAGGTACATCTTGAAATTTAATCCTTGTGACATTTTGAAGTGGATACTATCATCCCCGTAGAAGGTACTGAAGTCTCAAACACATTAATAGCTTACCTAAATATTGCTAAGGGTCTTCCAGATGATCTTTAGGAAATTTCCAGCCAGGGAAGAGTGAAAGCTCTATTTGCTATGGTTGAAGCAAGGAAACCCCCCCTTTTAAAAAATGATAGAGTTCTTGAGATATAATTCACATACCTTACAATTCATCCATTTAAAGCGTGCAATTCGGTGGTTGTAGTATATTCAGGACTTGCGCGAGCATCGCCACAGTCAATTTTAGAACATTTTCATCACCTTCCACAAAACCCCCGTGTCTCCTAGTAGCCACTCCCCGTTTTCTGTAAGTCCCACAGTCCTAGGCAACCACTAATATATTTTCTGTGTCTATGGATTTGCCTGTTCTAGACATTTCATATACATGAAATCATAGACACATGGTCTTTTGTAGCTGACTTCTTTCACTCAGCAAATGGAAGGGTTTTTGATGAAAACTTAGCTCAGGTGTTGCCCTAGCCTTGGCCTTCTGGAACTGGCTGTTCTTTTGCTTCCTTCCACCCTGCCTCCCTACCTGCTTTGCTACTGGAAGACAGAAGGTAGAAACCCCGAGTTGACTTTTTGAGTAGAAATGAGCCATGTTCTATTTAGTGGTAGAATGTTTGCTGGGTTAGCCAGACTTCAGATGGAGAGCTTCCTCCTTTTTAATACCTTGCGACTGCTGCGTTGGCAAGCAGAGGGTTAAATGCTGCAGGAGGACATTGGAGAGTTTCTGTTTTGAGGGTCCACTGGGGCAAGAGAAGCTTGAGGGTCTGTCTCTGAGATCCCAGAGCAGACATGGAGATACGGTACCCATTCCCTTGGTGCTAAAAGGAACTCCAGGGGAATTTCAGGAAACCCCTCCTTTTCTCGTCTTTATTCTCACCCCGTCCCCCCGCCACATCTCTCCCCAAGTTCACACTCAGGAGGGAGGAATCTTTTACCTTTTCCGTTCTGGGCAGCAGCTGTAAGGAATGTTATCAGTGTTGGGACTGGGCACGGGACCAAGCCTTCCTGGTGCCTGGACTGCAACCAAGCTGTGAGCTGACATGGCAGGGCAGGTTGTGTGTGAGTTGGCTGCCCCCAGGCTCATAGGCCTGGCACGATAGAGACCCTGTCAATGGAGATGGCACAGACACTATCAAACAGGTCACATTGGTGCGGATCCTTGGAGGACTTCCCCTGCCGCCATGAGTGGATTCCTCCAGGTTAGGGGTTGGCTGGGACTGTGGATGCTGGAGTAAGTGGAATTGTGGGTGCACTCGGCTTCAGCAATACTCTCCAAGGAGAATGATTGCTCCAATAAATTCCTGTTTTAATAAGGGAGGTGGGGGAGCTTTTTAAGTTAATCACTTGCTTTTTTTTTTAACTTTTAATTTAATTAATTAATTTATTTTTGAGACGGAGTCTCGCTCTGTCACCCAGGCTGGAGTGCAGTGGTGCGATCTCAGCTCACTGCCAGCTCTGCCTCCTGGGTTCACGCCATTCTCCTGCCTTAGCCTCCCGAGTAGCTGGGACTACAGGTGCCCGCCACCATGCCTGGCTAAAAACGGGGTTTCACTGTGTTAGCCGGGAAGTTCTAGATCTCCTGACCTCGTGATCCACCCACCTCAGCCCCCCAAAGTGTTGGGATTACAGGCATGAGCCAGTGCATCCAGCCCTTATTATTATTTTTTTTTTGAGACGGAGTTTTGCTCCGTTGCCCAGGCTGGAGCGTGGTGGTGTGATCTCGGCTTACTGCACCCTCCTCCTCCTCCCGGGTTCAGGTGATTCTCCAGCCTCAGCCTCCTGAGTAGCTGGGGTTACAGGTGCACACCACCACCTCCAGCTAATTTTTGTTTTCTTAGTAGAGACCAGGCTCCACCACGTTGGCCAGGCTTGTTTTGAACTCCTAACCTCAGGTGATCCTCCTGCCTTGGCCTCCCAAAGTGCTGGGATTACAAGCGTGAGCCACTACGCCCTGCCAATCACTTGCTTTTAAACTACCTAAATAAAAAGAGCCAACCCCAAATCTTGTTCGTGCTTGGGAAACTGGCAGTGGAATATGAGAAGTTTTTATTTGTGGTGCACACAGGTGACTCGTGGTGCTGTGTTTTGGTTCTTGCCTCGATCTGTAGCAAGCAATCTGTTGTTTCTTGCCTGCCTTTTGGGAAGAAATGAAAAAAGAAGCAGCACGAACCTCCATACATCATGGTTGTGATGGCACTGGGCCTGAGGCCTTTTCTGCCGTCCAGGTGAAAATGTGAAGACCATGGTTCTTGAGGTTTCTTAATAAATTCAGGTGTTAAGTGCTAAGTGACGCTCCCAGCCCCTGAGCTAGAGCAACTACGCTGTTCATGTTCCCAGGACTGGAAGTAGACCCTAGTTAGGTGCTGTTGGCCAGCGATGTGTACCTAGGGCAGGGCCAGGTCGTGTGTGTGTGGTGTGTGTGTGTGTGTGTGTGAGAGAGAGAGACAGAGAGAGACAGAGACATGGAGGTGATTGGCACCCAGACATCCTGTGTGGTCCACCTCGCTTCTCAGGCAGGTGTCTTTCCAGTCTATAACTCGTTGACCACAGGTGGAATTCATAAGCTCTGTTCCCTGTCTTGCTTGGGTCCTCCAGAGAAAGAAATGTTGAATTATCATCTTGGTGATGGTCAGTCCTGAAAGCCTAACTTTTGATGGTCACCAGAGTGTTTGGATTTGAAAGGGTGGCTCAGTCCTGTAATTCCAGCACTTTGGGAGGCTGAGACAGAAGGATCACTTGAGCCCAGGAGTTTCAGACTAGGCTGAGCAACAAAGCAAGACCCTGTCTCTACAAAAAATAAAATAAAATAAAATAAAATAAAAAAATAAAAAAAATTAGCCAGAGGTGGTGGTGTGCGCCTATAGCTCCAGCTACTCAGGAGGCTGAGGCAGGAGGATTGCTTGAACCCAGGGGTTTGCGGCTGCAGTGAGCTGTGACTGCACCACTGCACTCCAGCCTGGGCGACTGTGAGACCCCATCTTTAAAAACAAAACAACAACAACAACAAAAAAAAGGTCACAAGACATTGTTGACTCCGCCCTGCAGAGCTGCTTCCAGATCTTCTTTGTATTTGCTTCCCAACCTGCGGGCCTCAGCGTGACTCACCGCACCAGACTGCCTGGCCCTGCTGCCTGCTGCCCATCCTTGCGGCCTGGATGACTCCATGTGCGAGTTGCTGGCGCAGCGTCCAGAAAACAAACCACACCCCAGGAATGATGATACGTTATAGCATTTCTCTGCTCTGTAAGAGGCACCAGGGTCGTGTGCTGGGTCTGGGGTTTGTCCGTTCCACATCCGGTGCTGCTGTTGACTCTGGTGTCGGCCGCTGGTGAGATGGCTGTAGTTGGTCACCTCTGGGTGGTTTCTGGGGCGGTCGCAGGCTGACTAACACACCGAAGGTCAGCCAGGGTGTTGATGCTGGCACCTTTCTTCCTGGAGCACAGACGTCATCTTGGATCTTTTAGATACTTGGACTTGCTTTATGCAGAACATTCTGGATTTCTGAATTAGATGGACTCTTTATTATTTTGTACTTTGGATTCTTTCTTTAAGGAGATCAGAGATAAAAATAGCATTATTTTGCCAATTTGCTACCACCAGCCCACACCCCTCTTTCCCTTGTCCAAAAAGGGGGTGGTTAGAGTTTTCTTGAGTGACTGGGCTTTCTATTACGATTAGCAGATCACTAAAGCTGTGTGATTTTAACAAGACGTAAACACATGTGGGAACCCCTCCTTTCATGTCTTTAGACATATTAATCTTGCTAATGTCAATCCTGTCACTTCATACATTTATAAATATTGGGGACACTTAAGAGAGTTGTAGGACTGTGCGGGACCTTGGCACCCTGCTGACGGCTGCACACTCATCCCTGGGGGGCTCATAACACGTTGACACCAGCACCATATTTTGCTGGGTTTCCTGATCTCTGCTGAGTATTTGGATTTGAATGGGATGGTTTTAATGTTGCTGCTGGCTACTACAGTGATCCAAATAAACTTTAAAGCTGGGGCCTCCACGCCATAGGCAAATTTTCATGCCAGTTACCTTTACCTCAGTCGTTTTCAGCTGGGGCAATTTTGTTCCCCAGGAGACATCTGGATCCAGTTTTGGTTGTAACCGTTGGGCAGGGGGTACTTCTGTCATCTCGTGGGCAAAGGCCAGGGATGCTGCTAGGGCAGTCCCTCACCCTCCCAAAGAATCATCGAAACACCAATAGTGCCAAAGTTGAGAAGCTCCGCTTTAATGTGTTTATTGAGCAGCTAAAGAATAGACTCAGACATAGGAAAGTGTTTATTTATGTATTTAGAGGCAGGATCTGGCTCTGTTGTCCAGATCATAGCTCACTCTAACCTTGATCTCCTGGGCTGAAGCAATCTTCTCACCTTTGTCTTCCAGAGCGTGCTGGGATTACAGGTAGAAGCCACGGTGCCCAGCCTGAAAATAATACTTTAAATGGGCGGGGTATGGTGTCTCACGCCTGTAATCCCAGCACTTTGGGAGGCAGAGGCGGGCAGATCACCTGAGATCAGGAGTTCAAGACCAACCTGGCCAACGTGGTGAAACCCTGTCTCTACTAAAAATACAAAAATTAGCCGAGAGTGGTGATGGGCACATGTAATCCGAGCTCTTCTGGAGGCTGAGGCAGGAGAATCCACTTGAACCTGGGAGGGGAAGGTTGCAGCGAGCTGAAATCGTGCCATTGCACTCCAGCCTGGGTGACAAGAGCAAAACTCCATGTCAAAAAAAAAAAAAGAAAGAAAAAAAGATTATCTTTAAATGAATGGCAACCCAATTTGCAAATGTACGTTTTAAGTTGTCCTTTTTTAAATGTTGCCAATTACTTTATGTGTTTAAGAAATATCTTTGTGGTTTACTAGGGTATTCCTCAAAAAGAAAAAAAGGATTAAAACTGCACAAACATGCTGATATGAGCTTCTCAAGCTGTGAAAGGTCTGTGATGCAGAGAACAGCTCCCTGTGAGCTGTATTTTGTTTGCTGTGGTCCAGCATGGGTTTAGATCCTACCTGGTTAGCAAAAGAGAGAATGTGAAGTCATTGCATTTGCATTTGTCAAAATCCTAGTTTTCCACTTACCTAATAGGTTTTTGTTTGTTTGTTTTGTTTTATTTTGCTTTTAAAGATAGGATCTTGCAGCTGGGGCCTGTAATCCTAGCACTCTGGGAGGCTGAGGCGTGTTGATCACCTGAGGTCAGGAGTTTGAGACCAGCCTGGCCAACATGGTGAAACCCTGTCTCTACTAAAAATACAAAAATTAGCCAGGTGGCGTGCGCCTGTAATCCCAGCTACTGGGGAGGCTGAGGCAGGAGAATCACTTAAACCCAGGAGGTGAAGGTTGTAGTGAGCCGAAATCATGCCACTGCACTCCAGTCTAGGCAACAGAGCGAGACTCCGTCTCAAAAAACAAACAAACAAACAACAAACAAACAAAAACCAAAAAAAGGCTCTTGTTCTGTCAGCTAGGCTGGAGTATACTGGCTTGATCATAGCTCACTGTGACCTCGAGCTCCTGGGCTCAAGCAATCCTCCAGCATCAACCTCCTGAGTAGCTGGGACTATAGGTGTGCACTACTATGCCTGGCTAACTTTTTTATTTTTTGTAGAGATAGGGTCTTACCATGTTGCCTAGGCTGGTTTCGAACCTGGCCTCAAGTGATCCTCTTGCCTTGGCCTCCCAAAGTGCTGGTATTACACACATAAAACACCACACCTGAACTAGTCTTTTTTTTGTTGTTGTTAAGGTGAGAGACCCAGACCCAAATCATCTTTTTTCTCCCAAAATGCTAACTATTATTCGTTTTAAGTTATAGCTCCAGATTACCTTCTAGAATTATTCACATTTTGCTTTCTAAATGCTCTTCTTGAAAGGAAGCATCTATTGACAGTACATCAGAAATTCCATGGCTCCTTTATGACATTTCTGGGGAAGTAAATGAAAGGTGTAAATTAAGAAAAGCAAGTGTTTGCCGTTCCCACTTTAACCTTGTGTTATGTTAAGTGGCTTTGTGAAGAGGGCTGTCACTGTTCTTGAAAACTTGGGAAAATCCATAGCAAGCTGTGCCATTAGTTGCCTTTGGGAGCACAGGATGTTTGATGTGAAAATTATATGGACACATCTAATTGGGTGTATTTTCACCCCACCAGATATCAACTAAAGAGGTGACTCTTCCCCCTCCCCTGCATTTTTAGCTAGATTGTTTAACCTGAATTTCATGCTATTAAGAATTGCATTTCAGTAATCCACCTGCCATTTTTCAATGCCTTTTGTTTAGTAGCATGTCTGTATGATCCACCTACATAACATTTCTAGACATCTGGCAAGAGCTAGTTAACATCCCTTCCTGATTTGGGGTGCTAAGACCTGTGGTCCCCCTTCTTCCACCACAATTTACATTCTTCCCTGAGTCCTGCAGAAACTTAGCCAGGCAGTGGAAAGAAAACAGAAGCTCTCTGGACCTCTGCTTCCTGTAGAATGGGAGTAATAATTCTTATCCTGCCTGTTTCCCAGAGTTGTATATTCTTTTCCAATAAAATGTACTCAGAATTAAAATACAAAGCAGTTACACAGAGATAAGGTAGTGGCAATTATGCCGATTTAAACTCCAGAATTAAAAAATAAGTTTAGTCACATACCATGCAATTCACCCGTTTAAAGTATATAATTCAGTGGTTTTTCGTATATTTACAGAACTACGCAACCAGTATCGCCATTGTAGAACATTTTCCTCACCCGCAAAAGAAACTGTACCCTTTAGCTCTCACTCCCCATTTCCCCCACTCTGCACTCTCCCCCATGCCCAAGGCAACCATCAGTCTACTTACTGTTTCTATGGATTTGCCTGTTCTGGCATTAGATATATACATGAAATCGTACAATTTGTGGTCCTTTGTGACTGCTTCTTTCACTTAACTTAAATGTTTTCAAGGTTCGTCCATGTTGCTGCATGTATCAGGACATCATTTCTTTCTTTCTTTTTTTTTTTTTTGAGATAGAGTCTTGCTCTGTCACCCAGGCTGGAGTGCAGTGGCATGATCTCGGGTCACTGCAACCTCTGCCTCCCAGGTTCAGGCGATTCACCTGCCTCAGCCTCCCATGTAGCTTGGACTACAGGCCTGTGCCACCACTTCCGGCTTATTTTTTTATTTTTTTGTATTTTTAGTAGAGATGGGGTTTCACCATGTTGGCTAGGCTGGTCTCAAACTCCTGACCTCAAGTGATCTGCCTGCCTTGGCCTCCCAAAGTGCTGGGATTACATGCATGAGCCACTATGCCCGACCAGGACTGTATTCCTTTTATGGCTGAATCATATTTCATGATATGGATATACCATATTTTGTTGACCCATTCATTGGTTGATGGTAAGCTTCAGAATTAAAAAAATATATTAAGCTAGTTCATATTTGCTTTCATTTTCCAAATGATCTCTTTCCTTTCATTGCAAGTTAAGTGTTCCTACGGTAATGACTGTTACGGGGCAAAGATGACCAGGTCTATGAGTGGTCCACACATTTCAACAAATATGTACCTCAGCAGACTACCTGGAAACAGACCTTGGGTAAAGATTTCATGGTTTCCCTGAAACACTAAAGACTTTTTAATCAATGCAATTAGTAACTTTCTAGTTACTGCTACTCTTTTTTTTTTTTTTTTGAGGCAGGATTTCACTCTGTTGCCCAGGCTGAAGTGCAATGGCCCAATCCCAGCTCACTGTGGCTTTTGACCTCCTGGGATCAAGTGATAGCTGGGACTGCAGTCATGTGCCACCACACCCCACTCCTTAAATTTTTTTTTTTTTTTTTTTTTTTTTGCAGAGATGGGGTCTCACTATAGGCTGGTCTTGAATTTCTGGCCTCAAGGGATCCTCCTCCCTCAGCCTCTCAAAGTGCTGGGATCACAGGCCTGAGCCACCACACACACCCAGTTTGTTGCTCTTTCTGTAGTTTGGCTAAGGATTAAGATGTTATCTCCAGTGGCTGAAACATGCCTCTGATAGGTGCTATCTACCTTGTCTTTGTTTTTTACTCTGGTTGTAATCCTGGAAGCTGCAGGGATCAGTCAGATGGCAACAGCAGATTCTTTTTTTTTTTTGAGGTGGAATTTTGCTCTGTCCCCCAGGCTGGAGTGCAGTGTAATTTCATCTCACTGCAACCTCCACCTCCTGGGTTCAAGTGATTCTCCTGCCTCAGCTTCCCAAGTAGCTGGGAATACAGGTGCCTGCCACAATGCCTGGCTAATTTTTGTATTTTTAGTAGAGACAGGGATTTCACCATGTTGGCCAGGCTGGTCTCAAACTCCTGACCTCAAGTGATCCAGCTATCTTGGCTTCCCAAAGTGCTGGGATTACCGGCATGAGTCACTGTGCTGGGCCAGCCACAGCAGATTCTGATCAGGTGATCCCCTTGCCAGCCTGGGGAGCCTTTTGGTTTTGGGTTTGGTTTTTAAATTTGTTACTGTTTTGGTGGTTGTTTTTACCTGTTGTAAATATTAAGAAGCCCAGGCACAATGATGCTCTGAAGACAGGACAAGTTGTTTTGTCCTAATTTGCCACAGACTCCTGCCTGCATCCGGGTTCAGGCAGCCACAGGGAGAGCTGCTCTTCTCAGGTGATCCAGCCCGGGCCAGCAGCTTTATAATCAGTTCTGATCACCACCCTGCTGTTTTTGGCATTAATGTCCCTTAAGTACTTTCAGGAGAAAGTTTTCAAGGAAAACCTGACTTTTTTCTTTATTGGCTGTACATGTTAGACATATGAAGATGTCTTCCACTTTACAAAGCAGGGGGAACCCTCAACAATCTTTAAGAGAACCCTAAAAACTGAGTGTTGTCTCAGAGCCATCTAAATCCAAGAACATTGGACCTGTTACGCTTATTCTGGCAGATGGGCTCATCCCTTTTTTGTCTGAGACAGAGTCTCGCTCCGTCACCCAAGCTGGAGTACAATGGTGTAATCTTGGCTCACTGCAATCCCTACTTCCCAGATTCAAGCGATTCTCCTGCCTCAGCTTCCTGAGTAGCTGGGATTATAGGCGCACACCACCACACCCAACTAATTGTTGTATTTTTTAGTAGAGATGGAGTTTCACCACGTTGGCCAGGCTGGTCTTGAACTCCTGACCTCAGGTGATCCGCCCCCCTCAGCCTCCCAAAGTGCTGGGGTTACAAGTGTGAGCACTGTGCCTGACCCCCATCCTTTTATTGGTGAGAAGAAAAGGGAGCAAGATGAGGTTGACCCTTGCAACTTATATGTGTACTGTCTCTGCCTCTGTACACACACACACATGCACCACAGATACACCACACACACACAGCCCACATACACAGCCCACACACACACAGCCCACATACACGCACACACAATTTAGGATGTTCCCCCTTCTCTCAAAAGTCCTCTTTAACATGATTTGTACTAATAAAGTTATAAATGTCTGGAGTTAGAAGATAGCCAAAGTTTTGGGTGGCATAAGAGATAATTCATCCCAGACTCCACACCCCTCATGCCATGAAAACTTTACCTCTCCTTTTCAAGCTGAGAAACCCCAAATACACTACAAATACATTACAAGGCAGCTGCCACATCACCATAGGCCAAGCAGAAGGCGTTGTGGATGCCCTGGGTATATACTCTCTGACACAACGGTGACTGCCTAAGCAGTCAGATTTGTGACACTGTGATTCTCTTTGGAATTCATACACTGGGGCAAGTATTGGAACCAAGGTTGCCAGTGAATGGGGCTGGCAAGTCTTGTTTTCAAGTTTCCTTGTGTGTTCCCATTCTGAACAAGGTGGTGTCAAGTTGATCCTGCCTGTGGGAATGCATTGTTCTTGAATATTTATATCTTTATATGCTCCCATTGGGATTTCTCCTTTCATAATGTCTGAAAAGAACTTGTTTTCATTAAAGCCATTTCAATTTCATACATTTTTATGCAATTTAGCGTTTATGGTGTCTCTTAACCAACGTGGTTTGTTTTCATAAACACCCGAGAAGGTTTAAATAACATTTTCTCATAAATTAGCCCTCGTTTGCACAATTATTCAGTTATTGCATCAGGAAGACCCTCTGGAGTCTGATCTTGTCAGGAAACATATTAGCAGAAAATAGTGTGTTATTATCTAATGCTAATAATTGGTTAGTGGAAATGAGAAAAGAGGATCTGTAATTGGGGTTCCTGTGGCTAACAAGATGTGAGCTATGAAAGCATTTCCAGGAGAAATTCCAGGGGTGTTCCAGGAACCTGTTATTTACATTTTAAAACATTTGATTCCCATTGAAAGGGGAGGAGGGCGCTGTTTACCAACACTGCTTTCTTTTTCAGAGCAAATCCATCTAAATTTCCTGAGTGGTAGCTAGATCCCCTGACACACCTAGCCCTTACGTTGTCTTGACTTGTCAGTCCCATTTTAGGCTGCTAACTTTCTTTTTGTAGGAAATATGTTGGCTTTTAAAGAGAGCATTACCTAGTACACATCACAAGTCCTGATCAGACCCTCTTCTCCCTCTTGGCCCCTTGATTCTGCCCAGTGATGCTCACAGTACACAACACACACCAATACTACTTCCCAAAGGCTGCTTGGGAGAGGGAGCGTCCCTTTAGCAAGAATCTCATTATAAGCACAGTATAATGCCGACTTCATTAGCTAGATTCACAAAGCTTTCTGCAGCCTGTGCTGCTTGAACCCAAGCTTCTGCTTAATGTTCTTCCATAGGCAGTCATTGCTGAGTAAGGTGGATGGCTTCTGTGTTATGCTTAAACATGTGAAATCAACTCCTGTTCTCTCAAAGTCTTTGATGAGCGTGGTTTTTCATGCTTGCTCGCTGACTTGTCTGGAAAGATTATACTGTTAAGGACAGAGGTTCTCTCAGTTGCATATGGAAATAATGGATATGAAGGTTGCAAGGAGAAGCTTCATTTTCCACCTGCTTGAGATCACATCAAACCTCATCCCTGTTGCAGGAAACAAATGGGAGTGATGGCTGGTGTCAGCTAGTGTATGGATGTCCTCGAAATTAGATGTGCCTGCAAAAAGACTTGATTTAATGTTAGCCAGGTCTGTTTGAACTTCATTATTATTATATTATTATTATTATTATTATTTTGAGATGGAGTCTTGCTCTGTCGCCGAGGCTGGAGTGCAGTGGCCTGATCTCGGCTCACTGTAACCTCTGCCTCCTGGGTTCAAGCAATTCTCCTGCCTCAGCCTCCTGAGTATGTGGGATTACAGGGGCCCGTCACCACATCTGGCTAATTTTTGTATTTTTAGTAGACACAGGGTTTCACCATGTTGGCCAGGCTGGTCTCAAACTCCTGACCTCAAGCGATCCGCCTACCTTGACCTCCCAAAGTGCTGGGATTACAGGTGTGAGCCACTACCTTCCCCCCGCATGCCTTGGTTAATATCTCAAGTTTGGATAATGGTAAAGTTAACCACTTCACCTTATTACTTTTCATCCCAGTAAAGCCTTGACCTTCACATATAAAACTAATTTAGTGTCGATACAGTTAAAAAGTCAAAGCATCTCCTTTATTCAGAATTACTCATATAACTTCTTTTTTAATAACGTTATTCCAAACTTGAAAAAATTATTTTTACCCTTTTTCCCTGTATTATTTATGATACAATAATGAAAAAAATTATCTTGTTTCCAACTTCTCAATATTTGATAAGTACGCTCCCCCCATCCCAAAGGAAAAAAGAAACAATTGACAAAACTTTGTTTTAGCCAACAAGCACCTTTTGAAATGATGCTGCAAATTCCTATTCATGATGCCATATTCCTAAAATACTTTTTCTTGGTCATGTTGAACTTTTATTCAGTACAAGCAATCTTCGCTCTGTGCGCGCGCATGTGTGTGTGCGTGTGTGTTTATGTTTGTGTGTGTGCACATGCACGTATGCATGCAGCCTTTTCTCCTTGAATGTGACTTATTTTAATAAATTTACCCTTTTATTATATAATGGCCGTGTCCAGAAATTCAGGCACATTGCTTCTGTGCATAGAGAGTCAAGGCCCTAACGAACCCGCTCCTCAGTGTTCCGCTAGCCATACAGAAGTGGAGTGTTTTGGAGGTGGACACAGCCCTTAGAAGTCATCCAGCAGCCAGCACCCTCATGTGCTGTGTCAAGCAGAGCCCTGGGAATTCAGAGAGTACAGCACTAGTCAGTGGGAGGGTGGCAGTGGCAGTGACACTGACGCCCTACACTCTGTCTGTGCCGAGGTCGAGGAGGAGTGAGCAGTGCTTTGTAAAGGTATGTGAAAAGGTGGCCTCTTTCTGTGTTTGTGCTGTTTTGCCTTCTGTTTGGAGCCTTGTCTTTTTCTCAGGTGAGGTCTTTGAGGGCTGAGGTAGACTTCATTTCTGCATGCCTTGAGTGCAGAGATGGTGATTACATGTCAACTTGTGCCAACTTTGAGCAGAGTGGCTGTGTGGTATGGAGGTAGTAAGGGAAGAGGGAGGTGTGCTGTGTGTGACCTGGACACTTGCCATTCGTGACTCTAGGACATTGCCCTCCACATATACTGATACCCTCACTCACACACACACACACACACCACACACACACACAAGTGTGGGCCCATACACCTTGCCACTCACACATGCTCACATTAAAAAAAAAATAATGAGAAAAAAGGATTGCATAAATTTGCCATGTGAGTGATGATATCCCAGTCTGGGGAGGAACTGGCTCATCTTTATGATAAAAATGGTAGCTTATCTGGAGCCCTGATTGCAGTTTCTTTGCATCAAGTTGACAGTGTATTTAAGATGTAATTAGTTTCCATCAAAGTTACTTCACCTTCAGAGGTGAGAATTATTGATGGTGCATAAAGCTGGATCAGTGTGACCTGTAAAGACCTTACCTCTCTCCAAGGTTACATGTGTGTACGTGGGGTTGGTTGGTTTGTTTGGATGGCTGGTTTTTGGCATCCTTGTGTGTGAATAAATGATAAGAAATATGAGGATGTTACCTTCTCACCGATTTAAAAAAATTGTCAGTTCACTACTTTGCTTTTTTAGTGGAAGGGCCCTTAGTAATATCCTTCTTTTAGATGGATTTCTTATTGTTCCAAAGAAGCCACATTTCCAAAAGAAAATTCTTCCATTTATGCATAGAACCTTCAACTCTATTCTTTAAAAATCTAGACTTTAGTTTCAGCTCCTTTTTAGCTGTGTGGTCCTGGACAGGCCCTTTTACATCTAGACTTGGAGATTTAAAGAAAATCATAAAGAATTAGATTAGATGATTTCTAAGACTCACTTCATTTTAAAACTCTGATCTTTCAGAGATCCACAAATCCGTTCCCTCTTGCTGTGGAAGAGAAAATACATGAAAATTCGAATCCACATGCATTTGTCAGGATTCTCCAGAGACACAAAACCAATAGGATGTATGTGTTTATGTAGAGAGATTTGCAATAAGGAACTGGCTCACCCAGTCATGGAATTCCATAATCTGCATCATCAAGTGTCATGATCTGTAGCTGGGAAGCTGGAGACTCTCCCAGGAGAGTCCATGGTGAAGCTCTAGTCTTAGTCTAAAGGCTGGAAGACTGGTAGAACTGACGGTGTAATTCCTGTTCGAAGGCTGGCGGGCTCAAGCCCAGAGATACTGCTTTAGCTCAAGTCCGAAGGCAGTTACTCAGGAGGATGCCCCCTGATTCGGAGGAAGATCGGCCTTGTATTCTATTCAGGCCTTCAGCTGGTTGGCTGAGGCCTGCTCACATCAAGGAGGGCCATCTGCCTTGCTCAGTGAATGTTAAACTTATTCAAAAATATCCTCAGAGAAACATCCAGAATAATGTATAACCAAATATTTGGGCACCCTGTGACTTAATCAAACTGACACATAAGGCCAGGCATGGAAGCTCACGCCTGTAGCAATCCCAGCACTTTGGGAGATGGAGGCGGGTGGACCACTTGAGGCCAGGAGTTGGAGACCTGCCTGGCCAACATGGTGAAACCCCGTCTCTACCAAAAAAATAAAACATTAGCCGGGAGTGGTGGTGCACGCCTGTATTCCCAGCTACTTGGGAGGCTGAGTCACGAGAATCGCTTGAACCCAGGAGGCGGAGGTTGCAGTGAGCCGAGATTGCACCCCTGCACTCCAGCCTGGGTGACAAAGAGAGACTCTATCACAAAACAAAACAAAACAAAACAAAACAAAACAAAACAAAACAAAAAATACTCTGACACATAAAATTAATTACCAACAGAGTTTTCTGAGGCAAAGAGGAGTAAAGCTCTTTCCTTTTTCTTCTTGCCTATGAGGTTGGTTCAGATTCTTCTAACAGCCAATGATTGTTGGCTGATTTTACTCTGAATGACACCTTTCTTTCTTTTTATTCAGGTCTCCCTCTGTCACCCAGGCCGGAGTGCAGGGGCACAATCATGGTTCACAGCAGCCTTGCTCTTCCAGGCTTAACCAAACCTTTCACCTTGGCCTTCTGAGTAGCTATGGGCCTGCACCACCACATCTGGCTAATTTTTTTTTTTTTTTTTTTTTTGATTTTTAGTAGAGACGAGGTCTTGCTATGTTGCCCAGTCTAGTCTTGAACTCTTGAGCTCAAGCAAGCCTCTAGCCTTGGCCTCAGAAAGTGCTGGGATTATAGGTGTGAGCCACCGCACCTAGCCCTGAGTGACATTATTTCATACAAAATTCTCATCTCTGGAGGCCTTTGTATTTTTAGGGGTTTTGTTTTTCAAATGCTTTTCACCTCCTTCTATACTTGTTCATTTTTAAATGTTTCCTGGCAAAGCAATTAGTATTTTCTGGCTTACTAGGTGCTATTTGATTGCATTAGCTTTTGAATATTACCCAGCTAGTTGTGGAGTGGGGCAGTAAGCTCATAAAGAAGCAAGATAGTGGAATACACAAATATTACTACGACTTTATGGATGGCACACCTTGATTCTTGATCCATGTGGCTGTGTTCAGATCTGGTTAGCACATGATGACATCAGGTCCTGAGCCACCAGTGAGACTCAAACCCAGCAGCCCTGTCAGTCTACCTTCTCTCTTGACTTGATCTAGCCTCATAACTTCACTTTCCATGTGAGGAACACACCTCTTGAGGTCCTGTGTCACAAATAGGCAGTGTTTCTGGAGAAAGCCAGGAGGCAGATTTCAGTGCTAGTTAGCATCTGTGGCCTCTACTTTCTGGATTTGGTGCATTTTGGAGACCACAGAATCACATGAAATAGCTCAGTGCTGCCAGTGGCATTGACAGGGACACTAGAGGTAAAGGAGGGCCCTCGGGGCAATTCCAGCAGGTGGGTGGTGGCTGAAGGTCCTAGTCTTCTTTCTGCAGAGACTGGCCACCTGCTTCATTCTTTCAAGAAGCGCCAAATCCCTACTTCAGTACTTTGCCTTGTAACAGCCCACTCATGTCAGGAGAATGAAACTCACGAGGCCTTCATTTACTTTTATCCTGTAACACCTCCAATTTTTCCCACATCCTCCCTTGATTCATGGATGGACAATTCGTGGATGGAGGCCAGTCTGGCTGAGGTGACGACTGCTTCAGTCGAAATTCCTCTCTGTCTCCTCAAACCCAGTTCAGACTGGCCTGAGCAAAATGAATGTATTGATCCATAACTGAAAAGTCCAGAGTGGTCAGGCATCAGGCATGGCTGGATCCAGGGGCCCATGTATTAGAACCATCTCCTTCCAGTTCTGGGCTCTGCTAGCCTCCCACTTGGTTTTACTGCACAGAGGTTTATTCAAGTCCAAAGAGATCTTCTGTTTGTCTACAAGTCTGTGACCTTGATTCTGAACCTGTGTCTATGGGAAGGGGTTGCAGTGTCTGAGTGAGTTTGTAGTGTGTAAACTTTCCCACTTCTGAAGCTGGGTGTGGGGTTCACTCCACTAAGCTACATGGTTTTACAGTCAGGGGGCTGCCCCCTAAGTAATTGGCAGTAATTGTTACCAGAAAAATCATGAATGGACACTGAGCAGAAAACTCAGCAGATGTTTATTTCCTTGTCTTTAGGATTTGTTGAAGAGTTTTTTGTTTGTTTGTTTGTTTTTTAAGAAAGACTCAAAAGGGAGGGGGGGAAGAAACTATAGTTATTTTATCATGGTATAAAAAGATTTTGTAGTTGTATATACATTTGAACTTTTTATAAGACATCTCCTACCCCCCTAAAATTGGAAGTCATTTATTAAGACTTTGTATTCTCTAAGAGGATTGGAAATGAATAATTAAGAATATTAAAGAGGAAAGCTGGAGTGTAGTCTTGAAGGGGTAATAAACCTCCTTCCAGCCACATATACACACGAAAGGAAAGCAGTGTAGCCCGGTAAGATAAGGTGGAGAATAAGGTTGGGGTAAGGTTAATTCTACAAGTTCAAAGCCGGTAGCCCCTGATGCAATGCTGGACGTGAACTGTAAATTTGGCTCTGAGGTTCCCGGGCATGGGAGAATATCTAGATCTGTACAGAGAGGTTGTGTGTGTGTTTAACATTTCCATAAGGTACAATTTCCTCTAAGAATAAAGGCCATGAGAAAATGCCCGTGGAAGATAAAGAAGACCATGTGGTCTGTGGCAACCACGAATTCATTTCTTTCCCAGTGCCTTCTCTGGGGCACTTTGGTAACTCTGCCTCTTTGCTGTCAGCATTGTGTTAGAAAATAAAGCAAACAGACAGGGATTAAACCCTCATGTTGCTGGGTTCCTTCTAGAAACAATGGGAGGGCTAGCCAAGTCACCTTTGGTGGAAGGCAGTAAGGTGGGTCACCGCTGTGGCTGGACTGAATAGGAGAGCCTTAGCTGTAAAATTGGGCTGATCTTTCAAATGGACTCATGCTTGCCTAATGACTCATGCTCCTGTTTACAAATCAGCTCTGTGAAGAAATGCAGAGTGGGACGCTCTGCTTCCCAGACGGAGACCTTAGACCTCCAGGGGTGGAGAACCAAGTACTTCCTCTGGTGCTCAGCTTCCCTTCCCGGGGGCAGATCTCTCAGCTTCTGGCAGTTAGTTGGTTGCTCTCAAAATCCAGACACAGGGTCAGCTGCAGCCAGCATGGGCCCTGGAGTAGCTCCAGTTATGGAGCAGCAATGGCCCCCTCTCATTTTGGGAGCTCACTTTGCCTGTGGATGGTTTTAATCCACAGGCAAAAAAAAAAATGGATAAACTTGGAGCCCATGGGAATACCATGTACTGTGGTAACCATGTACACTGCTCTAAAGACGTGGCTGCTGTTGTATAAATTTTTCCTTTATTTTTATCAATTTCCTCTTTTCCAGAGTCTTCCATACCCACTATGTCTACTGTGATAGTGCACATAAAAAACATACAAGATGTTGGTGTTATCCTCAATCTCTTATTCTTAATCCTGAACAAATTACGTGAAAAAATTGTTCATGGAGTTTTTCCTCGTATAAAACTTTTTACAATGAATATAAAGGGCATAGCTATTTCTCTTTTTTAAAAAAGGAAAGTAGAATAATATTTCTTGATTGCAAAATCTCCCTTCTTGGACCCCAAGTTGTTTTTTACAGCCCTAAATTCACTTGTTTATAGAGCCATAGACAGGCCAATGGGTCTCTACAGCAGGCACCCGCATGAGTTGACTGGGACCTGGTCTATATTACCCCTCTGCCATTTACTAGCTGTGTGACCTTGGGCATGCTTCTTACAGTCTCTGAGTCAGTTTCCTCCTCTGTGAAATGGGCATGATACTACCTACCTCATAAAGTAGGTGTGAGGATTAATGGAGTAAGAGGCACACTCCTGTCCAGGGCCCCAGACAGAGTAGGCTGTCAGTAAACTGTAGTAGTTATTGTGACAGGGTTTGAAATTCAGATGAACACATAATTTCCTGAGCACCCAAGGTGTGTGCTGCCAGATCTTTAAGGGGTCCAGGATTGGTAGTATAGTTGCTTTTCTCAAAAGACTGTCGCCTGGCAGAGGAAAAGGTATTGAGGTATGAGTGAAGACAGATCAGCCAAGCATGGTGCTGCTTGCCTGAGATCTCAACACTTTGGGAGGCCGAGGTAGAAGGATTGCCTGAGCCCAGGAGTTCGAGATCAGCCTGAGCAACATAGCAAGATTCTGTCTCCACACACACAAAAATAAAAAGATTAGCTCGGTGTGGTGGTGTGTACCTATAGTCCTAACTGTTTGGGAGGCTGAGACAGGAGGATTGCCCAGAAGTTTAAGTTCAGTCTGGGCAACATAGCAAGACCCCATCTCTTTTAAAAAAAAAAAAAAAAAGATCAGCTCCCCAAACAGCTGAATTATTAAGTGGAACCATATATAATTATATTTTTGTAGGACAGAAATACCAGCAATTTCACATAACTAATAGATTCAGTAAGGTAAGTTGAGAGAGAAAATGCTAGCTAGGTGGTTCTTGAGAGGCTCAGAGGAAGGGGAGGCCATGCCCATTAGGAGAATGGTGGGTAGGGGTGAGAATACACAACAGGAAGGCTGCCTGGAGGAAGCTGCATTTCAGATGTTCCTAGAAGGGACCCTGAGCTGGATGGCAGGGAAATGGGAGAGTTCTGATTTGCGCTGGGAACTATAATCCCTCTTGCTTGGAGCTTCTGTAGAAATGTGGGTTAGGGTAGAAAGGAAGGCTGGGGGCTGTGTGTGCCTTGGTGACGTGTTCCCCTCGCTCCCGAGCCTTACTCTGTTCCCCTTTCTTCCTGGCAGCAGAGCCCCCTCCCTTGCTGCACTCAGGGACATGACTGTCAGCACTTCTACCCCCCCTCAGACTTCACTGTCAGCACTCAAGTCTTCAGGGACATGAAAAGGAGCCACTCCTTACAAAAAGTTGGGGAGCCCTGGTGTATTGAGGTAGGTCTCGGAGCAGAATGACGGTATGAGATGAGTTAGCTCTGATATGAAGCCGCCCATCTAAAGTTTACCTCTCTCTAGGGCAGGGCCCATCCACTGTGGTCCCTGAATTCTTGGCGGGTCACTGTCATTTCGGGTGCCATGATGTCTGGGTGTGCTGACCACTGATAGGGATATCATAGCCATAAAAACGCCTGTTTACAAGGAGAGGGTGGAGGGTGGTGCTCCCATGACTCCAGGATGCCTGACTCCCAGTGAAGGCCTCGTGATCCAGTGCCACACGTAACTTCCGTGAAAATGAGGAACACAACCGTATCCCATTAAACTTGGCCTCATTAAGTGTCTCCTGGGACTCTTCACAGTTCGCAATGAAGAAGTTACCACCTCAACTTAGCCTTCGTTACTAGTAATCCAGAACTTAAAGATTTTCTTTTAAAATTCAGGGTGCTGGAAAATATGCCCACTTTGCCTCGACAGTACCTACCAGAGGCAGCTGTGAATGGCTTTACTTGCAGATGTTGCTCTCCAAGGACAGGAAGCATTGTTAATTTCCTTTAAATAATTCAATACAACATCAATACCCCACACTGCTCAGTGCTTGGGAGTGGCAGTTCTCTTCAGATTAGTAGTCCTAAAGAAAAAAGAACATCTAGAACATGCTTTTATCTTCAGAAAAGCAAAAGTCAATGCAGATGAAAAATTTTCCAGGAACTCTTAGATTTAAACAGCAAATGATTTAGTACTAATGTTAGCTTTTAAAAAAAGAAAATGAATATTTATGAACCAATTAATAAAACCTCTGTATTTAAAAACATTTATTGTATACCTACTGAGTGCTGTGCTATGTGTTAGAGCCACAGGAACAGAAAGCAGTGCCTCCTTAGGCAGAAACCTGGAGTGATATATATGTACGTAAGTCTTGCTGTTGGAGAGAGAAAACGTGGAATAAATCATCTTTAAAAGTTTGTTCTGGCATAGGAAGTGATAAATAGCCATATAAGAGAACTAGAAACTATAAAAATATATAAAGAAAATGTAAATACCTATATTCTTATTACCTATTGATAATCTCTCTGTTTTTTTTTTTTTTTTTTTTTTTTTTTTTTGAGATGGAGTCTCGTTCTGTTCCCCAGGCTGGAGTGCGGTGGCGCGATCTCAGGTCACTGCAACCTTTGCTTCCCGGGTTCAAGCAATTCTCCTGCCTCAGCCTCCTGAGTAACTGGACTACATGTGCACGCCACTAAGCCCAGCTAATTTTTTGCATTTTTAGTAAAGACGGGGTTTCACCGTGTTAGCCAGGATGATCTCGATCTCCTGACCTCGTGATCCGCCTGTCTCGGCCTCCCAAAGTGCTGGGATTACAGGTGTGAGCCACCGCACCTGGCCTTTTTTATTTTTCAATTTTTTTTTTTTGAGACGGAGTCTCACTGTGTCTCCCAGGCTGGAGTGTGTGATCTTGGCTCACTGTGACCTCCACCTGCTGGGTTCAAGAAATTCTCCTGACTCGCGAGTAGCTGGGATTACAGGTGCTTGCCACCACACCCGGCTAATTTTTGTATTTTTAGTAGAGACGAGGTTTTGCCATGTTGGTCAGACTGGCCTTGAACTCCTGACCTCAGGTCATCCGCCTGCCTCAGCCTCCCAGAGTGCTGGGATTACAGGCGTGAGCCACCATGTCTGTCTGATAATCTCTGAATATTTGGATACATTTCCAAATTTCTAATCATTTATGTGCACAAACCTTAAAAGTCTTTCACAAAATTGGAATTATACCTCATAAGGTTTTGCAAATTCTTTCTACTTTTAATTCTAGGAACACTTTTTGATATTATAACATGTGCCTAATTCTCTTTAGTAACTTCATGTACTAAAGTGGAAATCCCCTGGTCCAACTATTCCCTGTTAGCCAAATGTGCATAAAACTGAAGACGTGGCTGGGTGCAGTGGCTCACACCTGTAATCCCAGCACTTTGGAAGGCTGAGGCGGGCAGATCACCATGTCAGGAGTTCGAGACCAGTGAAACCCGTCTCTACTAAAAATATGAAAATTAGTTGGGCATGGTGGCACGCGCCTGTAATCCCAGCTACTCGGGAGGCTGAGGCAGGAGAATTGCTTGAACCCGGGAGGCAGAGGTTGCAGTGAGCCGAGATTGCACCACTGTACTCCAGCCTGGGCGACAGAGTGAGACTCCATCTCAAAATGTTTCTGGAGTCTTTCGGACTTTCGCTGTCTTGCATGCTTGCCTCTGATCTTGCATGTTCTTGGGCCATGCCTATGTCTTGATTACCTGGAGCTGCTGTCTGTGTATGTAAGGGGCATGCCCTTTAACTGGCCTGGGTCTGATAGAGCAGGGAGACCCCCTTTCTTCTGCATTAGCCATGGCCTGGTGGAAGATTTTTTTCAGTAGCCTGTCGTTGGTTCAGCTTTTAATAAGCATAGCTGTTCATTCGGGCTATTTACGTTAAGATGATATGAATATAGCTATTCTCCCATCAGAGTCTGGCACATGGTAACTCATTAATCTTTGGTTGGCGGCAGGAGGTAGATAAAGGAACCGGGCACCCATTTTAAGTATGAGGAAAACGAAACAGAAAGACTGGGTTTCTTCCTTATAACTCAAGATCCGCAGGAGCTGATTAGATCCCTGGCGCCAGTGACTGAGCATTTCTCAACCTTGTCCTCAGAACCCAGCAGCATCTCCCAGGGACGTGCCAAAATGCCACGTTTCCAGGATGTCATCTAAATCTGTAAACTATGAATAGGTGAGATACAAAGATGCCACTTAATGGGCTGTGCCAACTTGGGCAAGTTACCCGACTGATCTGTGCTTCAATTTCTCCATCAGTGGTAAAGGTTCACATATGGGCTGTGTATAAAGGGGGTGCTTGGTGAGAGAGCTGATGGGCTCAGACTGGTGCAGGCAATTAGCAGGATTCTTGAGGAGTCACACCCTGATGGTGTGTCCATGTAATGGGCCAGTTGCTGCTGGAGTAGCTCAGTTATGTGTTCCCTGTAGGTTTTCATGGAAATTCACATGTAACATTCCTAGTACCTACTTCAAGAATTTTGGTGGTGGCTGGGCGTGGTGGGTCACACCTGCAGTCTCAGCACTCTGGGAGGCCGAGGTGGGCGGATCACAAAGTCAGGAGTTAAAGACCAGCCTGGCCAACACGGTGAAACCCTGTCTCTACTAAAAATACAAAAATTAGCCAGGCGTGGTGGCACATGCCTGTAATTCCAGTTACTTGGGAGGCTGAGACAGGAGAATTGCTTGAACCTGAGAGGCAGAGGTTGCAGTGAGCCAAGATAGCACCACTGCACTCCAGCCTGGGCAACAGAGCAAGACTCCCTCGGTGAGAGGGTGGGGGCAGGGGAAGAATTTTGGTGATGTCTCAGAATCCTGATCCCACAGCATGGGTGTGATAGAAATAGCTCTGCAGAGTGTGGTGGGGACCTCCTGTGACTGGTCATAAGAACTAAGTTTGAGTCCAACACTCACTTTTTTGGCAAGGTGCTTCCCCGCTCTGTGATGCAATTCATGTATCTGCAAAAAAGGGAGTGGTCATGGGATATTCCCCCAGTCTGCTCCACTGGGTACCTACAGAGGTCCCTTGACATTTAACACAGGCTTCCTGTGATCCAGGAACTACTGTAAGAATTACTGTAACTACCTCCTATATTAACTTTTCCAAACCTTGATAGCAACCTTATGAAGGAGGTGCTGTGATTATTTCCATTTTGCAGTTAAGGTAACTGAGCCAGAGAGAGAGAAAGCAACATCCCTAAGATCACCCAGCTGAAGAGTGATAGCTATAAAATTGCTGGTAATGAAGGGGCATGGTTATTGGCCATGGCTCAGAGCCGTGATACCAGCCGTCTTCCACTTGTTCAGGGAGAACGTGTTTGATCCTTTTCTTCACTCAGCCACCTTAGGAGTTGGGAGGAAATTTTGGTTCAGGATACATAAGTTCTTACAAGTCTCAACAGTTGTACTTTCTGTCCCATCCACATTTCAAATTCATTGTCCCTTCTCTTTCTTTCCATGTAATTCAGCCGGATTCGAACCCTTTAGATCCCTTGCTCTAGGGAATTAAGGTTGGTAGACCAGCTGAGTAAATGTGACTCAGAAAGTCAGTATCCACCTGGGCAGGGATGAGTCATTTCTTTCTAGTTAGCTATTCATGTACATTTTAAAGCTCGCCACACACAGTCATTACATTGAGGCTATTAACATGTTTAATAGTGACAATAATAGGGTGTGACCCATGGCATATAACCGCATTCAGATAAGAAGAAAGAGTTTTCTTTTTCTTCTTCCTGTAATTTCTCAGTCAATAACATTTTCACGGAAATACTTGCAAACAAACTTTTAAAAAGTTCTTTGTCCAAACCCTTCCCTGATTCCTTGTTTCCTTCCTCTTCAGGGGTTCTATAAACTTTTCCTGATCAGTGGCCAGGGATTAGTGAGATGGTGCACTCTGTCCTTCTGATTTTGTGGTTGACCTACCCTTTTGCTGGTGTTGAGCCTGTTTTTATTGCATTTTTTGGGGTGTGTTTGTGTGTGTGCACGCGCATGTGTGTATTTTCAGGAGGGGGCACGTTATTGCTGCTACTTGCTTGTTAACCTCTTAATCTAGAAATTTCAGGGAAGAAGAGACTTCCGCTAAATTTGCCAAGCTAGACACATAAACAGGGAGTTAGCCATTTTGGTGAGAGGAAATGAAACTTTTCTTGGGTTTATTAGACCACATCCTATGTGGCTTATTATATGTCTGATTTCTAAAAAGCATGTCATCATGGTCAAAGTTTTATTTTTGCTTGTTAGTCATTTGAAACAAATATAGATATTGCTTCATTTCCTGGGTACTGTAGTTTTCAGTACGTGATATGTATGGAAAATTTGAATCTACACAATGAAGGGCACTAGAAGGGAAGTATTTGCTAATTTATAAGTCTCTACATTATAACTTTGGATGAGCAAGCATTCTGCTAACTAAACATTTTCATTTATAGCCTACCCCGATTACATAAAGAAGCAGATGAGACAACCAAAGAAATACCCCTCCAAGACAAAGTGAATATTTTGAAATACTTCCTCTCAGTCGTTTAAAAAATGTGATTTAAAAATCATAGGTGGGATCATATGATACATGCATTTGTTTTCTGTTTATTTTACATCTCTCTATACTAGAAACGCTTTCCTATGTATGCCACAAAAACTCTTTGTGAAAGTACTAATGGTTATCTCTCCTGTCCCTTAATATGCTCAGCTGTTGACCCAATGAACACAGACTGTTTCCAAAGTTCTGCTGTTGGCCGGGCACTGTGGCTCATGCCTCAAATCTCAACACTTTGGGAGGCCGGGGCAGTGGGTCACTTGAGGCCAGGAGTTTGAGACCAGCCTGGCCAACATGGCAAAACGCTGTCTCTACTAAAAAATACAAAAATTAGTTGGGCACGTGGTCCCAGCTACTCAGGAGGCTGAGGCAGGAGAATCGCTTGAACCTGGGAGGCGGAGGTTGCAGTGAGCCAAGATTGCACCACTGCACTCCAGCCTGGGCGACAGTGCGAGACTCTATCTCAAAAAAACAAACAAACAAAACCAAAAAACGAAGGTCCACTATTAATAGTGCAATTGCATCTCCTGTGGCAGAGGGTGTAAGTTGCAAATAGTGAAGAGAGAGTGATTCTGGAACATTCTGTAATGCCCCCTTGATATATGTGACCCCTCATTGCCTTGCATGTATAGCCCCGGATCGTTCTGTGCAAGTGGGCCAGCAAATTCAACTCCTCGTCACCCCCTCTCTACCCCAGTTCATGCTGACTGGGTAGGATGGCAGGTGGGACTACCAGATTATTTTAATTTTTTCCTTCCCCACATTCTCTATCTGCCAATATTTTTTTGTTGAAGTCTTTTAGGGTAAATGAGCGGACAAATTTTCTCTGCTGATCAACCACTGAGGACACTGCCGTTCCTCCCTGGGAATTTTTAATGCCTCAGTGAGGTCGTATTCCCAGTGCAGAGGGAACATGACATAGTCCCACTCTACTTATCAGATGCAGAGCTTGCCACCAGGAAAACAGACACAGAGAAGCCAGGATCATTTCTGGCCCCATTCCCCTCATTGTTCACCATTCCTTGGGCTGCAAAGAGATGTCATTGTAAATGCTATCCTTTTCATTTTGTATACTAAGCAGGAAGCCCAGGAACTCTCCTCAAGGTCTTCCAAGGAGCTCATCCATGCAGAAGATAGGAGTGTTCCTGCACCCTGCATCCTAGCTTCAGTGAGCCCACTTGACACCCTCCAGGGCACCGCAAGCCGTGCCCATGTCTCTCCACATCAGTGGCTACCTCCCTTTTCCCCTTTCGTCGTGAGCCACGTATTTTCTTTGTGTCTTGTGTGACAAAGGTCATTCGTAGAGAAGATTTGGGCCTTTGGTGTGTGACATGGCATCCCCACAGTTGATTGTTTTGGCTCCTCCCCTTTTGTAATGCTGTGAGGTGACAGGTCACTGTTTAATGGGCTAGTCTGCGTCAAGGGAGAGTAAAATTAGCCTTAAGACTTTGTATTCCATATAGGGTCTCCCATAGGAGAATATGCAGTTAGCACTTAGGGAGAGGGGCAGATGCTGCAGGGGTGGTTTTGACATTATCTGCCTATCATAAGTCAGCATTTCTGTTGATATACCTCTTTCTCAGATATCAGTCCCTTTTCTGATGTCACCAAGGTAGACGTTTGGAATTTGGAAACGGAGGGGAACCATATTTCAGCCCAGACTCTGGAACTTAATTTACTCATTTTTATAAGGGCAGTGATTATTAGGCAAGCAAAATAGCAGATCTGAGTTCTCATTCTTCGTTATAAGGTCTGTCCTATGGACCTTATTGGAAAGGTATTTATTGCATCAGCTGCTGCTGGTTTTGCCAGGAGCGCCATCATCTTTCACCTTTTACTTCACACCCATCCGTGTTCTCTGTCACATCTCTGAAAGGCCGTTTCAAACCGGTTTGCATTAAGAAAAATCAGTTATTTTTTTTTTTTTTTTTTTTTTAGTTTGGTGGAAGCGCCATAGAAGGCCAGATTTGCTTTTCCTGGTCAATGTCTGGCTTCTTCTACGGAGGCCAAAAATGAAAGAGGAGCAGCCACACCCTTTTAGATTCTGGCCATGTCACAGCGCACTCACAGCCAGCTTCAGAGGCCAGGGCAGCAGGGAGAAAGGCTCTTGGCTGGGAGGATCTAAATTAGAGGCCTGTTTGTACTCAGAGTGAAAGTTTCTGTTTTGGAAAAGCCAGTTCTCTCCAGAGGAGAGGGTGGGGATGGGAAAGCAATGAAGACACCAGAGAAAGAATAAATAAGAGGGAGAAGTGAGGGGGCATGTAGTGACTGCAGGACATGGAACCCCCCTGCTCGGCTTCTGCTCCAACCCTACCGGTCAGTGGGTCAGACAAGCTTAGCCTGAGCCCCGCATCACCATCCCTGTCCTGGTGGTAGCCTCTTGCTGTTTGGAAAAACAGAGTTGGGGGAGATGACAGTAGCTTGACTGTGATCTACACACAGGACAGGTTGGGAGGGGTCCCGCACACTCTCACTTAGTGCTCATCCCAACTCCTGCCTGCTGGGTTTGTGGCAGCATTTGTGGTAAGCCTTGTGGTTCGCCAGGGACCAGGGTGACAGGTGAGAAATCCACTTGTTCGTGAGAAATGAGCTCCACTAGAAAGTAGGAGCAACTTATAACGAACCAGGGGGAAGTCCAGTGTGTAGGCTGTCACAACTCTCTCTTGGGACAAATTTCTTTTCTCTTGCCAGTTGTAGAAGAACAGTGCGGTGGCTCACGCCTGTATTCCCAGCACTTTGGGACGCGAAGGTGGGTGGATCACCTACCTGAGGTCAGGAGTTTGAGACCAGCCTGGCCAACATGGTGAAACCCCATCTCTACTAAAAATACAAAAACTAGCCAGGCGTGGTGGCAGGCGCCTGTAATCCCAGCTCCTCGGGAGGCCGAGACAGGAGAATCACCTGAACCCGGGAGGTGGAAGTTGCAGTGAGCCAAGATTGCACCACTGCACTCCAGCCAGGGTGACAGAGTGAGACTCTGTCTCAAAACAAAACAAAACAAAACAAAAACAAAAACAAAAAAAACATGAGAAAGATATATGGAGGTGAGAGGGAAAGGTGTACCCTGGAGGGATTGCTTATGGCATCTTTTACTGGCTTCAGAGGCACATGTCATGGCCTGATGCAGTAGCTCACGCCTATAATGCTAGCACTTTGGGAGGCTGAGGCGGGCAGATCACCTGAGATCAGGAGTCAGAGACCAGCCTGGCCAAAGTGGTGAAACCCTGTCTTTGCTAAAAAACACAAAAATTAGCCAGGTGTGATAGTGTGCCTGTAATTCCAGCTACTCGGGAGGCTGAGGCAGGAGAATCACTTGAACCTGGAAGATGGAGGTTGCAGTGAGCCAAGATAATGCCACTGCACTCCAGCCGGGGTGACAGAGTGAGACTGTGTCTCAAAAAAAAAAAAAAAAAGAAGAAGAAACACATGTCATACATACCTGAAGGGAAGATAGGTCCTTTCCCTGCCCTTCTTCCCCATTTCCTCGGTAGGGGTAGCAGTGTCTGGCACAGGCTTCTGACCCTCATGATGTAGTGATATGTTGGGGATGTTTATTTCTTCTTAGACCTTTCCTGCTTGGGACAACAAAATCTACAAGATCCAGGTCTCTGTTGGGGCTTTCTGCACTGGGGTCTTCCCTGGTCAGGTCACTTGCAACTGTTTTTCAAATCTGCATTCACTGGCATGCAATTCTGTGCCCCTGATTCAAGGTATGAGGGTCGAATGTGAGACGTGGGGTTTTTATTAAAAAATTGTATTTTAGGCCGGGCTCGGTGGCTCATGTCTGTAATCCCAGCACTTTGGGAGGCCGAGGCGGATGGATCACAAGGTCAGGAGTTCGAGGCCAGCCTGGCCAATATGGTGAAACCCCGTCTCTACTGAAAATACAAAAATTATGGAGTGGTGGCATGCACCTGTAGTCCCAGCTAGTCAAGAGACTGAGGCAGGAGAATCGCTTCAACCCAGGAAGCAGTGGTTGCAGTGAGCCAAGATCATACCACTGCACTCCAGCCTGGGCGACAAAGTGAGACTCTGTCTCAAAACAAAACAAAACATAAAAAAAAAAAAAAGTATTTTAAAGTATATTGTGATCATTGACTTTTTCTTTTGGTCTCCAGTTCTATGAATTGTAATATAAATTCGTATTATTGTCACCACATAGGACCCAGAACGGCTCCATCACCATGTACATGTCCTGTTGCTGCCTTTGTATAGTCACTGGAGATGTGGGTTTTATTTTTATTATTTTCTCCATTTGATAGACAGTACTGACTTGATTCACTTCATCCATTCCAGGGCTAATGTTTCACTGTTGATTGTCAGGGGCTCTGCTCTCCTGTTTCTCCAGCCCTTTCCAGTGAAAGAGATGTAACTACAGTGCCATGGTTGTCAGCTTGTTAGTTATTGGCAAGTCTTGGTTGGATTGTCTATTCTTCATTGTGGGCTGTCCTTGCCCATACACCTAGCACACTCTGGGCCCCTTAGTGGATTTATGAGAATTCAAGCTAATTCCAGCAGTGGCCAAAGAAAAAATAGTGAGGGAAATATGTTATTGCTAACTATGTAGTCCTCAGAGTGAAAATGACTTTGGGAGTATTCTGCTTTGAATTATTTATTTTACTGTTTCTCAGGTGTCAGGACAGATTTTCAAGATTTGGGCATAATGTTTAAAATGAAAGTGGTATGTCTGTAGATTTTATTGACCCAACTTGGTCCTCCCAAGCTGTCCTCACCAGCCCCACTACTTAGATGAAACCAGGAATGGCATGAGGAGAGCACCCAAGCCGCCTGCACCAGTCCTCATTGCATCCCCACCCAGGCTCTGGAACGAGCTGCTACATGCACAGGAAGACCAGAGCTGTCGTCTTCCTGGCTGTTGTTCAGAGCTAATGCTTTCTTAGGGAAAAGTGCAATGTAGGGCTATGTATGTGGTGGAGATCTGCTGTGTGTGCTTGTCCTCCCCCTGGGAAATGAGAGGTGACCTCCGAGGTCCCAGCTCAGAGTGTCACACTCGAGTGAACAGTAGATGATGCCTCTGCCGTGCGTTTTGCTGGGGAAGGTAATAGCCATCGCACACATGTAAATTCTTGTGTAATCCAATTCCTGTCTTTGTAATTACTTGGAGACTTGCCATCGCAGCCAATTGAGAGGTGGGAGCAGTGACCCTGGGCAGAAAGCAGAAATTGGAGGGGAGGGGAGAGGTGGGGAGGTGGCATCCAGAACACAGTTGTAGCTCTCCTGGCTTTACAGCATCTAAAATCACTTCAGGATCAGGAAAAAGCAAAAACATTATAACTGCCCTCCACGCAAGTACCCCAGCTTTTCTGTCCCAAGTGCCCGCTCCCTCTGTCTCTCTTTTAGCAGGCTGGAGGAATTCTCAGCGCGGGGTAGAGTCAGATCATCCGTGACTTAGCTGAGAGGAAGGACTTTTCCTGATAAGAAACTCCCATTGTCTGGCAACAGGTTTCTGTAGAGGAATGTCTTCCAGGTGGGAGAAGAATGGTTTTCATTTTTAGCAACCACACACTCTAAACAAAGCATCCCAAGCGCGGGTACCTAGCAAAAGAAGAACAAAGGAGCCAGGAAACAAGTTGCTTTTCAGCATCCTCATGGAAATGATGGGGTATTTTAGAAAGTGGATGGTGGCATTCTTTCCACAAGTATAGCAAGTGTCACTGTGGGGTCTTCATTCTCTCGAATATGCCTCTAGAAAGCAGAAGGCAGAATGATCAGCTGTGCTCTGAATGTGTTTGCCATTTGTCTGATTGACGTCGGAGATGTGATGTCACTTCTGCAAACACCCACATGAGAAGGTTTTTTTTTGTTTTTTTTTTCTTATTTGGGTGACAGATTGCATGTTAGAGCACTAAAAGATGAAAGGACTAAATATTTGCTTTAGAAAAACACAGTGGAAGATTCTCTCATCCTCCCCACTGAACACTGATGGGCTTAGAATTCCATTAACCGAAATGACTGTCTGCAGTTAAACTTATTGCGACCCTCTGGGCATGATTAACAAGTCAGGTGGAAAGGGAAGGTGGAGGAATATACGGATTCTTTTTTCATGTTGTGTGGAATAGGGCACTTTAGTTGAAATTGAGGTTCAAGTTAGCCAAAAGAAATTCCATCTTTCGGCCAGGCATGGTGGCTCACATCTGTAATCCCAGCATTTTGGGAGGCTGAGGCGGGTGGATCACCTGAGGTCGGGAGTTTGAGACCAGCCTGACCAACATGGAGAAACCTTTTCTCTACTAAAAGTACAAAATTAGCCGGGTGTGGTGGCGCATGCCTATAATCCCAGCTACTCGGGAGGCTGAGGCAGGAGAATCGCTTGAACTAGGGAGGAGTAGGTTGTGGTGAGCTGAGATCGCGCCATTGCACTCCGGCCTGAGTGACGAGTGAAACTCCATCTCCAGAAAAAAAAAAAAGAAAAATCCATCCTTCTTCAATGTGTATCTTATCCTTCTCAGTGTTTAATAGGACGTTATACTCAATGAATTGGTTTCCTCCCTATAAAAAGGAGCAATTTGTTATTCCCTCTTTCAGATTTAATGATAAAGTCATAATTCTTGCAAGCCTTTTGAGGAGGATGTATCTTATCGCATCAGAGAGCTGGGCACAGTGGTTCACGCCTATATCGTCAGTGCTTTGGGAGGCCAAGGATCACTTGGGGGCAGGATTTTGAGACCAGCTCAGGCAACATAGCAAGACCCCATCTCTAAAAACAATTAAAAAGTTAGCCAGGCATGGTGGTGCCTACCTGTAGTCCCAGCTACTTGGGAGGTTGAGGCAAGAGAATTTCTTGAGCCCAGGAGTTCGAGACTGCAGTGAGCTCTAATTGAGCCACTGCACTCCAGCTTGGGCGACAGAACAAAACCTTGCCTCTTACAAAAAAGAAGAAAGGGGTTGGGTGTGGTGACTCACGCCTATAATCCTAGCACTTTGGGAGGCCACGGTGGGTGGATTGCCTGAGCTAAGGAGTTTGAGACCAGCTTGGGCAACATGGTGAAACCCCATCTCTACTAAAATACAAAAAAAATTAGCTGGGCATGGTGGCGTATGCCTGTAGTCCCAGCTACTTTGGAGGCAGGAGGCGGAGGTTGCAGTGAGCCAAGATCGCGCCACTGCACTCCAGCCTGGGTGACAGAGCATGACTCTGTCTAAAAAAAAAAAGAAGTGAGAAAGAATGTGGTTCTGGTACTTGGTGTCTAGGATATCTGTTTAATGGGATGGTTAGGAGTGTGTGCTCCATACTCCGAGCTCAAACCTTGGCTTTGCCTCTGACCAGCTGAGTGACCATGTGCAACTCAATGTTTATACCTAAGTTTTTGTATCTGTAAAACCAGGAAATTATTATGCCTATCTTCACTTATCAGGAGATTTGAATGAATTACAGTATATAAGGCAAGTGACATACATGGAAACTGGCAAACATCTGTATTTTTATTTTTATTTTTTGAGACAGAGTCTCACTCTGTCACCCAGGCTGGAGTGCATTGGCACGATCTCGGCTCACTGCAACCTCCACCTCCTGGGTTCAAGCGATTCTCCTGCCTCAGGCTCCCGAGTAGCCGGGATTACAGGTGCCCACCATCACGCCCGGCTAATTTTTTGTATTTTTAGTAGAGACGGGGTTTCGCCATGTTGGCCAGGATGGTCTTGAACTCCTGACCTCAGGTGATCCATCTTCCTCGGCCTCTCTAAGTGCTGGGATTACAGGCATGAGCACCTGGCCATATCTGTATTTTTTAATTCACTTCTTTGATTTGGGAGGAAGGAAACTTGAACCCTCTTCTTAGTAGCAGTGGAGTATGCTTTAATGTTAATACTACACACCATGTGTTAAAAATCCACTGTCCTTCTAGCACTGGATTAAACTTTTCATAAGTATTATTGTTTCAGCCTTACAGCTACCACTGGAGAGAAAAACCAATATTACTTAAAATTTGTTTAAATAAGCTAGTCGCTAACATGTACTGAGCACTTACTGTATACCAGGCTCTGCCTTAAGTGGTTTTCATATATTAACTCATTTAATCCTCTGGATTTGTAGGAACCATTTTTTTTTCCCTCATTTTATAGAGAGGAAAACTGGTGTAGACTTTTTTTTCTTTTTAATAATTTGTCCTTGGTTCCACCGAGTGTGATTGTTAGGACTGGGATTTGAAGCCTGGGTCTTCAAATGTTGTTCAAACCAGGCTGCCCACCTCCCCATCAATGACAACCTTCTGTCCTGTAATGTGGAAGTGGGCCCAGCTGTATGAGAAGCTCAGAGTACACAGATGCTGTCCAGATATGCTGGCTTATGATCCTTGTGGAGAAAAAAATCTTTATTACCGGAAGTTGTGGCTTCTGAGCCTCTCTGCAATTGGCAACATAGATTTTTGTTTTGTTTTGTTTTGTTTTGTTTTGTGTGTGTGGTTTTGTTTTTTAAATAATTAGAAACAGTTCTACAATTGTTACCACCCACAGTAAAAAATTGCTTGGATCCCGGGAAGTAAGAAATAAAAAAAAAATTAGGCTTTGGTAGAATGATTAACAGGGAGCTTTAAAGGGGCAAGTCCGCTTTGGAGGGTGAGCTTTGGATGGGCAGATGCTGGGACCCTCGTGTTTTTCAAGTCCCCCATTTGCCTGCATTGAGAATCAGATGTTAATGGTGGTTGCCAGTGATAGGAGGGGTTGCAATGCATGAGATGGTTCTGGGAGGAAACCCACATTTTTTCGTACTTATTAATGGTATGTCTTTTGTGCGAGTGGGTGTGAGTACTGAGAGCATCAAGTGTATATTTGCACAGTGTGTGGTCCTCGCTGCTGTATTCCACTCCCCATGATGGTGGGCTACACTAGGAGGAGAAGCAAGTCTTAGCACAACTTGACAGTTTCTGTTGTACGGACGGAGTCATTGAGGCAGGAGCAAGCCAGGCCTCTTTCCAGGTCAAGGGAGCTGGCTCAGTGTAGCTGGGGCTCTTGGTTTCTTAGGACTGTGCTCTGATTATCAAAGCTATGCCCCCACTTGTGTGGGAATAAAATCAGTGCCTTTGCATATATGTTGTTCCTCTCACTCCCAGCCCTGTCCTGAGAATTAGGATGGGCCAGGGTCTGAGTTCAATGCCTTTGGTCCAGTCAGATGTGCTGTTCATTGACGATCCTTCCCCCATAGTTTCAAGACTGTAAGTGGTCACATGGGCAAAGATGATTTCCTAATCCTCGTGGGAGCTTGAAGGATTTGCCTTTGTTAAAGGAGGAACATCATGCTGGAGGGGTGTCTGTCTATGTGTCCCACTTAAACCACACTGCTTTTGACTTCTCCTCTGTGATGATTCCCAGGCAGCCTCCTCTTGCCATCCTGACTTGTTTAAATTTATGGGTTGTTGGCAAGCAATTTTTTGATGCTATTCTTCTCATAGCCAGAGGCCAAGATCCCTTGTGGAGCAGTGCCTGAATTTAATAGATGTCATCTGGACACCAGGGAGGGGCATTGAGAAGCACTGGGGGAAAAGTCTTAGAAGTGAGATTTTACCCCTAACGCCATCTCCCAGCCTCTTATTTATCCTTTTCAGGGCAATGCAGCCTGTGATTTTTTTGGTGGTACCATAGTGTCGTATACCATACTCTACAATTCTAGGACAAAGGACACAGTGTCCTAATGGTCTTGCAGATGGCCTAAAATACATATGGTAAGTCACTTATTTAATTTGATCTCAAATATCTCAGCATTACTGAGCTCTACACCTGGATGTTTATAAAGCCTGAAGATCTGTTCCCACTGCTGTAACATCAGGTGACACTCAACACAGTTCTACTCTTCTGGCTGTCTGGGGGCTTGGGTCCCAGGCTAGGGTCTAAGGCAGACAAGACAGTACCACCCCATTAGCTTGGTTGGTACATGAGGATTAAACAGTTCCTCGAAGTCATGGGGTGAAGGAGAGCACAGTTAAGTCGGCCTCCGCTTATTCAAACATCAGATTGCTGACTGATAACCTCCCTCCCTGCAATGTTGGCAGGAAGCAGAAAAGAAGGGGAAGATTGTGAAAATAATTGTTGCAAAGGCCATTAACTTGGCTTTGTGGGACAGACATGTAGGTCTCTCTTTACTGCTTCTGAACACAAATTACGGGAAAGCCTGCACAATAGGTCTCGTTAACTTCCAGAGTGACATGACAGGGACTCCAGTTTTTGGGACAGCTTGAGTCCATTTAGTAAAATGTTATTGAGGACTTCTGTGCCAGGCGGGGTTCTGGTGTTGGGGACAAGGGTGTGAGCGAGAGGACTGAGGTGTTGCCTTTAGGAAGTGTACTGTCTAGCCAGGAGTAACAACTTGAGTCGAAGTCGGCTCCCATTGGGCCTCCTAGGAAGTCCCAGTTTGCTCCGAGGCCTGCTCCTCTCTGGGAAGAAATCACCTCGAGAGCTTCTGGGATTTGGAACTCCCTGCATGGTTGGATCCCCTCCATCTTCATGTGAATCGTTTTGGTAATGAAGCTGCCCAGGAAAGCCATAGCACAGGGACATTCAGTGGGTAGGTCCACCTTCGAAGTTTTGGGAGTTACCATGGCTGTTGTTCTGACTGCAGTCTAGATGCTCCCAGGTCCATTTCTCTCCTTTTTCACTGCTCACTTCTGCCTGGTGACCAGGGAGGTGACCCCGCGCTTCACCCGCCTAGTGGGGTTTCCCACCACACTTCCAATTCTTGCTCATTCAACATCAAGTCTTTGCTCTGCCGTTCTTCGAATCACGAAGATCCTGTCTGCCAAAAGCATCCTGTCCAGGTTCCAGGCAGACAAGAGTCTGAGCATTCCGGGGTCTTACAGTTTAGAAAGAGGAGAGAGTAAAATAATCTTAAAAGCACCATAAGCTGGGGCTATTTGGAATAGAGCAAGCAGCCCTTGGGGCTCTGGCAATTGATGTTTGTAATTAGTATCCTGATTTATTAAGAAGAGTTTGTTGTCTCCAGGATTAAAACAAAACAAAACAAAAAAATAGATTCTCTAGGGAGATTAATTGGGACTGTCCTGTGGGTAAGGAGATAGTAAGAAGATAGCAGTAAGTGGAATGTTACCTAACAGGTAAGGTGCAAATGGGCTCTGAGGTATTCCCTTGAAACCTGGGCTTCTGATACAAGAAAAGTAAAATAACTTAGGTCAGGGAAATGGACCTGAGTGCACTGAGAATATTAATGCAAACGGACCCCAACCAGAATAATGCGGTCACTGTGGCTGGGGTGGGTGAGTTTGTAGAATCTGTTACAGAATCTTGGAATTGTGAGAGCGGACTGATCCCGACCACTCTTCAAATCCTCTCTTGAAGAGTGAGGAAGCAGAGGCTCAGAGAAAGAAGACTGCTGTAACGTCAAGCAATCGTGTGTAGCCAGATAGTGGGAGAATCAAGACTAGAATCCAGATCTCCTGGTTTTTTTCTTTCCCTTCTGCCACCTCTGATTCAAGGGAGAGTTTAATTTTGTGAACCATTCCTGTTAAGTGCCATTAATTTCAAGCTCTTTCTGGATTAGTGTGTGAAATTCAGTGTGTTCAGTATGAATTCACTTATTTTCCACTTGAAATCCTGATTTTTGTCGGATGCCCCGGGTGTTGATGTGATGATCAGGAGGCTGGTGATGGTGATGAGGCTGGATTAATATAATCATCTCTGCTAAAGGTTAACTAGAAAGCAGTGAGCTGGAATTGATACATAAAAAACATTGGAAACTTTTCAAGCTGTGAATGTGCTTTAGGGATACATAGACAGTCAGATGTTACCATTTATGTGTATATTTTGAATGATGAATGAATAACTAACTAGTCTTTCCCAGAGGACTGGTATTTGGGAATCTTTTTATAAAGTGTTGCTTTCTGGGCTTTTGTTAAAAACTCAAACATAGAAATGTATGAAAATGATCCTTTGAAAACAAGTTTGGCACCAACACTGTGAGAAAACTTGAAAAGTATATAGGTTGTGGATCACCAGTTCTCGAACTCAGAACCACCCTGACTGAGTTGACCATGATCAGAATGGATGCAAGAGTTCACTGGTTTTATAATTTTTGCGAAGAGCTGTCTTCTGCCCTTAGCACTCCCATGTCCTGTAACTGGGAAAGAAGCCGGTGCCCTGGGTTGAGTTCAGCAAGTTTGTTTTGACTTGCAGCCCATGATGGGAGTGAAGCTCTCATTATGTAATGTTAAACTGGGCCTGGAATGTCAGCAGAGCTTGGCCTGCCAAAGCTTGAAGGGTTGGTTGGGAATGGGCTATGTTTAGTATGACTAATCCAGCTCGGCTGGGTACTGGGTTGGGTGGGTGGCTCTCTGAGGAGGAAGGTATGACTTGTGCTATTTCAAATCTTAGCGCTTTGTATAAACTCTGTAGTCCCTCCCCTTACCCCCCTCCCCTCCCACAAAAGAAATTGAGCCTTACTGACCAACCAGTACAGTCAGGAGCTGTTGACTGATACCCAACCCTGATGTACAAATTTGTGGTCAAGACATCAAGGTATGGCTGGGTGCGGTGGCTCACGCCTGTAATCCCAGCACTTTGGGAGGCCGAGGCAAGTGGATCACAAGGTCAGGAGATCGAGACCATCCTGGCTAACACGGTGAAACCCCGTCTCTACTAAAAATACAAAAAATTAGCCGGGCGTGGTGGCGGGCACCTGTAGTCCTAGCTACTTGGGAGGCTGAGGCAGGAGAATGGCATGAACTCAGGAGGCGGAGCTTGCAGTGAGCCAAACCTGCGGTAAGCCAAGATCGTACCACTGCACTCCAGCCTGGGTGACACAGCGAGACTCCATCTCAAAAAAAAAAAAAAAAAAAAAAAGACATCAAGGTACATCACTTGCAATTAGGGAAATAATGTTTTTGGGTCCTGTGAAATAATAGCAGGCTATACTGCTCAAGTGTTGCTGGCAGGGGGGCACTTAGTAATTAAAGCAATTGTACAAAGTAAACATTAGGTTCCTTAATAAAAATAGCAGTGAACCCTAGTAAAAACTGAATGTAAAGAAAGAGGTGGGCTATTTTCCCAATAAAGGTTCCACAGTATAATTTAGAATCTGTCTGCTGACCTTCTTGGTCTTCATTTGAGAGCCTCCAGCCCCCTGTGCCCCCATACTTCCCCACAAGCTTCCTCTTGGCTCTTCTTAGGGGACAAAAGAATCCCGTTTTTATGCAAATATTTTTAGCTGGAGGTAGAATAATCAGGAACCACGTTTTCACAGTGATCCTTAAACACAATGTGGACCCTCACCCCACCAGGCAAAGGTTGCGTTTTGGTGGGGATGGCAGAGCCCCCAGCCTCTGCTCTGCCTGAGCTGAAGTGGGGAATCACTTTTGTCCCTTCCCCGATGAATGGATGTAAAGTGTTCACTGAACCTGGAAACACCTCCTTTTGTGTCCAGTGCTCTCCTAACACAGGCCGTTAAACTTGGGGCAATCGCTCATGGTGGGGGATTGAATGGGGCCATTGTGGGGGGGAGGGGTGCATACTGAAGCCATTGTGGGCATAGAGATGCCATTGTTTTCTCAGTATTAAAAAAAGGAGTAGGACTCTAGGGACCTCCAGGCATCAGTGTGGCCGACCACTGCACTGACTGCTTTTCTAGGTTTGCATTATCCCGGAGGAACCCCGTAACCCGAGAGGTTGGACAAGGTCAGCCTAGGCTGGCAGCACCGCGGAGCGCCCCCTACAGTATGGACGTGGTATTTCCTTTCCAGCCTCTGCAGGGCCAGGGTGCTCCGTTTCTTCCCAGGACTGCCTGCCCTGGTCCTGGCCGTCATTTCTGCAGGAAGGTTGCTGTTTTCCTCCAGACATCAGAGTTAAAAACATTTGTTCAAAAATCACTTCTTCCACTTTAGGAATAACATATTCTCCCGTTCCCTGCTGGTGACTTTTTCATTTAATTTTCGTTTTGCCATATGGTCTTTCAGAGGCACTCTGATCTTAATTATAGCATTCAGTCTTTGTTTATTTAAAAATCAGAAGGCAGATAGGCTATTGAGGGTTTATCTGTACTAATTGTACCACCATACCTGCCAACTGTCCCCTTAACCACTACAATCCCTGCCGACAGTGTGTATACACAAACACACGCGCGTGCACACATGCGCCACATAATGTAATGTGTTGATCAGAAAGGAGCATATTTTCTAGCTTTAGAATTGCGGCACTGGCATTTTCCATCAGGAACCTCTGCCATGTGGTGTTAACTTGAAGGGGATTTAGCCATGGGATTGGGAAGAGCAGGGAGTTAGGGTCAGAATACCTGAGCTCAAATCCTGACTCTGCCACTTACAGTGTTATCTTGAGGAAACTATTTTATTCCTGGAGTCTCAGTTTTACCATCTATAAAATAGGGATAGTGCCATCAATGTCCCAGTAAGGGTGTGGGATTTTTTTTTAAATTTTTATTTCTTTATTTTTTTGAGATAGGCTCTGGCTCTATCGCCCAGGCTGGAGTGCAGTGGCACGATCAAGGCTCACAGCAACCGCCCCTCCGGGGTTCAAGCGATTCTTTTGCTTCAGCCTCCCAAGTAGCTGGGATTACAGGCGCCTGCCACCGTGCCCAGCTAATTGTTGTATTTTTAGTAGAAACGGGGTTTCTCCATGTTGGCCCGGCTGGTCTTGAACTCCTGACCTCAGGTGAACCACCTGTCCCGGCCTCCCAAAGTGCTGGGATTACAGGCATGAGAGCCCCCACGCTGGCTGGGTGTGGGATTTAAGTGAGATATTATGAAAGGCTGGCAGATGTGTTAAGCATCCTGGCATCTGGTGTTCAAGGGTTGGAAAGTGAAGCCCCATACAGCTTTTATAAGCAAGAGGCTTAGATGCAATGGCCTCAATTGTTTTTTGAAACATAATGTTCATATAGTTCATTTTACTATTTTACCTGCCTCTTTGATAACTTAAATATTCTAATTAAATCATGGCTTATATCAGAATATATAATATTTTATAGATCTTTTAAAAAGTGACTTGTTTGAAGATTATAACATCATTTCACACAGAAGATAGCTTCGCTATGCTTACACTTTGAAAACACCTGTTGAAGCCACTAAAGAAACATATTTAGAAAATGTTAAAAACGTTAGTTATGGCCGGGCGCGGTGGCTCAAGCCTGTAATCCCAGCACTTTGGGAGGCCGAGACGGGCGGATCACGAGGTCAGGAGATCGAGACCATCCTGGCTAACACGGTGAAACCCCGTATCTACTAAAAAATACAAAAAACTAGCCGGGCGAGGTGGCGGGCGCCTGTAGTCCCAGCTACATGGGAGGCTGAGGCAGGAGAATGGCGTAAGCCCGGGAGGCGGAGCTTGCAGTGAGCTGAGATCCGGCCACTGCACTCCAGCCTGGGCGACAGAGCGAGACTCCGTCTCAAAAAAAAAAAAAAAAAGTCAGTTATATTTTTGGTTTAAACCAAGCATGATAATTCTTGACTTCTTCCTCCGAATTTGCGAAGCTCTTCTGTTAGAGAAGTCATTCTTTTTCTCCCTGATGCCTGAATAAAGATGCATTTTAAAAAATATTATCTTTGTAGATAATAATGAACTTTTAGTTGTTATACTAGGTTCTGATACTTTTTTCATCAGGCCATCACAGTCTGAATAATTGTTAAAAAGTCAATTTTAGAAACTGTATTTAAAGAATTTCCAATTCTAACATTTTCTTTGAAATGTTTGAGATTGTCTACTGGTTATTTTTTTTTTTTTAAGAATTTTTTTCAAGAATTTTTTTCCTACAAGATTTTTCAGAAGCAGTGTTTTCATATGTAAATATCTGCAACAAACAGCACTTAACCAGTGCTTAATTGGTTCTATATATTTATATTTAGGACACAGCAGTAAACATGTAGTATACACATGCCTTTGGTAAAGGAAGCTCTTCTTCTCACAGGCCTGGCTGCCCCCAAAATTATAGTGAAGGACAATGTTGATTCTTATTGCTGGCTTCTGACCCCTTATATCTGTATATTTTGCCTAATTTATAGTTGGAAAAGTAGCTAAAAATGTTAAAAGAGTTCATGCCGGTAGTTTGAGTTGTTGTAGTTTATAAAGCCCTAAAATTAAGTATGGAAGTACAAGAAAGCCTACACTATATATTGGGTCAAAAAGAAGAAATCCAAATTAATATTAATTGGTATTCATGAGCAATCCCTGAGTGCCTGTAATGCTTCTGTCCCAACCATAGACTAATCCGGCCAACTGTATAGGTCAAACAAAATAGCCAACAGCTCTGGGTTTAGATTGGTTTGAAAAAAGGGGATCTGACTGTTAACACCATAATCCCCAAGTCTGTAATGTTCTCTGACCTCCGGTGCAAATAACTATTCATCTTTAGATGATTTGACAGCATAATTTAGCATTTGGCATTCCTTTTTTTTTTTTTTTCCTAAGTGGTGATTAAAAACTTGTGCTTCTTCTCTAGCATATAAATCAAGCTTTTCAGTTATATTTTCCGGGGCACAGAATAATTGAAGTGAATTGAACATTGGGCTGGATGGTCATAGAACTGGTTTCTGTTAGAGGTTAATTGACTTTAAGGAAATTATACCGTCACGATATTCCAGGGGTATATCTGTTAGCTTTTTGACAGTTGTAAATAATTAGCTCCCTCTCTAGATTAATTCCCTGAGGGCAGGACTTTGATTTACTGATATATCTATCTATCCCTAGTGCCTAGAACAGAGCTAGGCATGAAATAGGCACTGAATCAGTATTTGTTGAATCAATGAATGAATCTCCTAGTACACCTAAGGGAAGGATACCAGGAAGAGTCTACTATGTTTATGGAAGCAGCAGCAATAATTCCTCCTCCTCATTTTAATTTGCTAAAATTACTAACCAGCTGGGTGCGGTGGCTCACAGCTGTAATCTCAGCACTTTCAGAGGCCAAAGCAGGAGGATCACTTGAGCCCAGAAGTTTGAGACCAGCCTGGGCAGCATGGCAAGACCTCATTTCTACAGAAAATGCAAAAATTAGCCAGGCGTGGTGGCATGTGCCCATCATCTCAGCTACTCGGGAGGCTGAGGTAGGAGGATCACCTGAGTCCAGGAGGTGGAGGCTGTAATGAGCTGTGATCATGCCACTGCACTGCAGCCTGGGCAACAGAGTGAGACCTTGTCTTAAATAATAAATAAATAAAATTACTAACCAGCTAATCTCAAATCAGTTTTAAATCCTCTGAGCTTGTTTTTCTGTCTGTAAAATGGGGCTGTTTTCATGTGAGATTTAGATTATGAGAAATGGTCACTCTTGAACTTCCTTGAAAAGATGCTAGACAAAAACAAGATGGTTTTGAAAAAAATAACACCACCGTCCAGACTGTACTAAGATGCCTGGTTGCATTTGAAACCAGTTTCACAGTCTGCTTTGGGCAGGTGATTGCGACATGCTTTCCATCTGTGCCTAATGGGAGCACACTCCCAGCTCCACATGGCAGCAGGAACATTGGCAGGGCTCTCCTGGAGAGAGGAGAGAGCCAATAGGCGTTGCTATGGTGGAGGCATGACATAATTCAATTGTACTTTATTATTCACTGGATGTGCCCATTGTATGTTAGCCTCTGGGTATGTTTACAAGGAGCTTAGGAAAGAGGTAGAGGCTGTGTTGTCTGTAGAGGATGTGCTGTCAGCAGAAGGGGCCAGGCATGTTCACACACACATATGCACACATGCGCGCATACGTACACTTTTCTTCCCTGGCATACAGCACCAGTCTTGGGGCAGGGGTGAAATCACCACCAGGCTAGTGACTGGCAAGGCTCAGAAGGACTTGCTCTCCTAAAATCTCCTCCCCTGGCCTCATAATTCCCTGTAGCAGCTTGGGGCTTGGGTGTGTGCACACCTAATTTCTCTAAGAACACATATGTGTTGTAAAGGGCACAGCAATTTCCCTTGCTTACTTAATAGTGTTTAAATCAACTTACTGGATTTGGGTGCCTTTCCTTGCCAACATTCCTAAACTTCATGTGAACAGCAAAAGTTCAGAGTCCACCAAAACATCATTTATTTGTTAATGAAAACCAAGCAATTTCAGAATGGGATCGTATTGTCCTGTACTGTCACCTTCCCTCTGATGTTATGGAGGAATATGTTGTCTTTCTCCAGAGGCAAGCAATATTGTGTTTTAAGCTTATGAGGCAATCATGGGAGGCGAGTTTGGCCGGTGTCTGTGTATTCAGCTCCTCCTCCTTTTAAAAGGAATAAAACAAAAGGTAGAAGACTTTTCTCTGATTATGCTTTTCTGGTGGGTTTCTGTTTGTCATTGCGGTTTATAAAATGGCTTCTTCTCTTCTGCTTCCAATTCATTTGTTAATGTTAACTCTTGGTTGTAGCAGAGAGTCACCGTTATCTGAAAAGCAAATTCCCTTATTTTTGTCATATTGATGTAGTAGCAGTAGTTAATTAGGGACCCCATGAGTGACAGGAATCTTTGGGTTCTGTAACCGAAACCCCGCCCCAAACACGGGCCATCCAGGTCTGCCTTATCAAGTCGGTGAAATCCTGACAGCTTGCAGTTTCAGCCTCCCTCCCTGTACTTCAGTGCAGGAGCGGTCCAGTAATAGTCCCGATCGCCAGTAAGGGCACAAACACCCGTAAGCACGTGAATTGGAAATATTGTCATTTTCACTACATCAACAACTTGTAACTTACCAAAGCAGCTTGATGTCCTTACTTAATTCTTTCCCCCCACCTCCCCACCAGTGCTTGATTAACTAACTGGTCAGTGGCTATGAAGACATGAATCACAGGGCATAGGACATCCTCACTGCCCAGGAGAGCTGCCTGGGCTGGACACACTGGCCAGGTTGATGATTTCTCTTGAAAGGGGTCTTCTGTGTTGCTGGCACCTTCACCTAGAAGGAGACATGAGGCATTTCTTAGAGCAGCGTCACCCCCTTTAGAATTTGTGACCCTCTGTCCTTGTTAGTCTTGAAGGCTCCCAGTTCTCCAAGCCCCAAAGAACTGTGTGGTTTCTCTTATTTCTCCAGCATTTAAAGAAATTAAATTAGTTTTCCTGTACTCCTCACCATCTAATTTGTTTCCCATTAGAGATAAATAATGACATTTGGGGCATCATAAACGCAAGGATTTCTATGTTAGTTTTCCAAGGACCTTTTTTTAAGAGAAAGAGGGGAATCAAAATATTTGGGTCAGATGTTTTAAGATGTTAAATATAAAAATCAGCCTTTTAAGAATCAAATGCAAAGCCAGTCACTTAGCCTCAAATTTCCCACTGTGATTCTACTTTTCAGAACCCAGGATGACCATCGTGATGGGTTTAGTTGGACTATCAGTTGTTACAGGTCAAATCATAGTCTCATGATTGTTAAAATCTTAATAAGGCCCCCTCTAATCCTGTGAGTTTTCAGAAGGAAATCCCTGTGAACAATCCTGGAATTACTTTGCCTGGTAACATCTTATTTACTGACAATATCCCCAGCTGAGCTCTCTTGGTTAATATGTTTGCTCTGGCACTGTAGTTCCTTTTTAATCAGAAATGCTTATCAGTAGGTTGCATGGTTGGGGAAAATGGCATTGATTTTGTAGCATTTTCCCAAGGAATATTGGGTGAATGTTTCTTTAATACTAACTATATAATGGTCTTTGTCTTAAGAACTTACTAGTATTGAGATTTCTGTGTTGGAATTTTCTTTATTGATACCGTTTTATAGGTTCTGAGGGTCCAGTTGATATTTTTTTGCATCTCGATCAGAAGCTCTGACTTTTTGGTCCTTAACAGAGAATACATCCCTTGATAACTTGGAGGCGCCCTTAGTGGAGGCAATGGTGTGTGGGCTTAAGGAGAAGTCAGGGCATTAGCAGGTCTGTGTTTTCCTCTAGCGTGGAGTTTTGTCATTTCTAATGATGACAATCCATCAGTCCACATGGTTCAAAATGAAGATAAATTGAATTAATATATGTGAGTTAAGTGACTCATTGATATAATTATACTATGAGGATTTCTTTAGTGTAACCTAACACATTTAGTAGTGTTAATTGTAACGGCTTTGCATGGGAGCACTTAATTTCCTAAGCAAACAGAATAATTTATTAATTCTTAAAAAGCAATTTCAAGACCCAGACTGAGAGAGAAAGAGTATGTGTTTTACTGTAGTCTCAGTTTGCTTTGGCTTATCAGATTGAACATTGGTAAGAATTTTTTTCCAGATTCCAACTTGTTATTGCTACATTTCCTTGTGTGCCCAATTCAGTAGTGTATTGAAATGAAAGTAGGAAATAGGTACCGTCCAGTAAATCTTAATTAAGTTATTGAAAATTGAAGAGCACTGCATAATAAAGCAGTTCTAATTGCAGTTAAAACTGTATTGGCAGCAGATATGCCTGAACGAGGATGATAAAACAGCTGAGGAAGAGCGTTGGATGGCAGAATCGAAAAAGGGTAATACACAGATTAAATGCAAAACTCAACTCAAATGTTTTGTGAAATGTAGGCATGCTGTATAAACCTATTTTTTGCTGAAAAGCATGTTTTCTCTCATGTCAGAAATGATCACAGGAATCCTTTCAATATTCATTTAAATAGTTTTTAATTGGCTTCAGAGAGTTTAAAGTTCAGCATGAAGGTGAGATCTAAGCTTACTAATTAGATCGAATGCAGTTTGACTTAAAGAGCAGACTTGATAATTAAAGAATTTCATACCAAATATACATTTTGAAAACATTTCTTTTCACATCCTTGAGATAAAATGGGTTTTCCTGAATTTTTTCCCTTCTTTTCAAATAGAAATTTCTCTTACAGAAAGATGATCAAATCTTGTATCGCTTGCTAGAAAATGACAAACCTCTCATTTGTTTGTCATTTAGCCAACATCCTGTGTTCAGGTTATTCTAATTTTTTTTCCCCATCCAAGTAGAATTTTGAATTGCACGGAACGTTGTGATGAACACAAGTTGTTGTGTCTTGTGTTTTCCCCCCCACCAAGTTGTTTGATGCTGTTGAAATGGAAGGCTGAAGTAGAAGGGGCACTTAAGCAGTGAAGGGTTTTTCTTTGTAAATAATAGATCAAGAGCACTGGATCTGTATCTAATGGAGCTGTGTGCGGCCTCCGTTTCAAGGACAGCGCGTGGTTTTAAAAACCACAACTACCAACCATCCCGTCCGCAACCTGTGGTCAGTTTTGTGAATGTGTGTGCATGTGTCTCTGCTTGCCTCTTCTAATTCCCTAGCACCCTTCCCCCTTAAACAGGCTGCTGTCATGTCATGTTTGATTTCATAAACTTAAAAATAGAAACCTCAAACAATATAAAGATATATATCGATATAGCTCCTTACCTGTCTTCTGATATTATGGAATGTTTAAGGAACTTCAATCCTATTTTACTCAATGTGTGAATGAGCCTATTTGACTATGGTATGCTCTGTAAGAAAAGGTAGATGTATGTAGCTGACAATAATGCAGAAGTGTTTGTCTTAGTAGCAGAAAAACTGGATTGGTTATGTATAGGTTATCTTGATAATCTGATGAAAAATTAAATTGATCATTTTCTCCCCTGTTTCCCTTACCCTTCTCCTTTTGTAGGTTATAAATATGTTCTTATATTTGCCAGTTTGAACTTATATTTGAAAATTATAGATACGATACTCTCAAGTATTGTAGTGTTATCATATACAATTCCTAAAAGCATAATAGGGCTTTGTTCCCTCTGAATTTGAATTAGTTATATTTTATCACTTATAATCTAAATTAGACCTAATTAATATTTTCCCTTGTAGTATTATAGGGCAAACATTGCCAGTGTCTTAAAATATGTAGTCTCTGTTAAAAGCGTATTTGAAAACAGGAAAGTAAACATTCAATGTTAAATGTCAAGTAGGAGTCTATGTATATAAAATAGAAATAAAAGCACAGATTAAGCCTGGGGATCCTTTGCTTATTTGTGAAATCGTTGTTTATAAGATTACAAGGTAGTTACTATAAATGGAAACATTTCTCTTTTTTTGGTGCCTTTCCCCCACCACCCCCAAAGTGCATCCTACCCATTTGGGCCTATTTTTTAAAAGGGTTAAATAGTCTTTCCTTATAAAATACATTCATAGATAATCTAAGTAAATAGATTTTAAATCAAACATTTTAACATTTTTTATTACATACAAAAATAAATGTTGAAAGCTAATGTTCCTAACACACTGCTTTCTTAAAAGAAAATCATTAATCTTCTCAAATGCAAGTGCAAAGTTGATCCATTTTAGCTTTCTTGTCCATAAATTGTTGATTATTGGTTTTGAAGGAAAACGCAGTATGAGTGTGTTTTGAATTTTAACGTTGAAATCATAGATGTACAACATATTCGTTGCAGTCAAATCACAAGCAGAGAGAGCCCATTTGAAACAATATTTAAAGCATTCCTGTCGGGGCATTATTTAATGGGAATGATACGTTTCAGATTTTAGGTTTTAGAAAGTTGAGGTTGGCCGTACATCAAATCTACGATTTAACTGCTTTGAAAGAACGGCTTTGCTTGTCTTCAGGGGGAAACGAATAACTTAGGGGACATCAGTTCATTCTCTAACAGTCTTTCATCCCTAAGTATAACAAATTGTTTCTTTTATTAATGTGGTACTTGCACTATGGAAGCAGTTCTTCGGGGAAAATAATCAGGAAGATATGCTTTGCTTCTCCTAGATGCTACAACCTGAAATATGTTGCTACCTTCCTTGAAGGGATTTTCTTTTCTCTCTCTCTCTCTCTTTCTCTCTCTCTCTCTCTCTCTTTCTCCCCCCAACAAATATAGCTAACGTAATAGAAATTACAGAACAGGATACAATGAGATTTCTTTCCCTTCTCTCACAGCACGTTTTGGTTGGCTAGGAGAAAGCAAGGTATTGGAATATGATTATCCCTATTTAAGGGGAAAAAATGATATAATTTGTCATCTGACCAGTTCTCGGCATTCTTTGTGGCGCGCGCTTAGTCAATGCCGGGAAACGGCGGTCTGACAGCTAATAGATATCTCTGCCCTCAATTGTTTAGACATTTTTTGTCTTTTGTGACATTGAAGAAAAGACAAGGAAGGGAATGGAAGCAACTAAAAAATGTCAAAAGATCAAAAAATCAATGGGCCACAGGAATGCAATCTGTTTACCGGGGTGTAGCTGCTGTTTCTGCTCCGCCACAAGTCCGAGGCGGTGTCTGGGGCAGGCACCGAAGTTGCGTCGCCTCCCTCCCTGGGAGCTGTGATACGGCACACAAAGCGGCCACATTAGCTTGCTCGCCCCCACCCGCTTACCCCCATAAATAAATAATAAAATAAATACAAGCTTTTCTCTTAAGACTGCAAAAACCAAGGTTTTTTTTTGGTGCTGTGTCTCTCGGTCCATTTCCAACCATTTCCAGGACTTGCTGGGCTCAGCTCAGCAGACGGGTTCGAGGATTTACTGGTGGCATTTTAATTTTCTGGCCAGGGGAAGACCCTTGATTTATTTTTTTATTTTTTTATTTTTTTATTTATTTGTTTGATTTTGGAGAGAAAAAAGTCAATTAAAAGGAAATGGGTGATAATTAGGTGAAGCACATTGGGCAGATGAATAATGGTTTTGTCTCCTGCTTTGACTATTTGGACATGGCTTATGTGTCTGTCTTGAGGTGATCAGTGGGAGGTGGGGAAATTTTATTAGAAACTTGTTTCTTAGAGAAGAGAAAGGAGTATGTGGGTAGTAAGACTTACTTAGTTTTATAGGGAGGGAGAGTGTTGGTTACTCTCCATAGAAACATTTGGGTTTTGAATGACAGACTTTGTTGCCTTTTATTTTTACTTTTTTAAACTTTTCAACCAACTGGTCATCTGGGGGGTGTGTGTGTGTGTGTGTGTGTGTGTGTGTGTGTGTGTTTGTTTTTGTTCACCTACACATTTGCCTGGAGTATAGCAAGAACCCAGGAAAATGGATGGGCCCTACCAGGAAAGGCTGCAATCTGTTGGGGAAGTTTTTTTTTTTTTTATTCCCAAGCCTTGGTTGCTATTTGATAGTAAGTGTGGTCCAGGCTGCATATTTTATAAACTTTCTATTAAAGTTGTGGCATGTTATCATAAAACTCAATTGCGATACTTTGTATTACGCTCTGGGATTGAGAGATAGACATAGGATTAAAAAAACAATTTCTAGGCATTTCTAGATGATAAATTTAATTTTCTTTGCTATTTGGAGGTCTTCTTTGAAAATGCAATTGTAATGAACGCATTCAGAACTGGAGAATAGATTTACCCTTGGCTTCAAATAGTCGACGTTATCAGGCGCTGTCATTCGTTCCTTCCTATTTTCGGGCTGCTAATTGATGTTTTTGATGTCAGCAAGAAAATTGAAGAAAATGTCATGTGTGAACCAGTGCGGAAGTTAATAAGATTGACTTCGTTGACAGAATTTACAATGAGAGCAGAGACCGCATAATGGGACCGCTGCGAATTCGTGTGCTCTCTTTGGAGTCAAAATTGACACCTCACGCTAGGCCAGTGGTCGATAGGAGAGATGGAACATTTGGGAAAGTTCCTAATCTCATTTTTCCCCCCTTACCTTTTGGTCTCCGATGGTGATTTAGTTTCACCGGCAGCTGTTTATCCAGGGGGCTATTGCTGCGGACCACGCCAGGCCCTTAGTTCAGACTCCTGGTGCCACCAACAATGCTTATTTTTTATGCTGTTTTGAGTTTGAAAGCAAAAGAGTCTTAAAAAGGTTAGATTAAGATGTGTCTTAAGGAAAGATATACTAATATTGGTCAGGGTCATTGCAGATGCTTAGGTTATGTGCAAGAAAGCCGAAACGCAAATCCCTCCCTGAATAAAGAAACTATGTTGGCACTAAGGTCAGTCCTTGAACATAACAGAAGGTTATAACTTCCAAGCAAAAAATAATAAAGTTCTTGTCCACATGTCTCTACCTCCAAAAGAAACATTTTAGCCATGGTGCCCCTTAAGGTGTTTTTTTTGTTTTTGTTTTTGTTTTTTTTTTAAACTTATCGAAGGTTTCAATATAATAGATTAATTTTCCAGTTATGTGGCAAAGTTTATTGGATTTGTGTGTATAATTATGGATTGGATTAGTTGAGTTTGGTTCAGTGCATCTGATTATCTTCTGGCCTTTAGGGAAATGCGCTAAAACCCTAATATGTCCACGACCCCCAAGCGGTCTCTTTTTGAAGGCGCCGCACAAAATGTGGTCTCTACCAGCGCTTGGCCTCCAAGGATCTTCAGTGAGAGACATTATTCTTGGAATATCCAATTAATTCCACGGGCACTGATCAGGTAGCGCTTCTTCTTCCTTTCTCGCCATTTGAAATGCTAACACAATGAATATTTTCTCATTGGTCTGTGTCCCTCGGCTAAGCTGTTGCCGCGGGCTGAGAATTTCATCGACTGATGAGACCAGAGGCTCCGCCAATAAAAGGTTACAGTACGTGATTTGCATGCCAAGTGGGGTTTGGTTTCATGAACTTAAAAGTTCTTTAACTTTTATTTGACTCTTTTTCTTTTGTTCAAAGTAGGTTGAGGGGTAGTATATTTGTGAGTGTTTAAAGTATGAAAATTACCAGGGACAGGAGGTCACAACTGTATTTTGGACCATCCTCATGCAGACAGAGGAGATGGCCTTTGTGTTAGTGGCTTTTATGGAGAGCAACCACATCAACTTTCTAAGATCAGGTCAATGGGAAGCAGTTTTTCAGATGTGGTGATGTAGTGTTGGGCGCCTCTAGTATCCTTCAGTAGCTTGACATTTTGGGGATTGATACTGGAAGAGTATCTTGTAGTACTAATAATCAAATACAGCATCATTTGAAATGACAAGGGAACCATTGAGGAGGACATTAGGAGGAGGAAGGACTCTTCTTTTCTTTGGAGTGGTTGGTAATCAGAGTCTTGGGTACCAAGAAAATCATACTTTCTAGAGGAGTATTCAGAGGCAGAATTTCTGTCTTCTGTTTTCAAGGGGATGTAGGAGGGTGTTATGAAGTACTGAGTTGCACTGAGCACAAAACAATTTACAACAAATAACTAACAGCACCAGTGTCACAGGAGGATACTGATAGCGGAGTAGATTGTGGTGGATTAGATTATGGCCTGCAAACCCTGAGTTTCAGAACTGTTTCTCACCCAAACAAAGCCCCAGGAAGTATGAGGCCAAGAGCAGTTACATATGCATTCAATTGGGTAAATGCTTGGCTCAGAAAAATAATGTCTGATGGTGTCACCTGCATCTCTTTCATCTTCCAGACTCTTCCAAACTTGGATTTTATTAAGTCAGGATGCTTCTTGTTGATTTAAAGCCATGATAGATGTCTTCTGATCTAAGGAGTATTGTAGACAAAAGCAAGGAGGGAGTATGGTCAAATGAAGGTACCTCTGTCCCTTCGCAAAATGAGGGGAAAAGGGATTGAGGGAAAAGGAAGAGTCAGCCTTCAAACCACTGTAATCTTAGAGGAAGGGTAATATGATTGGAGACTTGACATATTTCAACTGAATGAAAAATCATGATACCTTTACCAAAATTGTTAGCAAAAGGGAACTGGCAGGGATAGGAATGGAGAGAACCTTGCCCCTCTTCTCCCTCTCCCGCCCTCTTCCTTCCTTCCTCTCCTAGCTGTCTGTGAGGAGCAAAGCAGGTGGCTCCCTGTGGCTGACTTTTCATGACAACATGCCATTAGAAATTGCCGTCCTGTTGATCAATCCTCTCGACATGACAGATTTGCCGCAAGGCCTGGCTCTTTGAGCGCCAGCACTGTGGCTTTTCCCTCCTTTTTTCCTGCACTAATTGGTGAAAGTTTTTTTACTGTGCTAGTGGCAGAGGAAATTCTTTTGAACGTTGTCACAATCAAGTGTTGACTTCTTTAGAATTGCAAGTAGGTTAAGTGAGTATCAACACTGGGGGGTGAATGGGAGGAGGGAAAACACTAACACAAAGTTACTACTACCTAAATTTTATGATTAGAGTAGTGTTGGAAAACAAACTAATTGGATTTACCCCCCTTCTCTCAATATATATATTGGTGATGGGGGGAATGCACATGTATGCGCATGTGTGCGTGCACACACACACACACACACACACACACACAATGAAGGCAAGTATTTATTAAAATCACGGTCCTTTAAAACTTCCATTATGTTTTGTCATGGGGGTGCTGGGGCAGCCCTGACATTTGCAATAGGGAAAACACGTTGCCATATTGATTGAAGAAAATACATCCATTAGTTTCTTCCTATAATACATGGATTCGCAACAATAGTAACACAATCATCCCATAACACACTGTAAATCAAAGGAATATATAAAGCTTCTATTAGTTGAGCACATTTTACTCTGAACTTAATGACATTCTTCTGTCCAAAATAGCATACAAAGAATAAAATCTCTTGGCAAAGGATATGTCCTCAGACACTGATTCTTCTCCTGAAATATCAAGATACACTTCTGCTTAAATTTTGATATTCTAGTTTATACGTAAGATTATTATTTAACTAGAACATTACAACCTTTCTTAAATGATTGAAATCCAAACTTCTGTATGAAACTGAGAGTTAATAGGGGTTATCTTTCTATTTAGACATAATTTGAATTGGAAACCTATTTTTAATATTCTGTGATTCAAAATATTTACTAAAGGAATTTGTAAAATTAATCTTTGCTTAAACATGTATTCCTTGATGATTAAAAAACTTGTTAGATTAAAAGCATGTTTTAACCAGATTGAGACAGAATATGTGTATTTACATTTTTCGTGTCACAGAATCTGTGCAGTACATTCTCATTCTTATCTATATACCATTTCAGATAATTCCAAATTGCTAAGAAAGTAACAGAGAGTATGAAACCCTACAACTTAACTGTAGGTTTGTGACTATCAAGAAGAAATTGTATGCAGGAATAAAGATTTTATACTGACTCATCATCTAAAAATAGCAACCACATGTAAAAAAGAGACTACTTGTATTTAGCAGTAGATATTTACTAGGAAAGGAGAATTATAGGAATAAAAGTTACTAAGATTATTAGCGGAATTTCTAGTAAATTACTTTAGTTTTAGGTACAAAATGGAAAGAAGATGGGAAAGTGTGGTCTGGAATTACCTGGGCCCGGTATCCTTCCTTGGCCATCACAATTGCTGCAACCGTTATAGGGAAGAGAAGTGCAGAAACCCCTATTGAAAGAAGCATCAATTCATATAATTAATTTTGCCATTATAAAAATCATTTGTAAAATTTGCATTATTAACATTATCAAGTCACTAGTTGGTAAGACATCAGACATGACGAGAGTGAAGGGCAGCTTAGGGAGAACTGGGCTTTAAACCCTCAGTAGATCGGAGTTAGGATCAAAGGCGCTTGCTTTATGTGGCTGTGCTAGACTTTGAAGTCATGACTGCACCTACAGCACTCATTTCATCAAGTTCACTGGTGTCTTAATAGCAGATCAATAAGTTTCAAAGTCGGAGAGTTAATTTGATACTAGTGCTGATGCGGTCGTGCTGGGGAAGCCGAGAGAGAGGCAGAGAAAGCTGCCTATTAACAACTCCGGTTCAGAGCGCACAAAGATGCAGATTAAGGGTATATCCATGGCCCTGAAAAGACAGGCTCTGGCCAGGAATGGGGAAGCTCTGGATTGATAAAGCAAAGGCTCCTTAATTTAGACATCTCAGGTTATTTGGAAGCCAGTCTGTGCTTGAAAAATCTTTAGTCGGATACACATAAGTATGTGTGTTTACACTTGTCTGAGTTTTGGTCTAGATAAACAGGTGATGGGGAAAACATCTGCACATGCCTTTCTAAAATAAAGAAACGTATCTGCATGAGGACTATTGTAGGTTATGGGATGATGTGAGGGAAAAGGTAGGAAAACTGTGGTTTTTGAAGGGAGCCTTGAATGTGTGCTTTCATCATAGGGATTATGTTGATTTTTTAAGTGGCATTGGGAATATATCCTTAAGTGAATCATATCTAGGCAATAATAATTTGATACAAGTCCATTTTGATCCATTTTTAAAAAAAGGAGTGCTAGAGGAGAAGTCTTAGCCCCCAATCCCTTTCCTTCTTTGTAGCGTACCTTGACGTGCATGTGAACAAATGGGATTCTTTATTGCTTTCCTGTATTCTTATCTCATCCTCTTAGCCGATTTTGTCTCAAGTCTCCTCACTTAGAAAGTGATATATTTTTAGGACTTATTCCAAAAACTTGTTGGATATAAAGAGCACTGAAAGAGAGAAGAAGAAAAGTTGGGGCAAGATAGGATGTTTGTATGTATGTTTCAGATTTTTCTTTGTTTTCAGTGATTTTACTTGGGTCCTTCTTACGGGACAAGCAGAAACATTATGGGGTGTGTGGCAGAGATGACATCAGTGGCTATGGCAGGAGGGGATTTGGAAAAGCTCTTTTTGGGCAAAAGGGGAGGGTGTAAAGATACAGAGTTCAAAGATGCAAATCACGAGAAAGTAGAAACCTT